>NW_009258784.1:683343-804906 GCF_000687185.1 Egretta garzetta
CGGGGGGCTGTGCGGATCGCAGTGCAGCCCAGGCGCGTGGTGCTGCCGGGGGTCCCGTCCCGGGAGGCTGGGTGCCGGTCGGGTCTCTTCGGCTAACAGAGGTGTCTGTGATAAATGGGCAAAGCGAGAGGCTGAAGTGAATTTATATGAAGAGCATTTGTATCTTCCCTCCTCCCCCTGGCTCTGTGTAGTAGTTTACCTTGTACGCATTTTGGAAGACTGTGAAAGCAGAGATAAGGCTGAACAGTTCCGTGGTTTTAAAGCACCACGAGTTGAGCGCTGACAGCTTCCCAGGGCGTGAAAACGGCCCTCGCGCTTTGGAGAGCATAACGAGGAAACTAGGAATTGCCATGGGCGTTACTAGACTCGGCTTGCCCTCCTCTCCGGTCGCTCCTTGCCACCTACTTCTTGTCTTTAAGTCACTGGAGAGGTCTTCTTACCTGTTGCCCAGAGCTTTCCTTCAGGTAGGGCAGAGAAGGACTGTGCTTCTCGTGCTGCGACACGAGATGTTCAAGGAGAACAATCACTTTAATCCTTAAAAACATCTGGCACATTGAAACAATATGCTAGTTTTTGGAGGGTGAAGGTTAGCAGTATTGCTCTTTATGTGGACAAGGGAACAGGTGTTACCATGAGCTCCTTAGCTCATAGGAATCCTAACTGCTGCTAACCCGGAGTTTAAACCCCAAGTTTGTCTCTTTACCTGGGATAGCCAGTCAAGTTGTGAAGATTTTGTTTGGCCAACGGTAGGCCTGAATGTTAATTGTACTTGTTCGTGCATTGACTGTATATAGTTTATTTACAGTGTTGCATTTACGTAAAGCAGCTGCTGTCTTTTTGAGACCTTTAGCTTATACGTGCATGTACTTCTGGACACGTCTCTGTTTTAGTGAGTAGCTGGGTACAAATTCAGCATCTTTTCAAATTTATATTAAATTCAATAAATTCCTGTATCTGTGCCTACAGAATGTGAGATGATAGAATACTTAGAAAATGTACATGCATATATATATGTGTACAGGTAAAAACTCAATGGTACATTTTTCTTTCTAGAGCAAAAAAGTTTGCTTTTTAGTTGTACTGTAGGTCTTTCTCTTTGCTAAAAAGCTTGCTCCTTAAAACAGGAAGTTTGAGCTTGTTTTAAGTAGTAAAAATGTAAGTTTAGTAAAAACTTACTATTACAAACCTGGTCCTATGAGGTGGTGTACACAAATAGTAATGACAGTCTAGGATACCACGTGGGTACTTTTTTGACCTGGACTAGTGCTGGAAATGACTGCTTTTTGTTCCAGATCAGATATGAACAAATACAACTTTCTTCTTAAGTTGTCAAAGACAGTCTGCTGTAGAAGAAATACTGTTCTTCAGAAGTAATTTAGACCTTGATTCTGAAGTGAGTTATCCCATTATTTTTGTGAAGAATACTTGGGAGTCCTTGCTAGACTTAGACCCTGTATCTATGTGTTTAACAATTCTCTCCCTCTTCAAGGAGAAGCAATATTCCTCTCTGACGTAATGACTACTTACCTTACAAGTTCTCCTTATGTTTAAAGCTTTTTAGTTCGAATGTTATTGTGTTTGACACAATGCTTATTGTATTCGGTGTCCAACTTTAAAATGCTGCATGCTGTAGTGTCTTTTAGCCTTAGGAAAATAAGGTCTGCTCTGGTGTAGTAAGAAATACTTCTCCTTTTGTTCATTTCAAATCCCTTAGTTTTGTGACCATGCCTTCCACAGAATACTGCCTCTGTCCCTGTGTTAGGATGACTGGGGAAATACCTGGATTTTCCTCAACAAGATAGAAATCCTGGCTTTAAACTGTACAGACTCTGGTGTAGATGTGCAAGGACAGTGAACTTGTTATGGCAAGTAGTGCTACTGTATGTTTCCTAGAGAACTTTTGACTTGTTAAAGTACACTAGCTACTCCTACTCAGCTTTAAAATCAGTGGAGTGTAAAATACATGTGCAAGGCGCTTTTTTTTAAGTTTTTTTTTTAATTGTCTTTGAAAATCTAATTAAACAGGGGAGTAAGTAGTTGATTTCAGTGCTGAACTCTTAAGATTTGATCTTTGAATATTTAATAACCTACAAGCCCTGGAGAATAACAGGCATTATTTACTGTGTTTTATCTCTCTAGGTGATCTAGGATTTTTCATGTATGTATCATTTTGGAGGATCAGTTCTGTTGGGAGAAAAATTCAGACTGTGCTGCAGAGCTTCAGTGGAAATGAGTTTTGGAACGTGTCCTTCCTGACCATGTGTAGAGAAGAGACAGTGAGGCTGACTTAACACAGTTAGAAAATACTATAATCTTTTAAGTTGCCTGAAAGTAAGGTATTATATGAAACTACAGTATGTGCATGGTTTTTCAGATTGAATTAAACTTCTGTATTACAAAGTTACAAAATTTGTACACAATCCAGTATCTAAGAAGGTACTGTAAAAATGCAATTTTTATAAATATCTGACAAAAGATTCCACATAAATTGGAGGTAAAACAGATACACTTAATGTAGTATGCAAACATTTTGCATTTTAGTTGTTGGAGTAGTCCCAAGATAAGGTGAGACTTCATTTTAATGTGTTTTTGCTACGTTCATTCTGTGAAGAACGCTGCTTTCCAAGCAGTACGTAGAGCTGTGATACTGTGCTCCATGAAGCAGCAGATAGCTATTGTGAATGCAGTGAGAGCTGTTAGTGTTAGGATTGATATCAAATCCTTGGCAGCCTTTTCCTTGCATTTTTTGCACAGTTTCCTTCTCTTTCTAAATATGTAAGACTCTGGGAGTACCCTAGAAGAGCACAGATTATATGCTCCAGTTTAGTTAGGTGTCAGCATTATATGTGTATGGTCACTGTGACTCCTTCAGCCTTGTCCTACAGTTAGTATTTGTGGTGAGAGACTACATTTTCTTTTTCAAATCAACTGAGGTACTAAATACATTACTGTCTCTTGAAAGACTTAGTTTGTTCATATAATAGATGTTCCTATTACACTAAAATGTTATCTATCAACAGCAATTTAACTCTGTGTGTGGGCACAATTAAATAGGACCATATAGTTTTCTGTGGTGCATCTCAAAGAGGGTTTCTTCGTTGTTAACTTATGAATTAGAAAAAAAAACCCCAACCTTTTCAGAAAAAGCAGATCTCCTGGTACAGCTGGCCTTCTTGATTATAAGGTAACTATTGATTTCATAACTTTTTCAGGCACCTAACTTAATAGATCTTTCAGATGCATGTTTAAAAGTGCATATGTCTAAATGCTTCATGTAGTCAGGTCCAGCTGTAGCTGGAGTCCTGAAGCAGAATTGACATTTTTCCTTCTCATTGATTCCAAATTCTTTTCAGTTAAAGCATCAAGCCTATTTTGCCTGTGCTTTTTGCCAGTAGTGTACTTTTTAAATTCTTCGTAGTTGCCTTGTGAAGAAGCAACCTAGTCTAGGGTGTTGTGATGTAGATTGTATAGGAAATGTCATTATAAAAATACTTGTGTGCTTTTTATTTCCATAATGGGCCTACTGTTCTACCAAAGTTAATGAATTTTGTTTTAAAGAATCCAAAAAAGTAACATGCATCTTGTACAGGTGATCTCATGGCTTATTGCTGTGCTTTCCCTCTGATTTTGAGGCCTTCTCTTTCTGTTGAGTCCTATTTTAGAAACAAGTTCATGTATTCAAAGATGAGAGCTACATAGGTTTTGGTTTAAATGGTTGAAAGTACAGTGGATTTGCAGCTGTTTTAAGTAATGCTATACCTTTTTAAAGTGTTTTCATATGATGCAAACTAATGCAGAGCTGCGGTGTAATACAAATTAAGTTTTAACAGATATCTTTAGGAATGTGTAATTTAGTAGCAATCATTAGTAGTTTTATTTTACTACTTAACACATTGAGAAATGCTATCTTTTTGGGGGGTGTAAGGGGGTATTTTTTTACCAGTGTTTTATAGAAATTCCACACAGAAAAGACTGTCTTAAAACTGTTTTGACATACAGTTTTCAGGGATGATTTTCTTCTCTTATAAACCTAATTATAAGAATATAGTGATGACCCTGGCTATATATATGGAAATTTTGGGAGTTAGCTGGCTGGAAAAAAATTAGGACAAAATTACAGCATAAGAACCTATGATCTTGTTATCTCTCTCGGGATTTTTTTTTTCATGTAAATCCCCCTTTGCATCTTTCCAGAGAGATGCATTTTCCCAGATATCCTGGCCTCACATATTTTCGTGAGATTGTCTTCGCAATGTCTTTTCCAGATTCTAACTGGAGCAGGGCTGAGTTCATTGAATAATAACCGCTGAGGTTTGGTAGCAATCATTCCCTTTCATTAATTTAGATTCTGAGTAAAACAACTGATTCTTCATATTCCCTGTGTGATACTGTGATGGCAAACACGGAATTATAAAAGTGTAGCTTCCTAGTGAGAATTTGAGAAATAACTCACATCGACTTTGAAAATTGATTGGTTTTAGTTGTTTTAGTCATATAATACAAAATTGCATAATTTGCCTTTCATGTTAAGGTTGGGTGAGAGGCAGGACATTACAACAGGTTGCATTTCTTGGTCGCTAAATACACGATTCCCCTACCAACTGAAAACATGTTTCCCACTAAAAGGAAGGTAAAAGTTAGCAATTGGCATTCATCTTTTGAAGTCATCTGCTCCCTCCCTGTTCTGTTACTTCTGATGGGCATTTGTACTGTGCTGCTCAATCAGCTTCTGCTGGTGGCTGAGCTCTCTGTAGATTATGGATGTAATTTTCAAAAACAATTCCAACAGTGTTCAGGCTTTTACGCAAAGATACCAATGATAGGGTGGTTCTTGGCCAGAGAAGGAGCTTAATTGCTTCCTCTAGTGTTTAAAGCAGCCGCAGTCTGTATCGTTATCTTTAGCCAAACAGAGAACACAAATAACTAGGATGTAGTGGACTGTTAGAAAGCGCGGTATTTTCTGTCACATGATGTTTCATTTTCAACCAAGAATCCCTGCAAGTGAATTCCCATATTGTCAGTAATGACTACTGTGTTAATAAAGTCCTTGAATGATTCAGCATGGGTGTTCTTGTGCCTTCATATTGGAAAAAGCATTCTTTAGAGAAATTTTGTAATTGGATGATGTCAGGTTACCAAAGGAGTGGGTTTGGGTTTCAAATGCCATATGAAATGATGTCTCTGCTTTAAGAAAATGTTGTGCAATTTTTTTAAATTAGGATTTTCAAACACTTAAACTGTCAAATTTAATCTGTTTCTTAATGGGCCAGTTGGCTTGTTGTCTATTACATGCTTCATTTGCTATGAATAAGATAAATGAATTCTATTAATAAGAGACCAGCTGCTTCATTAATATTGTCTTTACTACAATGGAAAATATGATGCTGTGGTCACTGAACTTGTACAGATCTCTTGGGTTTTTGTGGGCAGAAGTGCTACAGCAACTTGCAGTTTCCTGTAATAGTAAATAACTTCATGTTCATCCTCTGTGAAAAATACAGAGGACAATGCAGTCCTTCTGCTGAATGATATGTAAAGCAGTGCTATGTCTTTGCCTTCCTGTTTTTTCCTATAGTCTCAAAACTGTAATTATAAATAAATTTGGAATATAGGGGAATCGAGTATTTAAGGGTATGATGGATTTCCTCTGTTAAATCCAGTCTCCTGCTAGTGTTACATGATGTAATCCCTACTTGTCAAACTCCATTTTAAAAACAGTTTTTATCCTTA
This sequence comes from Egretta garzetta, assembly GCF_000687185.1. Lineage (NCBI taxonomy): Eukaryota > Metazoa > Chordata > Aves > Pelecaniformes > Ardeidae > Egretta > Egretta garzetta. Next base: position 689,074 of record NW_009258784.1, read on the forward strand.
CTGTTTCGGCTAGAAGGCTTTTCTAGAACCTTGTTACTCCGAGGGTTGAGTAACTTATTAAAAATAAATTTAATCTGGAAATTCAAACTTGTTTATGCTCATCTTCCTTTCACTGCACTGCTGTTTACTTGGCTTGGCTTGGGGAATAAGTGCATCCTTTTGCTAGACTGAACAAGCTGTTCTCATAATTTCTCCTAAGAGCTTCTCTGATTTCTTGGTCATTTTAGTAGCTCTTTTCTAAGACTTTTAGAATTTGCTGCAAACGTTGAGGAGATTAGAAGTAGGGGAAACAAAAGTAGTATAATGTTCACAGATTTGATCTTTGCGCATCATATTCTGTGAGAACATCAATCATTAAATGAAGTCAATATTTATGGTCTTCTATTGACTATGTGGTCCTATGGATTCCTCAAGTGTATGATAAAAGGTGAAAAAAATCTCAGGATCTTATAAGCAGTATCAATGAAGTAAATACTAGACTGAAGAAAAATAACTTGTCCTTCTTCCCTATTAATATGAGGTTGAAGTACTGTTGGGCAGTAATCTAACCTCCCATTGGCACCCTGTGAAGTGCAAATAACTTTCATTAGAAAGATAATACATTTCACAGCACATTATGGACTCTGGGCTATGTTACAGTATAGTTTTTCAGATCAGCTGGAAGTTACCAACTTAAATTGCTTCCCTGTCCTGAATTATGCAAACTTGTATTTCACAGGACACAGAAAGCTTAAATAACATGTTGTTGTTGCACTGGTGTTTTGCTTAGTATAATTCAGACATGGGAAAATAGTATGGCAATGCCATATGTCTTCAGAAGTCTTATCTTCTTTTAGCTTAATATTCAAAGCAGGGTACAAGGTGGTGCAATGCCTAGGTCATAGATAGTTGGTTCTACTACTGATGTTATGTGACATTTTACGGGTTGCTTACAGGAGAGAGGTTTGCGTGTCAGATGTGCCTTGTAGCCTCTGTTTGTAAATGTGGTCTTGTTCACTGAAAGATATTACGGAAATGAAAGTAGCTATCACCAGTAGGATTATTTGAATTCTGTAAAGAGCCTTTAAGTCAAATAAACAACATGAAAACTAAACTAGGTAACAATAAGAAGAATCAACTTGTGATTTTGCCAACAAAGGTTAGACCAGATGATCCTTCAGGTCCCTTCCAACCTGATATTCTCTGATTCTATGGTGTAGAACTACAAGGACAAATAAGCCTCTTATTTTAATTGTTCTTTGCCTTTTGTGCTTTAAGAAAATCTTTCTTCTTTTGGTTTCCTGTAAGTGAGGACACCTCAAACATACTTGTTTTTCTCCCCCTGCCCCCCCCTTCTTTTTTTTTTTTTTCTTTTCCCCTCTCTTTCGCTCCTTTTCATAGATGAGAGTCCAGTGTTCTGTGTCACTAATGCCTCCCTGCCCTGTGGTCGCAGCCAAGCTCTCCCAAAGTCAGGGTGAAAAAGTTAAATCGGATTGGTCTCAACATCAGTCCTTGAATAATATCAGTGACATTCCTCTTCTTGGGTGTTTGCAGCAAAGCCTTTTCCTGGGTGCTTCTTGTCTGTATAACTTCTGTATAAGTTCTTATCTTCTCCACCATAATTATTAAACTGCCATTGTAGGTTTGTATCATGTGCTTTACTGGTGACTAGTTGATTAGATCTATTGTGGGTTTGGGTTTTGTTTTTTTTAATAAACAAGTCTTTCACCTTGTGTAAGAGTTACCCGCTGATCTGATGCAGTTTACTTTTGATAAATCTGCCATGCCTTTTACCCTATTTTCTATCAATTTCTAAGCTTTTAATTGTTCTTTCCTTCAGTGTTCTAAATAATTGCTTGATTTTTTTTAAGGTCAATCTAATGGAGCATTCATGTTGGATCATTATCTTTTGCTTCTTAAATATATGCCTATATTTGCTATGTTATGAGAGCAGACTCCTTGATTTGATCAGTTTAAAAATCTTGGGTACCAAGTCTTGTGTTTTCACGTGTTTGAGTTTTAGTGTTAAAATGTATCTGTCCTAACCCCTGTTTGAGTTTATGGAGCTCTTGCTTTTTCTTATTTGTGTAATAGTGTGATAATTTTATATTTTTAATGTACTTGTTCATATGAATTTCTCCTGCTGTTCTCACACTGGTAGCATTGTTGAAAATTTAGGTTAAATATTAATTTTAGTTTGGATCATACTTCAATTTTTAGGCTGTGTCCGTGTGTCATCTTTACTGTGCGTTGGCCTCCTTTGCTCTTTGTTCCCTTTTGGCTTTTATAGATTATAAAGCCATTTCTCCTTGCTTTCTAAATTGTACTTTGGTTTGTCTTTGACTGAGCAAAATGATAGTTTTTTAAGTATTAATATGTCTGTGAAAATACCTGAATTAGGCTGAAACTACCCAGTATCTGGTGAGAGTGCATAGGCTTTAACCTGCAGCTACAGGAGTGCCACAGCACATCACAGGTAGCTCTTTCTTTTCCCCTCTCTTTCGCTCCTTTTCATAGATGAGAGTCCAGTGTTCTGTGTCACTAATGCCTCCCTGCCCTGTGTACTTGTTCATATGAATTTCTCCTGCTGTTCTCACACCGGTAGCATTGTTGAAAATTTAGGTTGAATATTAATTTTAGTTTGGATCATACTTCAATTTTTAGGCTGTGTCCGTGTGTCATCTTTACTGTGCGTTGGCCTCCTTTGCTCTTTGTTCCCTTTTGGCTTTTATAGATTATAAAGCCATTTCTCCTTGCTTTCTAAATTGTACTTTGGTTTGTCTTTGACTGAGCAAAATGATAGTTTTTTAAGTATTAATATGTCTGTGAAAATACCTGAATTAGGCTGAAACTACCCAGTATCTGGTGAGAGTGCATAGGCTTTAACCTGCAGCTACAGGAGTGCCACAGCACATCACAGGTAGCTCTTGGCTCTTGTTCTGTCAGAGTGGTTCCACTTGTTTCTGGTACCAAACCTGGTTATCTTAACTTCTTAGAATACGTCAATATGCAGGTATAGTTGAATACTGATTCCATCCCCCATCACTCCCTGCACAGTCCACAATCCTCTGGTTGCATCTCCATATCATTTCTTCAGTTAACCCTGATTTCATTGTGTTTCATGCAGTTGTTCTTGCAACTAACACGCAAATTCAAGGTAATTGATGTTGTACTTGTGCAATTTCTCCGTATACTGTCACATCTAAAGTCAGGTTCCCTTAATTACTCAGATCTTGCTTTTCTGAAATGTGGAACTCTTGTTACAGGCTGCTTTCTTTCTCTTATTCTTCTGTTTAAAATTAAAACTGAATGAGCACATGATTATTTAGGTTATTTTGTCAGACAGGTTTTTGTCGAGTTACATATTCATGAAACTTACCGCAGTCTAGGTCAGTCCATTAGTAAACAAACCTGTGTAGGAAGGAAGGCTCATGGTGTATCAGGTGAATGGGGAAGCAAATTTGCTTTTTTCCCTCATCTTCTTCAGAACTGTGGTCATAGTTGTTGTCTACTGGATGTCATGCTAACTGCACAGTAATTTTGGATTCTTCTATCTCCTATTCTAGCACCTCTATCTCTGCCCTCTCCTGTGAAGAGTGGTTGAGCTGTCTGTTAGTTCTCCAGAATTTCTGACCAAAGGACATTACTGGAAAGCATCTGTCTGAAGCCACGTTTTGCTGTGTAATTTTAAGCCAGCTTGACTGCTAAACAAACAAATAGAAAACCTCCAGAGCCTGCCCCTTCCTTTTTTTCCCCTACTCTCAGACCTTGTTTCCACCCCTTGCTGTCCTGTATGTAGTATTGGCATTGCTATTTGCTCAGCTGTGTGGTCTATGAGATCAAGGAGCTAAACTAACGGCTAATCTTTGCTGGATAACTTTCCATGTGTCCCAGTTCCCCGATTTGGTTTGTTATGCAGCTGTGAAAGTGTTCATCCTGGCAGAGCACAGGGGAACCTGGGAATGGAAGTGATTGTGGAAGTTGGTGGGTAGAGGGAAGAATAGGGACATTAAATTATTGTTTGATGGCAGTAACAACTTAATTGCACATCAAAGTATAGCCACAGTTAATGTTCAAGTTTCCAGTGACAGCTAAGTCACATTTGTCTTGTCTTCTGTAATAACCTAATTCTTTGGGAACTAAAGATGGGTGACTTCTGAGCTGTGCTCTTGTGGTGGGTTGACCTTCACTGGCTGCCAGGTGCCCACCCAGCCGGTCTCTCACTGCTCCTCCTCAGCAGGACAGGGGCGGAAAATAAGATGAAAACCTCATGAGTTGTGATAAAGACAGGGAAATCGCTTACCAATTGCCATTGTGGACAAAACAGACTAGACTTGGGGAAATTAATTTAATTTGTAGCCAATTAATAATACAGTAAAATAATGAGAAATAAAAACACAACTAAAAACACCTTCTCCCCACCCCTCCCTTCTTCCCAGGCTCAACTTCACTCCTAATTCTTCTACCTTTTCCCCCTGAGCAGTACAGAGGGATGTGGATTGGGGGTTGTGGTCAGTTCACAACACTTAATCTCTGCCACTCCTTCGTCTTCAGGTTCATCCTCTGCTCCAGTGTTGAGGTACAGTCCTTCACTAAATGACGCGGCATGGGCTGTTTCCACAAGGTACAGTCCTTCGGGAAAAGACTGCTGCAGTGTGGGTTCTCCACGTGCCACAGCTCCTGCCAGAAAAATTGCTCCTGTGCATATTCCTCTCCATAGGATGCAGCTCCTGCCAGGAGCCTGCTCCTGCATGGGCTTTCCATAGGCTGCAGCTTCCTTCAGGGCACATCCACGTGCAGTGGCATGGGGTCCTCCATGGGCTGCAGTGTGGATATTTGCTCCAGCATAGTCCTCCATAGGCTGCAGGTGGACAATCTGCTTCCCCACAATCTTTACAGGCTGCAGAGGAATCTCTGCTTCAGTGCCTGGAGCATCTCTTCTCTCCTCCTCTGACCTTGGTGTCTGCAGGGCTCTTTCTTTCCTATTTTCTCACTCCTCTCTCCCAGCTGCTGCACAGTGGTTTTTTTAACCTTTCTTAAGTTCTTTATCATGGAGGTGGCACCAGTTTCTATGCTGGGCTCAGCTTTGGGCAGTGGAGGTTCTGACTTGGAGCCAGCTGGAACTGTCTGTGTCTGACATGTGGTCAGTGCCTCATGTTCTCGCACAGAAGCCACCCCTGCACCCCTCCTCCCCTGCTACCAAAACCTTGCCATGTAAACACAATACAGGTATTCTCCAAGTATTTCCAGGACTTCTGTCTTCGAAAGAGACACCTTTTGGTTCCTCTTCCATCAAGCAGCTGCCATTCATACATTTGATGACTGTTAGAGAATTGTTTTGTTGTTGTTGATGGGGAAAAGTGAATTTATGAAAGGACAGGAACAGGGGAATAAATTATCTAAAAGCTGCTAAGGCTTGTAACTCTCTTATTATAAATCTTAGATGAGGTGGGTGCTCAGCTGACCTGTTTACTTTTCTATTGAGGATATACTTTTTTAGTATGACCTAGTCCTGCTTCCTGCAAAAAATACCAGGGCAAGAACCTGGTTGCTTCTAGAAAATTATCAATTATAAAAATAGTCTTCACTCTTCTTCCCCAAGTCCTCACCCTTGCCCCTGTCTCACTGCCATGCAAAAAGAGCACAGATTTTGGTAAAACAAGCAATACATAGGGTAGGGTTTCATAGTAAAGACATTTTGAGTCAACTAAGTTCTTCGATTGCTAATTGGAAGTGCACAAGAAGGAATGAGTGGCTGAATTTTAACACATTTTTTTCTGCTGTAGTAGTTTCATTGATTTCAAGCAGTGGCCAACTGTCAGTGTAAACATGGGTGAACCCATTCTTATGAGCTGCAGCTCTTAAAAGTGCAGGTCATATTTAAATGAAGAACAGACAGATTTACTATGTTGTGATGGTGTGTGCTTGTGCTCAAAAGCTTTCCTAGATTACTGGTGCAATCAAAACCTTAGGAACGTTGTGATTGTGCCATTCAGAAAGTTTACATTTCACTTTATGTCCATTCCTTGCATCTTCTCACCCTATTCTGTCCTCCCTTACTTGCCGTTAACCTTTTGCTTATGAATGATGAGGAGGGGAGGAGGGAGGGAGAACCCAAGAACTCTGCTTCCTTGGGTTGTACTATTTTTATAAACTTATTTTAAAGCCATGGATATTGTAAAGGGGCGATATTTTATTTCTAAGGCTAAAATTACTTACAAGTTGCAGGAAGCATGCAGGTGGAACTTGCTGCTTTGAAAAAGATTGCTCTGATTTATCTAGTAAAAAAAACCTTTCCCTTCTTGAACCTTTTCATGTCTAGCGCTACCACTGCCATTAAAACAAGCTGTATACCAATACTTGAAGAAAAAAAATGAACTATGCTTCCATGTCACTCTTAAGAATTACTAGTTAGCCTACATACAGGGAAGTTAGAGGGCTATGGAGCTTGCCTTCTGGGAAACTTTGAAATAAGTAAGACTTGAGCTCTACTGTAGGAGAACATTTGAGAGACTGCTGCAGCTAAAACCAAAATGTATGTGTAAAAATACATGCCTTCATGAAGTATTGTCAAATATTTTACCTTCTAATATAAACTGTACTAACTTGCGTACTTCTATGGTCTGTTTTAGCGTAGACGAAGAAAAATGATCTAATGTCTTCTTAATAAAAATTATAGTTAGCTTATAATCAAGATTTTAGTTTGCTCTGTGTACCCAGAGATGCTTTTGTGAATCTTGTCTCGTGGTAGGTGTTATTCACATAAATGCTTATTAATAGTTGTCGGTCAGCACCTTCAAGAGTTGGGGATTGGCCATGGCATTCATATGATTCACAGTATCTTACGGGCTGGATTCTCTATCTGAGTTGTGGTTTGGTGAGCCAAACAGTGGAGAGCAGGCAGAGGTCCAGTAGTTCAAAACGGACCTGAGGAAAAGAATTGCTACCTTCCATTGGTAACAGATCTGGTTAAAAAGGCCTTGGTTTAAGGCACAACGAAGGATGTAGGTTAAAAATAATCTTTGGGAATATTCATTTTTGATTAACCATGTGCACATACCTTTACTGAAATGTAACATGGCTAGTACTACTTCCCCCGCCCCGGTTTCAGCATATTATTGTCCAAGCCTGCCGGTAACACTAGGAAAAAATAGTGCAGTTTTGTAAGCATCATGAATGCCTGGAGAGATGGTTTTTTGACTCATAAATCTCTATTTACGAATTACCACCTGGATCACATAATCACAAAATCTCAAGGGTTGGAAGGGACCTCGGGAGATCATCTAGTCCAACCCTCCTGCTAAAGCAGGTTCACCTAGAGCAAGACATCATCCAGGCAGGCTTTGAATATCTCCAGAGAAGGAGACTCCACAACCTCCCTGGGCAGCCTGTTCCAGTGCTCCGTCACCCTCAAAGTAAAGAAGTTCTTCCTCATATTCAACTGAAACCTCTTATGTCTCAGTTTGTGCCCACTGCCCCTTTTCCTGTCACTGGGCACCACTGAGAAGAGTCTGGCTCCGTCCTCGTGACATCCACTCTTAAGATATTTGTATGTGTTGATGAGGTACCCTCTCAGTCTTCTCTTCTTCAGGCTGAACAAGCCCAGCTCTCTCAGCCTTTCCTCGTAGGGGAGGTGCTTCAGTCCCTTTATCATCCTAGTTGCTCTCCTCTGGACTCTCTCTAGGAGTTCCTCATCTTTCTTGAACCGGGGAGCCCAGAACTGGACCCAGTACTCGAGGTGGAGTCTCACCAGGGCAGAGTAGAGGGGGAGGATAACCTCCCTCGACCTGCTGGCCACACTCCTCTTAATGCACCCCAGAAATATATTGTACAGATCGGATATTAGGGTATGCTACCTTAATTTCACAGATTTGTTGGTGTAATTCAGTACAACTGAAGTAGTGGGGAAGTGAATGCGCTTCAGCTTCTCAACATAGTTTCTTCTTGACAACTGCCGGTGCTTTGCTCTAGTTTTTAGGGGGCATTCTCTTGCTGCTGCTTTTGGTTTCTAAAAAGTACGGTGAGACTTCTGTGTTGGAAAACCTGCTTTTTTTTGAGAGAGAGTTAGTTGAAAATAAACCTGTTAGAATTGCAGCAAATGCCACTGTTGTCTTTGCATAATCTGTTTGGGGACATTTTCAACAAGTCAAGAAATAGCAAATGTAGCATGCCTGCAGGCCAGTTAACACTGGCTGTGAAAAGCAGCTCGGTGGTGGAAGAGGAAGATCAGAATATTTAATAAGCTGAACATGGGCTTGCAGACTCTCAGGTGCCAGACATATATGGTCTCTGCAGGTATAAGTTGAAGAGGTTTATGGATATTGGCTGTACTTGTTGCATTTATGAGTCTTGAGTCTGGCCCTGCTGCTTGTTTTCAGGAGAATGCTGAAGAATTGCAAAGGGTCAGAGAAAACCCTTTGAACATATGAAGAGCATATGAAAATGCTCAAACTCCTTGGAAACCACAAACACCATAAAACATATGTTTTTTGCAATCGCTTAATCCGAAGAGAAACTTAAAGATTTATTTGTATCACAGAAAAGAATCTTGATGGAAAGTTTCTCTATCTAACAGACCAAAGCATGTGAAGATCCAAGGGTTCGCAGAAGATACACAAATTAAGATTAGAAATGTGCAGCTGTAAAGTCAGTAAGGTATTTCCTTAAGACTGTGATGGTCTTTTCATCGCTGGAAACTCTTAAATTGTTTGGATTTTATTTTTTTCCCCCCAGAGGTGGAGTCCCATTCACTTATACCTGTTGGATTTAAAATATGAAGTCCTGAAACTCCCATTCACTGGTAGCTGGGCTTGTTGATCACACAGGTTCCTTCTCACCTTAGAAATGAGTGTTTTCAGTCTACTTTCAAGTCATCAGGTTTATATTACTTGAATGTACATGTGTATGTGGAACTTTGAAATCTAGGAAGAATACATCCTTAAGACTTTTTATAGTTTAATGTTTGTTGTGTTTTAAAATGCTTTCCAGTGAGGCCTCAGATGGTTCCTTCTGGTACTTCTTACTTCGGTGTCGTCATTGTGATTTGAAATGGAGGCGTTATGCGGTAATAATCATCTTGGGGGTGGTGGTGTGGTGTGGTTTTGGTGTATGGTTTTGGTGGTGTGTTTTTTTGGTTTTGATGGGTTTTTCTTCTTCTTTTCCCCTTCTTAGTTTTGAATGCTAGACTGGATGGCTTATTTCAGTCTTTATACATGCATGTGCAAATATGATATGAGTTGAAACAAAACTGAACAGTTGAAGATGGTAATACTACCTTTATTTCTATATATACAGACACTAAATAAATATGTTCAGTGGAAGTTGCTATGCTACAGGTGTGTAAAGATAGCAAAACTAACATTTTTGAAAGATCCTTAATGCTAGGAAAGTGGGATTACGAGCTTAGCTTTGTCAGCCTGTTGAGATATAGATTGTCTGAAGTACTTCAAACATCTTAAAATTGTCATAGTTCTTGTACATACATTGTTTTGTCACCTACTACCATGACTGGTTTAATCAGAAAATGGACAGATACACTGATTTAAAAACAGAAGTGTGTCTCCAAGCAAATTCTAGTAGGCATAAATGTAAGGCTTGGCAATAGACTTAATGAAGTTTTCTCACAAAAATACAGTTGGTATGGTTGGCTTTTTGCTGTGTGAGCTTAGAGCTGCTGCATCTTCATGCTGTTTGGGAGGCTAAGGTCAAATGAGAAATCGAAAATATTTCATTTTATGAAGAGGGATGTAGGCACAGCAGTACATTTCCTGTTTACATAGCCAAATCTTTGTATGCGAAGAGATTTCTTGATACGCTCATGCAGGATTTTTGAGTTTGCACTTTAAGCTGTAACTTTTGTTGCTTACCTCTTTGAAGATGCCATCGTCTGCACCCTAACCACTGTGACACAACTCATTTTCCTGAGATGATGTTAATCTAAGTCTTACCACCTTTTTTTTTTTTTATCCCTAGATTGCAGGATTGAAGATAAAAAATGCTAAGGTCATGTTTAAGTAATTTGTTTAGCATTTCTTTGTTCAGGTTTCATTGGGAAGTGAAAAAATAGAAGTTTTCTAACAGGTGCAATTTCCCCCATCTTTTTCCCCCATGCTCCAAGAGACAAATTGGTCCCTGGTCTAAGTAAATTTAACCCACAGTTTCACAGGATCCACTCACTTCCTTTGGTTCCATACAAACTGAAGGACTTCTGATTTTTATGTTCTTGTACAATATTGATAACTACATAATTACTTCTGTTTAGTACCTTCTCTACCAAGTTGAAATACCGCAGGTTAAAAAAGTGATTATTCTTACGTTGCCACAGCACAGCGATGATGTAACTCTTTGTTTCATTGATTCAGTTCTTTTACTCTTGTCTCTTAGTGCAACATATCCCAAATCTCCCTGGGAGTCATAATCATTCTAAATTTACAAAAATAACGTTGCAAATCGCATCTTTTTTTTTTTCACCAGCTTTCTGACATTTTCCAAATAATTTGTCAGTAAAATATGCATTATGCTGTCACAATTCCTCTTGTCATTGGCACTCCAGGGCCTCTTTGATTTGTCTTCTGTGAGAAGCTGCAGTTTTCAATACACCTTGAGACTTTTAAGACTATTTTACAATAAAAACTCACTTTCATGCCTACTTTTGTCACTTGTTTTGAGGAGTTGTTATGAAGCTGGATTAAGCATCAATCTTGCAATGTTTTCTTGAATGTTTAATGTACCCAAAGGAATTTAATGATATTTTGACAAACGCTTCTCTTGTCCCTTTGTAAATTAAAATGGCATTTAAACAATGATGTATTCGTACAAATGGAATGAAATACAGGGCAGCAGTGTTACTAGTGAACACAAGTGGATCGGTGGTTTTAGTGGCTGGATTTTTTTTGTTGTTGTTGTTGCTTTTGGTCGTGGTGTCTTTTTAAATTTTTAATTTCTAAACGTATTAAGTGATTCAAATCTCAAATCCCCCCCTCTTTGTGGGATATGCAGCAGGGGCTGAGTGCAGTGAATAGGGACAGGGACTATGAGGTTCTGTACCAGTGGGAGTTGGAGTTTCTGCTTATCAAATCCCACATCTGGATTCTTGGTAGATATAAAAATTAGACTAGTTGCATGCCCAGTTCTTCCTTGCTTCTTGTCTCAGTTGTCCCACAGTAAAATAAAGCCTGCAGTTTTGGGGGATTTATCTTATTTAACTTCTGCCCATCTTTGTCTGTATAGATAGCAATTTTGTATGCCTTGTCTTTTACTGTGTGTATGCAGGTGTTGAGTAATTTAAGCAGCAATTAAGTATCGTGGGGAATTTCACTTCCATCTCGGTTTAGTTTAAAATAACACATTTATATATATAAATGTTTCTTTAAATACTGTTTTTAAGAAGTGGTTTGAATTTGTTTGATTTGGGTACTTCTGAAGAAGGCCTTTTTTAGTGTAGCAGGAGGAATTAGGTGATTAGTATCTTTTTCATAAAATAGCATAGGAGTTCAGCTTTTTTTTTTTTTTCTGAAGCCAAATAGATTATTCAGATAATACTTATTATCAGTGCAGTAGAACTTGTCATACTGTCTAGTAGAAATTTTGTCCTACTGCTTAGTTAAAATTCATCAAATGCATGCTGGGTCTTTAAATATGAAGCCCGATATTCCATTAACTCCTTATTCATTCCAACGTAAGGATTGTATTTGTGCCTCTCTGAGAAATTTAGGAGGGGGGATTTATGGTGGGTTTAGTATTTGAGAGATCCAAAGCTACTGCGTGGAATTTGGTCTCTCTAAAAGCTGGTTTCTGCTTTTAAAAGGATGTCAGGTATATGGAAAGTTTGGGGGGATTGGTGGTTTTTTGGTGGTTTTTTTTTTTTTTTTTAAAAACAAAAAAACTTTAAAGTGATAAGACACAACAGCTTTTCCACTTCTTCAAAACCTGATTGTTTCCCCATGGAACAAATTAATGCGTTCAGTAATTAAGTCCTATTATTACTGAAACAGAAGTTTCACTTTTTGTGAGGCTACTTAACTTCAGAGTTGTGGCAGCATCACTGCAGTCTCAGCAGAGCCATGCACTCTGCCTTCAGACCTCCAGAATAAAACTGGCCAGTTGGTCACCTGTGCAAAACTACTTTGCTTCTAAAATGTGTCAGATGAGGAGAACTTCTAAATTGAGGTAGCCATCTGCTAAAGTTCCCCCAAATGTCCTCAACTCACCCCTTTCCAGAAATGGCTGTATCTAACCTGGGTTCGAATCCAGGTGTCCTGTTAGGCTCCACAGCCGTTGGTGACAGCAGGCAGGGAGTTTCATGATTTAAGTGTGCGCCGCAGGGGCGAAAGTTTTTCCCTTGTTGTATGCCTGCTGCTTCGTTATTTCATCTGAGGATGACAAGTTTTTTTCTATGAAAATAGTGACTGTTGCCTATATGAATTGCCTGTCCTGTTCATGTGGGCTTGGATTTTTATTTCAAAGACTTTTATTTCTTCTTTCTTGCAGGTTTTGTTCCCCAGCTACTCTGAAAAGTTCTAGTCTAGTATGGTTTCTGCTTTTAAATAATCAAATCTGTCCCTCTGGTTGTCCTTTGTCAACCTTCTTTGTGCCTTCTTCATGGTAACTGTGCCCTTTGAGATGGATTGCAAGAAAAATTCACAGAATATTCAAGGCATGAATGCATCAAATGATGATATTTTCTGCTTTATGCTTTCTTTCTCTAATAAGCCTTAGTATTTTTTGACTGTTACTGATCACTGAATTGACACTGTAAAAAAACCCAACCAAACAAAAATCCAACACCAAACCCAAAACTGTCTACAGTGATTCCAAGATCTTTCCAGAGCATTAAAGCTAATGTAAATCCCATCATAATGTAAATGTAATTGAGATTATTTTTCTCGATGTGCATTAGTGTGTGCCTCCTAAATTTCATTTTCCTTTATCTTCTTACCTCCCTGACATTTGAAGTTGTAACGTCCTTCTGCTGCTTTTCAAGAGAGGGAGAAATGAACACTGATTATAAACATCTATATCAGCAGCAAAATATGTTACTCAATGTTAACACCCTTTTTCCAGTCTGATCTCCAGCTTTTTTTGATGACTCTGATAAATAGTAAAGCTCCTTTGAGATCCAGAAAGGAATTATTTGGCAGGAAAGAGAAATGTCAATAGTGATAATACAGAAAATCTGCTAAAGTTTGACTCTGTTATAAGAAACTGTAGGCGAGTGAAGCGCTTATTGCTGTCTGTGTGCTGGCAGTTGTGAAACCCGTTTGGTAGGTCTATCCTGTGAGATTCCAGATCATTAAATATTTTGCTGGCTTAAAGCCCACATCCTCTTGTGTTCCTTTCAAGATGAATACTCTCACTCAGCTGAAATATGCACTTTGAGTTCAGTACTTACCAGAACTGAAGCTTTAAGAGAAGAGTCTTCTGCTACCCTCCCAACAGCTCTGTTACTGCCCTACCTTGATCCTTAAATGAAAATATTTGTTTGGGATGTAAAATATTACAAGGATTACGTAGGTTGCTAATGAAATTTTCAGGAGTAGGGTGGAATAAGAGCTAAAAGCTCTTGGAACTCTCACTGGAATGGGAGAAACATGTATGTCTTCACTCAAAAAACTGTTGTGCATGCACCCCTTCGTAGGGGGTTTTTTGTTGTGTTTTGGTTTTTTTTTTTTTTTTTTTAATTATTTTATCCAGGTGAGTTACGTCCATAACAGTCTTTGTTAAGGTCTTAGTCATTTGACTGGTTCTGATATTGTGGGGTGTTTTTCTTTGGTTTTGTCAATGAATAGAAACAATTTCTGATGATACCAGTTCCAATTTATGAAGTCTTTTCGAGGAAGTGTGTGGGATCTTTTTGGAGCTGTTGTCGGCTCTCTCTTCTGCTGAATGTGAGTGAGAGCTCTAGGCAGCCACCTTGCTCTTGTCGTTTATGTACCATTGTTCAAAATACTTTACTGAAACAAATATTTAGCCCTAAAAACTGGTTTTGAGGCCCTTGGCTTTTGGAGTCTTTCTTCCATTATTCACTCCCTAGAAAAATAGTAACCCATAGACAGAATGCATCTATGTTTGTTTTTTTTCTTTTTCCCCAGTAGCTTAATAAAGCTTGAGAGTATCTTGGTAGCTATCTGCAAATATTTGAAAGGATAACATGAAGGGAGAAGTGACTTTGGAGTTGTTAGTCTGTGTTATCTGAGGGATCTTCCTATTACAATTCACAATTCTGATGAATTTTTTATTAAACTGAATGCGACAGAAGGGGCAGTCTACTCTCTGTGAATTGTGCATTCAAATGAGGGCAATAAAAATGGTTACTGTGAGTGGCTGTTGTCCAAACAGGTGGATTTTTGGAAAGTAGGATGACCGTGCTGGAGAGGTTTTGGACTAATGTGATGTTTCCCAGAAGCTGCAGAGAGAAACTCAGTGTTAGTGCTAACATTTGAAAGTAGAGAAGTATTTGAAAAGGCGGTGTGGGATGGGTTCAAGAAGAAAGAAAAATCTTTGGGACTTCTAAACCAAGCAGAAAATGTCAACTGGGTTCAGTCTTCAGGGTTCCAGACAAAGGCGAGAAGGAAAAATTGTCTAGGATACCAGAGGTTGTCCAAACCATGACAGTTTAGGAAATAATGATCATGACAGTGCTATGTGTACTGTTAGTAAATATCCATATTTTTTTCTCTGCTTTCAGCAAAAGGGTAGACTTTTTTTTTCCCCCCCTCCTTCCGCTTCAGAATTAATTCTCAGGACTTGTTCTCCTTTTCAAGATACAGCCCCAAGAAAGAATTACATAAATTATGCCTTGCAGGAAAAAATTTGTTTTAGTAATTCTGTACTTCACCCTTGGGGGTGAACACCCAGGAGAAGATGATGAATGATATCTAGTAAAATATTTCCTCATTATGGCCTGTAGGTGTACCAATAGGAGTTTTTTTGAAGATGTCAGAATCTTGTACTATTAGAGACTTAAAAGCTCTGCTCCTGTGTTTATCTTTTAAAATCAAAAATGCCATAGCAAAAAGAGCGATCCTAGAACTTTGTCAAAACACGTTCTGCAAAGGATGGAATTATTTATCAAAGTTAAATTTCAACATAAATACAAAATGATTTTATAAAAACGTTCTGTCACTTGTGCATACAGATTTCTGTGATGTTTAATTAAATGTTCAAATGCTGTTTTTTAAAGGCCAGGTAATAAATAAATTTTCTGTCTATCACTTTTTAATGTGGACTATATACTGTGTCTCTAGTATCTCTGAGATTGTTACAGCAATCTTCATTCCACGCATTATTTCCAGTTAATGCTAGGTCTATCATTCTGTTACTGTACAGGTCTCATTGAAACAAAAAACTGTATCTTGTATTTCTCGGATTATCTTTTGTTACCTTGAATGTTGTCCGTGCTGCATAGCCTTCTGCATTTGATTTTAAAATAACTTGTGTCAGTGATAAGTTTTATCAAGAAGAGTTCTACCAGGCCCTTCTTCAGTCATGCAGACGATAGTGATAAGGAAATATTCAGGTAACTACTGTTTTAGAGTCTTGCAGTAAATGTACTCTTATTTAATTTTTCTTGCAATAATCATTTGCGCATACACTTGCAAGTTATCAGAACTTCAACCTGTAAGTCTTAAGAAGCCAAAATTCTCTCAAGCCCTTCTGCTTTGCTTATCTGTGGGGAGATGATGAAGAACAGAATCTGACAGAAACGTCTTCTGGTTTTTTCATTCAGTAGCACAAACCCATGGATTTTAAAATCACTTTGTTAGGTGTTGGGAAGCTATACACCAACTAGTAAAGTTAGCAGCTGCATAATCTCTTAGCCACTGGAAAATTCTGATGAGGTCTTCTTAAGCTGAAAACTTTACTAAATTTTGCTGCTAAGGCAGAACTTTTGAGGGTTATTACTAGATTTTGTTTTTCTTTCAGGGAAGAGAAGTTTCATTTTTCATGTTAGAAATAGGAGAAGGGGGGGGAAGCAACCTGAGTGTCGTTACTGAGAAATTGGCACTGTAAGTCACAGTTTTTGTTTGACTTGGTGCTCTTTTTCTTGGTAACTGTGTATGTATCTTCACGGCCTCCAAAACCAATAGGAGAATAATGCTCAGTGAGACTATTTATATCAAACTTCATTTTAGTTCTCCCATCCATATTATTTATGATTACTGCTTCCCACACTAATTTTGAGCAGTCTTACCCAGTTTATAATTAATATTCCACGGTGATCTTTTTTTATTTTCTCATCCAGCCATTACGAAAATTGACAGCAGAATGCACATGATTAATTTATATTTTTAGCTTGAGGGTATGATATTGAAGTTAAGCTTATTAGCTCTTCGGCTGCTAAGTAATGAGCATAACCAGCTTGCATTGAGGTAGCTCCGATTATATCAGTGTTCTGCGTTCTTGTCTGTGCAGAGTGGATCCTAGGAGTATTGTTCTGTATTGAAAGGTGCTCGTAAAAGGATTTAGCAAGGCCGTCTTTGTGAATAATTGGCTTGATAAGAGATGTTATGATACATTGTTCGTTTAGGGAGCTGGAGAATCACAGTCCTTAATAGGTGAGCTATTACAACAGTCAGCAGCAGTCATTACAGTCTCTCTTGCCAACGTGTAGATTGGGGGTCCTTAATTCAGAAAACAATTAACAAAACAGAATGACTCCTTTGGAGAAACTATTTATTGCCCTGCACGTTAGACCCAAAGGGATCTGTAAAACCATCTGCTTATTGGATGCTGTAATTTTAAATAAAAGAATTAAAAATAATAATACAAAAATAACCTGTTTAGTGCTATGTTTTTCTCCTCTTGCAGCCGATATTTTAATGCGCTCAGTTTACTTATGTCAAGGAAGTTAACATGAATGTTTTGGGAAGAACGTGTTTTACTTGGCTACTCATGCAGTCTCTTGAGTAATTCGAAGATCATAGACTGCTCATTGACTCATATTTACTTACGTGTTCAGCTGGAGATGAAACAAGTTTGCAGTCAATGCACATTGAACTCTGAAAGGACCATCCATTGCAGTTAAGCATTTTACATGCTCATGGAAAGAAAAAAAATACTGCATTTGGAAAGCAACGTCCAAAATCCAGACTACCATGTTTGTGCTCTGTCAGTTTGGTTATATTGCTTGTTGTAAACAAGTGTTGCCTGGAAAAAGAATTGCGTTCAGTTATAGAACTTGTTTGGTTTTAATCTTGCTAAGATTTCCCATGTTTCTGTGAAAAGTATAACTTCATGGAAATGTTCCCACCTGTATTAAATGGAGGATAGGGAAGCCAATATGTTAAGTTCTGCTGGGCTTTTAAATTGGAGTCTACAACTCCTTTAAGCCACTTCTCATTGAGAAAAGGGAGAGGAGGGTGTGCTGGCATGGAAATCCAGCCAGCCAACAAACTGTGAGCCATGCAGAGCTTGGGTTCCAAGTGCAACTTCTTATGGCATGCTGGAGGGACAATGATGATTACGGTGGTGTCAGGGACATTCTGCTGTCAGTCTTTGGATAAAAATACAGTCCTAGAGTTAAACACCAAATTTTGCTTTATGAATACTTTAATAACAAATTAATGGTTCAGGCTCGGAGCATTTCTGGGTTTTTTTTCTTCATCTTCCCAAGGAATTACTGACATGTTGACTTCTTACTGACTTTTCCATGGTGTGTGGAAACAAGATAGGTGAATATTTTCCAAAACCATTGTTACCAGCTATTCCAGTGTTATTTTGTATCTTTCAAGAAGGATTTTTTCCCCTTTCTCATGGAGAAGATCTGTCCACGCTTTCTCCAGAACTTGTATGCAAAGCAAAGAAGCTCCCTATTTTCTGTCTCTTCAGTATTCCCCTGAATATTGATACTTGAGATTGAGCCGTGATGAGGTTAGATTGAAATCTTAGTGGGAATTAATCTTAGTTAGCGGGAATTAACATGATTTTGAGAAAGATAAAAAAAATTCTGCATCACCTGAAACATAATGGAAACATTTTATATGCAAACCCCCTATATTTAAGTTATGCAGATGTCAACTGTTCCGATTAAGAAACATCAGAGTTTAATTGTGCAAACCTTAATTGTTCTGTCCTGGTTTTGTTTCAGTCTTCCCTTGCTGTTTGGCTTGCGGGGGGGCGTGTGTTTGTTTTTTGCACTTTTTTGTTTTGTTTTGCTTTTTTGTTTGGTTTTTGTTTGTTTTTTTTTAAGATGCTAGCTGCTGCAGCTGGAGTAACTGGGCATTCCGTAGGGGCTGCATTAAGCGGATCAAAACAAGGTTGTATGGCCTTTTTTTTCTTTTTTTCTTTTTCATGTTAATGAAATTAGGATTTTCTTCTCTCCTTTTAATATAAAACTTTATTTTTTTAAGATAATGCCCTCTTGGAAGAAAGAAGTTGCAGCTTTTGTGGGGACAGAGAAGTGTGAGGAGCTGCATTCTTTCCAGCTCTGGTTAGCATCTCCTGATCTGAAGGAATGACATCTGGAATAATGGGCATGAAGCAGGGACCAACAGGGTCTGCCTAATCATCAGTTCAGTGTGTGGCCTTAAGCAGTCTTGCCTTCAGTGTCTCCATCTGTCAAATAGGGCAGTGGTGCTGCGCATGACATAGAAATAGCCTTCTTTTACTGTCTTTCTAGACTTGGCTTGGATGAAGGCTGAGATAATTGTGTTCATTACAGGACGTGGATGGTATGCAGTAAGTGATAGTGGGAGGAGAAGAGGAGAGAGCAATACTGAACCGTGAGGAAAAAACACGTACTGAATAGCTGTCCACATAGTGGCTGCCCTGGTGTTAAGAACTAAGTTATGAAAACTTTTGAAGAAAGAGGGTGAAGACAGTATGTGTGTGCAAGCACAGAGTGTGTAAGGAATGAAGCTGTATAATCAGTCTTCATTTAAGCCATTGGGGCTTGGTAGCCCAAATCAACTTTTGTCATCTATTTATTTATTAGTGCAGTTATTTTTACTGTTGAAAGTTATGCTTAGCATACCTCATAGCACAAATCACTAAATCATTTCTGGAAGAATTACAGCCTTGTAGTATGACTGCAGGCTCTGGAGCAGTTGAAGATAGTACAGCCTCCAACTGCTCATCATTGGTCATTCCCTGGAGAACATCTCCCATGGTTCAGGCAGCAGGATAGAACATCTTCATGATCCTTAATTTTGCAGTGTTAACTCAGTTCTTCCTCCTTTGTTGTTGTCTGTTGCTAAAATAGGTGACCCTAGATACGTATCTAGAGAGTGCTTTCTTGTGGTGGTGTATATGCTCATCCATGAGAGTGATAACCTCCTGCTAGCAGATGGTAGTGATCAGCTAACGGTGTCTTGAGTCATTCCAGCTATTGCAAAAGCTATGTCCAAATCTTCCTATGATGAGCATAAGAATGACCATGCTGGGTCAGACCTGAGGCTTATCTGCTGTTATATCCTGCCTCTAGATGTTAAGTGCTGTGCTGTGAGTTGTGTTTTTCTCTCACGCGCAGCAGTGACTGCCTTGGGTAGAGAATAAGAGCGGGCAGAATGTAGCCATGCTTCCACTGCCTCTGGCAGTTTGGGGCTTGAAGATTTCCTGAGCAAGGGGTTATGTCTTTAATAGCTCTCAGTGGATTTTTCTTCTGTGAATTAGTCTAGTCCTTTCTTGAATCCACAGAAATTTTTAATATCCACAGCATCCAGTAGCAGGGAGCTTCATGATTTAACTACTCATTCTACAAAAAAGCATCTTCTTTCTTTGTTTTGAGCTTGCTTCTTGCTGTGTTAGATAGCCTTTTGTTTTCACTTTGGAAGAGACAGCTACCATTTCTATACTGCCTGTGACTTTGTAGAACTCTTAGGCTCCCTGGTTGTCTTTTTCAGGCTGATGACTGAGAGTCCTTTCCTTTAAACAAGATATTCTTACCATTGTTTACCTTTGCCTCATTTCCCTGTACCTTCCCCAGGTACTTCGGTGTCAAGGAGCAAGATAAAAACTGTACATAATGTTTAAATGCAGGTCTTTCATGGATTGATGGAGTGGCGTTAATGATACTTTCGTTTCTGTTCCCTTTTTCTGATTTCAAATAATTACTGATTTTTTTTTTAAATTTTTTTTTTGACCAGACCCAAGTACAGAGTAATGAAACAACCTAGTTGTTGTTTATCTGTTTTAATGACAAGGTCTCATTCATGAGTGATAATAGTTAGTTCAGAACTCGTTACATATGCTGTAGTATAAACACTACTAGTACTAATGGATGGTAAGATTATTAATTAAAGGATATCACTCTGCCAGGAAGATAACAAGAGGATGTTGGTGTATGTTCCTAAATCTTTTCATGACAGGAAAGTAGAACAAAATTCTGGAGAATTAAAAGTTGAAAAAAAACAGTAAATGAAATACATAGACACCTAGTTGGTCTGTCTTCCAAGTTATTTGAGTTCCGAAAAACTAGGCAGACTTCAGCAGAAGACAAGATCATTAATGCTCCTTATTTTTGTCTGAGAAGTTAATTAAGTAAAAGAGTCCAATGAATGAGAAGTTAAGTAAAAGAGTCCAATGATGTGAATGTGAGGGATATTTCTCTTTTTCCTGTAAAATGTGAAGAGCCTGTTCTTTGAAATAGTTTTGTACACAGAGAGAAATTGAATATGATTACTGCTTTTTACAGGGTTTATTGCTTGCCCTCTTCGGCTGAATGCGATAAAACTGGAAAGTATTAAGATACAAAAACAATTTCATAACTGTTAAGGAAATAGTCACATGCAAATTGGAGTTAACTCCAAATTCCAGAGCTGTATAAACAGGAGCTCACCTGGTGAAACAGATTTGTAGTTGTGTGTTTCATTATTTAATGAAGTATATTTTGTTTGGCTGATCCCCCTTCCCCCACCATAAACACATGGGTATTTTGGTAACAGATTTTTGAGTTTAGGATACTGCAAGTGATTGAATTTAAACCCTCAAAAATGTATCTTTAAGGATTTTAAGTGCTTTCATGGCTCTCATCACTGCATTTTCTGAGTTCCTTTCATATTTTGAAGGTAGAAGAGGGTTTAACTAGCATATTAAGCTAGTTTGCTGTATAAAACTGATGTGGTTGGTATCCACTCTCCCTAAGTAGTGAGTAGCAGCTATATAGTGAATCGGTGCTATGGTAGAGTGAGTACAAGAAACTCCTTTATGCCAAATTTGGTAAAGACATTTAAGTGCCATTTAACTTGACTGGACAAAATCCTGCTTGATTTGGGGTTTCAGTTCTATCCTCCCTGTCTGGAAGTGCATATCTGACTCTCTAAACAAATCTTACATCTGTTTGTGTGTGTGTGTGTGTGTGTGTTAAGAAAAAAAAAAAACAAAACCCATGCAACCCTGTTATTTGCAAAACTGAAGTTCATGTGACTGTGAGATTAGTTGTCTGATCAAAGGAATCTAATCAAGTGTTGTATTCCTGAGCTGTAAGAGCCTGAAAGAATTTCATATAGAAAGTGTTTCATTTCCTTTAAAGCAATGTGGTAGTATTTTTTTTTTAATGAGCTAAATATACACATTTTAATTTTTTTCCCTCTCCTCCTCCTTCTATTCTTACAAAACATTTTACTTTGTTGCCCAAGTGCAGAAAACTTTGCCAGGAAGAAGGGTGAGCTAAGCTTCTGTTTCCCATGACCCTCAACTCTAATGTTGTTCCAAGAGCTCCCTACTTACAAATGCCTTGATAACTGCTTTCATTCCTTTCATCCCTCCCCCGCCATCCAGCACAGGCCAACATGACCCATCCTCCTTTGAGCAGCTCTCTGCAGAACAGGCGAATCTACTTAATGTAAAAATCATGGCACATAAAAGCATTTAAAGATATATTGCAGAAATTTTTACAGCTAGAGATCTGCATGGTAATTTCTGCAGTGATTTATTCTTGGTTTTCCTAGAAGCAATTTCTTAATAGCTCCCAGTTCATACCAGAACTAACTAACCCTAATTTTTTTTTCCCCTGGATATGTATTTAAGTAGGGGTAGTAGTGGGGAAAGTGCATCTCATTCTGCATGTACAAATGTGTAGCACAGAACTGGCAGAACTGATCTTGCTCAAGTAGTCAGAACTGTGGCTCCTTATGAATGTGTTGCAACATAGGCTTTAATTATATTGTGGAATTATATTATCATATATTGCTTTGCGTTTCACTGTCTGTAAATAGACACGTGTGTTCTTAAAATTTCTCTGGATGCATTGTAAGATTAAGAACCAACCGAGAAAACTGTATTTGAAAATACTACTAAAAAAACCCCGTTTGATGCACCAATACCTTACGTTGTGCTAGAAATCTGGGAATTCCCATGTTTTTTCTGGCAGCTCCTTGGTGGCCAGACAGGAAGTCCCTCTCTGCTTTTTCAACCTATGGCAGCATCTGCTCTTAGTTTCTCTGGGGGGTTTTTTTGTGATGCTTCTCCGCCTGCTCACTGCTCGCCATCTCTGGGATGCGCCAGAAGGAGTGAGAAATGACACAGCAAGCCTGATAAACTGAGTTTTAATGAAAGAGACTGGGGGGGAGGGAGAGGAGGAAGACTGGGCTGTGGACCCAGCTCCCTGGAAAAAGGCTGACACTGTTCTGGGAAATAAACATCCTTGGGGGTGGGGGAAGAATGTGGAAGATCATGAAGGAGCCTTTAAAATCCCCAGAGGGAGCAAGAGAAAGTATGTTGAGGGTCAAAGCAAATTTGCAAGGAAGAAAGTTTAGGAACCTAGGATGGATAACAGAGTGGTAGAAAACTATGCAGAAGTTAAATGATATAGAAGAAAATATGAAAAACTAACAACAAAAAAAAAGAAGTGTAGGGGAAAAAAGTAAACATTCTAGCCTTTTCTAGTCCTTCAGGATTTCTGTGTAATCTTATACTAAGGCTGCTGCTTTAAGTTTTTTTATCATTCAAATGGCTGTTGAAACAAATTAATTGTATTTGAAAAAGGGGGGAAAACTGGCATGTATGCAGTGTTTGATCTTGGCCAAACAGTTCCACATGGCTCTGTGTCCTTGAATTGGATATCTTGGTGTGCTATCTACATTAGTACTACAGACATCTGAAAGAGATTGTACCCCTACACCTGAGATTTTAGAGCAGCCCTGAGTTACATCAACTCGAGATCTTGCACAACCTCTCACCAGTGTTAATGTTAATACCCTTTTGTCGTCTGAGAATTAGCGTATGACGAAGACTGCATGAACAAAAGATTCATCATGTGGCTCAGCTACAATATCTTGTGTGCCACCATGACCCGGAGTCTTTTGGTGTATGTAGTAAGTGGGAGACCAGCAAACTGCATCTCTCTGGGAAGTGTAGCAAGATGTACTGAAAGGCAGTAGGCTTAGGAAAAGAATGGTATACAGCCCTCAACTGAAGTAAGCAACTTGAATGTCAGATAGATCTTTAAACAAGGAGGAGGGTAAGGAGTGATTATTTACGGTATGTTGTATCAGATATAATCTTAACTTCTTCTTAGGTACGTTTCATTTGCTTTACTGAGTGGTTAAAAAGGTAGGCTAAACACTTGAGAACTTCCTGATACAGAACTGTGGAATAGTTTTCTCAATGGATGCAGGGGAAGATATTGGAAGAGTGCAGGTGAGCGAGTACTGATTTTCAGTTATTTGTGAATGGAAAAAAGCAGGGAAATATGCTTGTTTTCAAAGAGTAATTCTTCTCTAACAGAGAAGAAATATCGGAATATTCCAGTATTGGAAATATTGGAATCCTTACTGTGGATCTTAGCCAAAAAGCTTACTGAATGAAAATGAGCATATCTACAAAACTGGCATTGTACAGAAGTGTTTTGGTTGAGTGTAATTTAGAAAAATATAAGAATATGCTAGAAATAGTACTAAGTTATACCCTACAGCTAATCTTTATAATTTCAAAAGTAAACTGAAACCAAATGCTTTCTGAAACTTTTAGCCATATTTGTGGAAAATATTCAAAACATTACAATTGGTAGCAAAGGAAAATTTTCTGTTCTGCTTTAACCATGTGATTAGTGACTTGTAAAGGTTTTATTGTTTCATTAATTCTGTGAATATGGTTTGATGATTGGAAGGTTTAGACCGTAGTAATTCCCTGCATAGTCAGTTTGTTTTCTCATCAAATGCAGCAGTATTGTTGAACAGCCTTACAAACTAAAACATTGAAAAAGAAAGGATTTTCTAGCAATGAGGTAATGAGAAATAAAATAGAAGAATGTGGGAGTATTGAAACAGAATAAAATGACACCACTTAATATGGCAAAGAGCTATGAAGTTATGTACGTACCTTAACTTTAGAGAAGCAGATGTGCAGTACGTACGGTGTGGTGTCCTCCACATTGATGGTTATAGGGCATACATTTTTAGTTGCATTTTTGTTCTTTCATGTATTTATAACTATGAAAAGTCAAAATGAGTTAGTCATCTTACAGACTTTACAGCTTTTGCATACTAAACTAAAATACACTTCTTCCTGTTCTTCTAATTATGTGCATAAGGTTAGGTTTCCATATGTACAGACGAAGTGAGTTGAGTTAAGGAGAGGAATAGTGAAAAGAGGGATGGAATATTACCAACATTGACTGTATAACATTATTTAGTTCAACAGTTAGGTTTCTGGGAAGTTTTAGTATGATTTTATCAAGTAAGCATGCAAATGTGGCTTAAAAAAATCCCCCTCTCGTTAAACATCAGTGTTCTGCTCTTGGGGTGTCTTCTTCAAGGAATGTGTTGAATTTAGTGCTTAACCATAGAGAAGCACTAAGAATATCCAAAGTACTGTATAAGTTTTTAACATAAGGCCGTTGGGACTTAAAAATGTTGGTATCAATAGCTGTGAAGTTTGTAGAAGATACGGACTCTTCAGTAGCTCTTACATCATAGTGTTAAGAAAGTGGGGATTTTGTTGCATTGATCAAGGGGATTTCTCAGTGCTTACTAGAATGAGAAAGTAAATTGTGCACTTTTCTCATGGAAATATTCATGAGTAAGAAAATGACACTGAAAAATTTCAAACTGCTATAATGCTTTATTTAACCCCAGAGGAATGCAGCAATGCATGGGCTACGTGTTGACATAGGCTGCTGATGTCTTTTTCCCTGGAGATTATGAGAAAGGAATTAGCTTCCCTGAAATTAAGAGCAAAACATTGAACCTAAGGTGGAAAAGTAATGTGGGATTGTTGGGGTAGGGGGTTGTTTATTTTAGTTGCTTATTATTGTTCCAGAATAGCAAGTTAGCAAAGAATATGCACCAGTGAAGCTAGCAAATAAAGGGCATAAAGAGTTCATTGATAGCAACAATGAAGGACTGTGTCAATACAGAGCAATGGCCCTTGTGCTGCAAAGTCTTTGGCACTGGGTGCTGGATTCTGTACTCCCTTGTGGTCTTTTCTTGTGGCTTCTTTAAAGGGCATTATGGCAAGTGGCCAGCATGAGCTCTGTCTGCCCCTGCAGATAGCCTCTCCTCTGTGCCAGCTTGCCTGTGTTTTGCCAAATTAAATTCTTCTGCAGAAATTTGGAAAAAATTGTGATCACTCATAAGAGGAGAGTTGATTGGGGTCTTTTTATTTTTTTTGTCTTCTTTTCCTATGACAATCAGTTAATTTGATCCATAAATTAATTCAGCTGAGAAATAGGGAATAACAAGTGTGTGTGTGTATGCAAGTAATTTCATAAAATAGATTTCTAAAAATAGAAGTGCCACAGACAATATTCCATGCAACTGTACAGGCTGTGAGCCATGTGTAGTAGGAAAGACTCTAGTATTGAAAGCCACTTGAAAGCAAAGGTGGCAGAAGCTGTATTGGCTGACTATAGAGATTGCCATGTTTGTTTAAAAGGCACATCAACATGCATTTTAGATTGCTTTCTAACTATAGGTCATAGGGGCATGTGTTATGGCAGTGATGTTTTATTAAGCTGGGATTACCTGTTGTGGCAGCAAAACCCAGATTTTTTTTCATGTACAGTTGAGGGAATTAATTGCAGTACTGAGAGATGTGCCAACATTCCTGTGCTCACATTGCTGCTTTGGGCTAGTTTGTAAGCCCTTTACAGGCCCTGTTGTTTGTACTGACCTGGTATTACACACATAATGAAATTGGAAGATTTTCTGTGTATGACAGTTACCTACAGCCATTGATTTTCATTTATTTTTCATTTTAAAGCAGTAGTGAGCGATGAAGAGTGGGAAGAGGTGAAAATTGTGAAGAAAATGCATTTTGGTGCTGTTTTCTGAATTAAGACCAACAACTGCGAAGCTGTGATTTTTTTTTTTTAATGGAAAGCCCTTAAGGCAGAAGAAATTTGAAATATAGTAGTGATATACGCAATCTCGCATGATCACTGCTTTTAACTGCTTAATCATTCATACTGCCTAAATATAATTGTACTGCCAGCTGCTGTGTTTACAGTCTATGATGTGGAAAAAGATGTCCCACTGTGACATGTTCTAGTTACAATCAAATTGACTGTAGCAAACACAGAAGCTGTTGAAGTTCAGTGCTTCTCAGTGGGGTGTTCTTGTTCTCCTGCTTATTTCTGGCTGTTGATACAGCTTGCCTCCGCAAAGCTCATTCTCATATAAAATTATAAAACCAAGGCAGTTCCCAGTTCATCTTCACAGTAAAGAAGCGTGTCATGAAGTATTTAAGGAGACGTGTATCTCACAAGTATTTTTCTGGATAAATAGTGTTTTACGGATTTGTATCTTTAATACTAAAAGCCCTTTTTTCACTAGTATGGATTTTTAAGTGTTTCCTTGCTTCTGTCATTTGGTACAGTAAGAATGCTGCAAATCATGCTCATAGCTGCTGTTTCACGATAGTAATGTCTCCTTTATAAATCTTTTTTTTTTTTTTTTTTTTTTTTTAGTGTTTAGATAACTTAACCAGAAAAACTGTTTATAGGATGAGAGTTGCTTATGAAATAAATCAAGAAAATGAATTTATTGGTAAAACAATTAAAAAAAACCCACAAAAAACCAAACGTAACAGTGACTCATTTTCAGGTCCTGAGGAGTAAAAGTCAATGAACTAGATAAATGGTTCTCTGCATTTTAGCGTGCCGTTTTATCAAGTACTCTGGCAATATCGTTCAGTTTCTGCTGTGTTTTATGCACATATTGCAGCTCCTTAATGCTTGGTTTTGTTGAGTAGCTTGGGTTTTAATAAACCTATATGTCAGTGTGTGACCAGATGAGATAGCTCATCAAGCGTGGCACCACAATGCATCTAGTCGTATCTGGTAACAGACTCAAACTGCCCAAAGGCTTGAAATGCCGAAGGTGATGGTATGTGGTCTCCTTTCCAGTCTTTAACTGTCCTGAAATTCAGCTGACTGAAGAATTGCCTCTAATATCCTGCCAGCTCAGCCATCGCCCCTATGCTTCTGCTGTCTTTGAAGCCATACAGTAATAACTGGCCTTGTGTCAGATCACCAGATACGGTGCTGTTACTATTTTAGCCAGAGCGTCTGTTGTTTGAAGTCCCATTTACTGCTTTCCAGCTGGCGCTCATGAGTTCATTTAGGCATGTTTAATCTTCTCACTAGGTTTCAACTGCTGTTTTTCTTTATTAACCCAGTGAATGATACCAAGCTTTTCCAGGATGATTGACATCAGTCGGGAAGAGTGTAGGTTATTGGAACTCCGTTTGGTAATGAAGTCATCTTTGTAAGTAAACAAATGGAAGGACTTTGGCTTTGTATTTGCTGAGAAAAGTTTCTTGCAGGCTGTTAGTAGGGTAAGGATATGGGTCCTTTGCAAGTGCATAAAGTTTCTGCTTTTGGAGTTTGTTTGACTCCTGTCAAAAGGTTGGGCTTTCTTCTGTTCTTCCAGCCATCAGACTGGCAAAAACAAACAAACAACAACCTTCCCACCCCAACCAAAAAAAATTCTTCGTGCTTACCACTTGTAGAAATCTTGTTAAGTTTCCTTATTTGTAGAACTTGATTCTTGTTGTGAAGGACTATGCCAAAACAAATATACTCGTTCTTTCATCCTTCAGGTAGTAGCATCCATCACTTCATCACTTTGTTGCAATGTATTGTTCTCTCCTCCTCCCCAAGGCTCTATATAAGAATTTATTTTATGATCTGTTTAACAAATCTAGGACAAGAATGTTGAAGAACAATTCTAGTAATACAAAGGGACTGCATCATAGTTTTATTGTCCTATATCCAGTATGTAAGGCCCTATCTGAAGCCTAAAATAAGTAAATATATTACAGTTCAAATAAATGCCTCCTTTTTGGCAATTTGAAACAAAGTGAATCTTAAATAAATCTGACTTCTAGGATAATGCAGAGGTTTTTTTTCCATATTTTTATTGGGTAAACGTGTTAAGCAGATGATAAAAAATTTAAAACTTCAGGAAGCAGTACAATAGAATAACGCATTTCCTGATTCCTCGGTGACTTTCCTGAATGGATGATGACTTTTATTATTCTTTCATTAGCATTATGATACTGGTGGTTGGTATTATATGTATCCATATTTAATACTGGTATTATATTACTTTCTTGTGATTAAGCTGCAATTACCCTTTTATTGTTTCCGGTCACATTGTAGTATGCTTCTTTTAGTACTTCCTCTGTCAGAGCTCCACAAAAAGGATCTTGCTGGCCAGTTGACTTGCTTCAACCCTTACTAAAACAGGCAACTCTGTCTCAGTTACCTCCTTCCGCTGACTGTTAAGTAGCTTTTAGATGGCTGCTCTTGACTGTATGCCTTACTGCAAAACTGAACTGAATCCTCCTTTGGAATTGGGGAAAACGGGAAACAAAAGGTGCAGGTGAGTACTGTTGGAAAACAAATGTTAACAGAATTCCCAGTTAGAAATTCACTCCTCTGGCAACTGCGGGATAACGGAGCACGTTTTCATTCTTTTGCTGGCACCCAGAGAGATTACTCTATATGAGTGCCTGTGGAAGAGCAGGGTCAACAACATTTATGGTATCATTGAGACTTTTGAGTAGCCATCCTTTCCTGGATGACAGACTTGTCCTGTCAGTCAGTAAAGCTGATAAGGTTTTTATAGTAAGTGAGAAGATCAGTTGACTCTGCTCGAAAGAGAATTTCTGTCTTGGGCTATGTGAAATATCCTAGTTCATGTGGACTCCATGAAAAGAGGGACACGACTGTCAAGATGTACATGTTAGAAGCTGAGTAAGAGCAACTCTTGATAAAAAGGTGATTTGTTTGATGTGGTGATTTACCTTCCAATGACTGGAAGGAGCAGGATGTACTGAGGGCTCTCGGTGATGTTAAGACTCTGGAATATACAATGATAAATGACATCTTGTAAAGCTAGACAAGGTCTCTGCTCCCTCTGTCTGCTCTTTTCATTTTTTTGTCCAGACAAGATAAGATGGTAGTGATATTATTTGCCGTCTCTTGATTGAAGAGGCAGTTGCTCTTAAATCTGATTTAATTCAGTTTTGAATCTTCGTATCTCTTAAAGGAGGCCTGCTTGCTGCAGGTCCTTTCTGTGACTAGGTGAATTTTGTAATCAAGTAGAGTTTGCAGATGACACCAAACTGGGTGGGAGTGTCGATCTGCTTGAGGTGAGGAGGGCTTTGCAGAGAGACCTGGACAGGCTGGATTGATGGGCCAAGGCCAACTGTATGGTGTTCAACAAGGCCAAGTGCCGGGTCCTGCACCTGGGTCACAACAACCCCATGCAACACTACGGGCTTGGGGAAGAGTGGCTGGAAAGCTGCCTGGCGGAAAAGGCCTTGGGGGTACTGGTTGACAGCCGGCTGAATATGAGCCAGCAGTGTGCCCAGGTGACCAAGAAGGCCAATGGCATCCTGGCTTGTATCAGGAATAGTGCGGCCAGCAGGAGTAGGGAAGTGATCGTGCCCCTGTACTTAGTGCTGGTGAGGCCCCACCTTGAATATGGTGTTCACTTTTGGGGCCCTCACTACAAGAAAGATGTTGCATTGCTGGAACATGTCCAAAGGAGAGCCACAAAGCTGATGAGGGGTCTGGAACACCAGTCTTTACGAGGAGTGGCTGAGGGAACTGGGGTTGTTTAGCCTGGAGAAGAGGAGGCTGAGGGGAGACCTTATCGCCCTCTACAGCTGCCTGACAGGAGGGGGTAGTGAGGTGGGGGTCGGCCTCTTCTCCCTGGTAACAGATGATAGGACAAGGGGGAATGGTTTGAAGCTGCACCAGGGCAGGTTTAGGTTGGACATTAGGAAAAATTTCTTCACCGAAAGGGTTGTCAGGCTCTGGAATGGGCTGCCCCGGGAAGTGGTTGAGTCCCCATTCCTGGAGGTATTTAAAAGATGGGTAGATGAGGTGCTTAGGGACATGGGGGGTTGGACTAGATGACCTCTAAAGGTCCCTTCCAATCCAAACCATTCTACAATTCTGTGATTCTATGGTTTAGTGGTGGGATGGCAGTGTTAGGTTAATGGTTGGACTTAATGATCTTAAAGGTCTTTTCCAACCTAAATGATTCTATGATTCTATAAAGTGATGATGCTTCTAAGAAAGAAATTTATAAATATAACTAACTGCACCGCTTGGTCCAGTGTTGATGGTTCAACTGCGATGTTGAGCTTTGAGTTCTTACAGAGTAACTGCTATTACAGCCTCTAGGAAGCTGTCCCAGTAAGCTGGAATTTTCTGTAGAGTAATATTTTTATATTTTCAGGTAAAGCTAACTTTGTACAGAACCTGTAAATTAGTGTCACAGGAAACATCTGACCTTGGAACATCATTTTATTCCTTGCTACGCTTGAACAGCTTTAACCTTAATATGGTATCTTCTAATACTTTGAAGCTATTAGAGTAAGTCTTGTACAGAGCAGAAATCTCCAAATGGTATCATTCTGGATTATTTAAACAAGTTTTCTAATGAACTCTGTAATTCTTACTACATTCTTCATACCCACTATTTCCAAGTTAGGTTAAACATGCCTCCTTCAGGTTCAAAACATCTAAGCATTAACACTGTCTGATTTGCTGACACAGTGAGAGAGAGATCGGCATCTGTGTATGACTAATCCAGGATATCAAATGGAGACTCCACCTTGGATATTTTTATAATTTGTTTTCCTTTCCCTTGACATTTGTTCCACTGAGCTCTGCACATGTGGAAGAGTGATAGGGGAGAGTCCATGCTCCCTCATTTCCTTTCATGTTCACAGAGATGTTGGTCATCATGGGCAGCTATTAGATTGTTCAGAGGAAATAAATCTGCATTCCTATTAGTGGTAGTTAATTTTTACATTTCGGTGTATTTGCAATATAGAATCTTTTTCATTCAGTCACCTTAAGGCCATGTTATTCCTTTTGGCATCAACTGGTATGCAGCAATTTTCTAGAAGGGTTTAGGACTCAGTGTAGTAACTTGGTGGAAGAGCCAACAATAAACTCTTGTTTCTTTCCTTTAAATTCAAAGCATCCTTCTGCAAACAAATTCAAGTTCAGGTCTTTCTAACAGCTGTGGAATAATCAGTGACTCAGATATCAAAGATGCTGTATTTGCATAAAACTGAGTGCCTCAGCTTATAAAGATCTATTTTGTTTTCATCTATACAAACAGTAGGAAACAGTGTTTAGCATCTAATTTGTTAATACATTTAATAATCTTCATGTACAGCACAGTAGGAAATGTTCAGTAAGGGTGCAATAATTCTGGGGAACATTCTTTCCTGTTTTCCATGCTTTTTATCAAAAAGATACAGAAGTTTTTTTACCCGGTTCTTTACACCCTAGTTATTTATCAGATAAACATATGGAATTCCTTATTAATTCCTTACAAGAGAAAAATCTGTTCATGTCTGTATTGTCTAAAGACTGCTGGTTCTTTTGTTGGACTGATGTACATGTAAAAATACGAAAGCAGCAGGCACTGAGTAAATACAGGGGTGGCAACATCCTAGTAGGGGTTCTGTTGCTTGTAGTGGTTATCTTTAATAAAAACAAACAAACAAACAAAAAATCAGTCATCTTACTGTGTGGATTCTTATTTGGAGGTGTTTGAAAGATTTTCAACCCTATTTCATTTACAATAGTGGAATGGTTCTTACTGCTGGAGATTGTTCAAATTTAAATGGCGCTTGTGTGGGTATGTGTGTCTTGATTTAGGACAGTGGGCCAATATGTGTATTTCTATGTTAGGTTTTATTCCTGCCAGGAAGAAGATTAGCCTTCTAATCTTGTGTCCAGCATTGAGTAAACGAGTATTTGTGGCTTTACAGTAACAGAGGATTAAGGAAATCGCAGATTCACAAAATGGCTGTGGTGGGAAGGGACCTCTGGAGGTCCTCTGGTGCAACCCCCCTGCTCAAGCAGGGCCACCCAGAGCTGGTTGTCCTGGACCATGTCCAGATGGCTTTTGAACATCCCCAAGCATGGAGACAGATATGTGATGCTTTTGAACCAGAACTTATGACTTGGCTTTTTTTCATAACTTATCCTTACTATGACTTTTGATTAGATTTAGCAGATACCAGGATCTTAATTGCCAGTTTTCCTAGCTTCAAAATAGATACCATAGATATGTCCTCTAGGATGTAGGGGATTGTTGCTGGTTTTATGGGCTGACCTGGACTGGTAGCATTTTTAAGCCTTGACTGAGTTTGTTCATTATCACATTCATCTCTGCATTTGCTATTAGTATGCTTAAAAAAGAAAAGAACAGATTTATGGGGTTACATTGATATCCTGTATTTATGATTTTTTTTTTTTTTTGTTGGAGTGTGTAAAATTCTAATTAAATTTTATGCTATGAACTTTGGGTTGCTTTGACATTTCTTTGGTGTGAAGGCCTGCTCTGTGTAATTCAGTGAAAATAGTGCTCATAATCCATGGACAACATGGTTGATTGGCAAGCACTTGTAGTTTACTTTTTTCCCCCTTTTAATTTCTTTTTACAAAGCTTTTGCATAACACTGTATAACGTTTTAGAGTATTAGAATAGTTAGAATGTAATTCTTTTGATTAATGTTTATGAAAAAAAACTGTCATGAGCTTTATTTTAATCTGCAAACTAATCTGGCAGTATTTTAAACAACAGTCGTCTACTTATGCAATTTACCACTAGGCATTCATTTCTTATACTAATTTCTTATTTTTCAAGACTATAACAGTTCTTCAGTTGTCAACATAATACCTGTATTAAAGTTTGAAATCTGGCATCAGTGTGTTTCATAGGTTTCTGGGATATTTCAGGTATTTTGATGTTGAAATGGTGATGGGGATTTTTGAATTAAGTTACTGTCCAAAAAAGGTACTAGAAAGGAAACTTTGTAATCAGAAAAAATGCTTCCTGCAGAAATGCATGAAAACTTGCTCCAGTGAAGTTGAAGTGGCATAATTCTGATATACTTTTTTTTAACTTTTTCTTGAATTTTAGATTTATCCATGGCAGTGCAAAAATTTTCACAGTCTTTACAAGATTTCCAGTTTGAGTGCATTGGAGACGCTGAAACTGATGACGAAATTAATATTGGTAAGTACATTCTGTGCTCTGGTTGCAGTAACATTTAATATTGTTTCTTATATATTTAACATCACAAATATAGTGGGGCAGTTCACAGGTTTTTGTGGTTTGGTTTTTTTTTTCTATAATGGAGCATGTGACAAATTCAATTAAGTGGAAATCATACAAGACTTCAAAATTACATGTCAAGAAACTATGTCTTTATGATGTAGCTTGGTTCATTATAGAAGTATTCAGCAGTACTTTGTCAACTGAGTCAACTGTGAGTCTTCTAAATTCTGCTGCTATTTTTAATTTGCAGCCGGATTTCATTGGTACACAAAAGTACACAAGTTTCCTATGAAATAACGTAAGTCTGCAAAAACCACTTAAGTGCCTAGTAAGACACAGGAAGTATTTAAGCATCAAAAACCAAGAATATGTTCTTCACAACTTGTGCGTTCCAAAGTATGTAGTTATCTGAGCTTTTGCTGGTAAAATTTGCTAGCTGTTTAATGTTCTGCCGCTGTGTGCACCCAGAACTTTTGCATTCGCAGAGTTGAACAGCTCAGCTTGTCTTGAACATAAGCCTCTTTGATATGATCAAAATATTCTTCACTCAGCAGACTAATCCTGGAAACACTTCCAGGATTCAGAAATTCAGCTGCTCTTCACTAAAAGGCATTGCTGTGGTTGCAGCGATGCTTTTTGAGCAGTAGCACAGCAGTTGGAGTGTTCTAGCTCCCGTTGGTGAGATATTTGGATTACAATCCATCTTCAGAATGGCTAAATTCAGTGTCATGAGTCTTACATACCACATGGCCCCCATGTCTCTCCTAAAACATCTGAGAGGAAGGAAGATGGTTATTAAAGAGTGGCTGCTTTTAAAAATAATTTGGCAGTACAAGAAGGAACATAGGACTTGTTAGTATTTTTTTAAAAAAAGATCTATGTAATGCAGAGAGGAAACTCAGATTTAGGCTTTTTCAAGCATATCTCCTGTTATAACCGATTTTGAAGTCCTCCTTTCCCTTCAGTGTTTTCCCTTTTCCTGACTGAGTTACTAATCATTGGGTAAACGGTCTGAGTTGTTTGCTTCCACTGGCAATGCTTGCCTCATCCTCACCCTACAACCATGTGATAGTTAGGAGACTGTCATCAAAGATGGCTGGTATTTGGTCACCATCTTCCACTAACCTTTGGCAGGGTGGTGGTGGGGGAGGTTTAATTTTACTGATGTACAAAAGTAGGGGAGTGAAACCCCCGAGCTGCTGCTACTCAGATACATGCATTATTCAAGTGAATCAAGCTTGGGCAGAGACAAAAAATCAGTGGTGTGTATGTGCTTTTTGGCATCGTATATATTATTTCTTGGCTGTTAAAGTTAGCTTGTACATATTTTATACATTTAAACTAAATCTACAATATCTCAGTTGTGTGTCTTAGATTTATTTGGTCAATAACTTTTTTAAAGGCAAGGTTTTGCATTTGAGATGAGGTGACTGGGGACAAAGACAACTTTCATTTTAGTTGTAACCTAAATGTAGCAAAGAAAGACATTTTATTGTTTGGACATTAAACAGGCATTTGAAACTATTTAGGAAAAAAACAGAGTTCATGAAGCTTGACAGCTGATTTATTTCACTTGGAGCTTCAAAGAAGGGATTTCTAGCTTCTAAAGCACCCATTGCCTGATGGATTGTCATGTACATCAAAGAAGCTTATAAGAGTAAAACTGACAGGAATCAAATTCAAGTCTAAAAGAGCTTGAATGATACTGTGTGCTTTTATAGGGTAAAGCTCAATTTTTGATCTCCCTAGAGCAGTCACCTAGAATTTATCCGTATCTTTAACATGCCCCAACAAGCTAGATATTTGCTTATCATCAAAGAACAGCTTTGTATAGATGAATCCTGCTCTCTGTGCCTCCTTCTGCCTTCACCTCCTATTTTTAAGAATATCTATGACTGTGCAGGCCACTGTGAAGTTTTATTTCAGTCTGCGGTGATACCCTGACTTGTTAAGTTTTGTGCAAAACCACCTTATACATAAGGGCTTAATACAGGGACTACATTCTGAAGATTATTTTAAAATACATTTCTATTTCAAGCTCAGTGTTGGAAATCTGTCCTAAACCACCTTAGTATTGGAAATTCACACTCTGAATAAGGCTTCTTCTGTCAGGTTGTGATTATTTCCGTTTAAAAAACAAAAAAGGTTCAGCTTTTTTCAAAATTGAAATATAAGTGGTTTCTTTTTTTCTTACCAGTAATAAGTATTTGGAACTGACTTGATAGCTTCATGAACTTTTTTTTTTTTTAGGCAATACTAGAGTTGAAGGTCTCTGTTCAGTAACTAAGTGCAACATAATTTTTTTTTATTTTTGTTTTTGCCAACCCGAGCCCTAGTAACAGCAGTTTTATTTTCATTTCCTGTAACCTCTGCCTTTTTAGATGCTCTTTTTATACAACTCAACTATTCCAATAAACCCATTACACAGGATACATTAGACGTAGTTTTAGTTTAGCTTCATAACACACTCAGTATAAGCAGAATTATGAAGATGTTCTTCATATCTATTTTAATCCATCTATTATTTAATCCAGTGATTTATTTGGGTTTTTTGTTTTCTTTTAATTCCTATCTTTGATTTCTAATTTTTATGATTTCTTTTATTTACAAATGTTTAATTCTTCCACAGAAGTGTTGTTGTTCTTTGACAAAAAAAATCTACATGCCTCTCTGTGGCTGTATAATGCACTTTAGGAAATATTTCCATGTTGTTGCAGGTTTACCCAGATCTATGTAGCCACTTTCAGATACAACATGCCCAGCTTAGTATCAGACACTTTGTGCAGGGCGTGTAAGCTATTCGCCTGGCTCTCTTGAATAAGCAGACTGGCTTGTTTCTCAAATCATGTACAACTTTTTTTTTTTTTTTTTTTTTTTTTCAAAACAAGTTTAATTTTTTTTTTTTTTTTTTTTTTTTTTTTTTTTTTTTTTTTTTTTTTTAAACTGTGAACAACAAAGGATTCACACTATAAAAAGCTTTTCCAAATTTTCAGATGTTTGCCAGCAAATTGGGTTTGGGAAACAGTGCTCCCCCCATCTTTACTAGTTTTTCTCATTAAAAAACCAAACAGCTAACAGCAACTGCTAGTGTTGTCTCTTCCTCATTTTTAAACACACATGGCAACGTGATCTGCAGCAGCGCGTGGGCCATAGTATTTGATAGGGCCGTACTGATTGTCAGTAGAACATGGATATTAGCTCCAATAGCATGTGATTCAGCCAAGCTGTAATTTTTTTGTGTAATTTAAAAGTTAGGCAGAAAGTGGCATCTTTAAAGAAAAAAATAACACGATGAATGGCAGTGAATCGTTAATACTAAAAAAGCATAGTAATGAAGGTTTGATGTAACTTACCCTTACTCAAAGAAGAGGGTGTTGTCTCCCCCATCTTACTAACAACTGCACTTTCCTCAGTGTGAAATAGCCAAGACTTGACAACACTTTGCCACTCACTTTCAGACATATCACCATGTGCACAGTTACTCTCAGCCCCCTTTGCAATTAATATTTTGCACAGATGAAATACATTAAATTGACAGTGAATGAATGTAAAGGAGGTCAGTCATTTGTCATGCCCAGTGGGAGTTTTGTGCAAAATAGATGCATGATTTTTACATGTTTCAAACCTTATAGGTAACATAGAATTTTACACAGATGGGATAAGTAGAAAAAATTGTTATTAATGAATGAGTGTCTTTTTCCTCTGTACACACCGTGCAGGCATAAATTTGGCAAGGAGAAGGTTTGCCCAGCTCCTCCTTTCATTGTATGTTTTTATCTTCTTTTCTGTTTATATTATCTGGATTGTGGCTGATACAGGTGAAAATAATACTATTTTGTATTATGGCTAATTATAGATCAGTGAGATTTAGTATCAGCAGTGTAAGGCCATGCTCTTCAGAATTAAAAGAAGCCAAGACAAATAAATACATTCTGATATTCTCTCATTTTACTTCAGTATCTATTTGCTATTAGTGTGTGCTATTTAAGAAAAAGCAGTGAAAGGCGTGTGTATTTCAATCTGTTGCTGCTGGGTTTGAATTTTTTTTTTTTTCCCTGAAGAGAATTATATTATGACAGATGTTTCAGGTAGCATCAGATGCTTGATTTAGGAATGTAATAGGATTATGATGATCTATGAAATCATTATTAATTGAGCCACAAGGAATAGGTCAGAATTTCTACAATGTGGTATCTTTCCTTGTGGGAACTGAATTCTCCTCTCGCTGCTGGTAGTTGTGGCTCATGTGATCTTTGCTGACTCACACCCCAAGTCGTTCATGCAATTATTAAAATTGCTAGCAACTAACCAGTTACAGAACTGTTAACTCACACCAGTTAGTTGAAACGCAGTTAGTTTCAAGTTGAACTTCGAACAATCATTTACAGTGTACTGGGGAGAAAGACCTTAAAAAAAAAAAAGAGGAAAAAAAAAAAAAAGCCACCCCCACCCCCCAACCAAAAAAAACCCCACCACCCAAACTTTAATACTAGGTGTTTGTTAGAGTCCATTGAGTCCATTGCTGTGTTCTTAAGGCTCTTTTGTTCAAGTTGAGCAATGATGCCAGAAGCTCAGTCATCTTTTTTGCTTGTACTGGGCATCCACATGCACAATGTTTTTGAGTTAGCAGCTGCTCTGCCCCGTTGGAGAGCCTGTCAGAGGACAAGCAACCTGTCATTCAAAGCAGCAAATAGATCTGTCTTGGGAAATTTGTGTATAAAACTACATAAATCATTTTCCTGGCTATGTCAGAATCCTTGAGCCACCTATGGTCTGAATCACTTGGATATCTTACAAGTCATCTCCTTAATCACTTGAGGTTAGCTTTGATGTTCAAGAAAGTTCTTTTTGGGGTTAATATTCTACCTACTTTGCACTGAATTCCCATTCGTACACATTTCTGAATGGAATTACCAAATACCAAGTAAGTCTAAAATGAATTCCAGCAGCTCAGGTCTAGTATTGCCTTATCCAACCAAGGAAAGAGGAGGATCTTGCCACCACATTGAGGGCAGAGTTCGGTGTTGGATTTTTTTTAGCGTAGGCATCATCCCAGTAACTTTTGTAGTGCTTGAGTTTGTTGACCTTGTGGAACATATTAGAGACAAGCGTATTTACAAAAGGTGGTTTTTTTAGATGGGTGGGGAAGGGTTGAGTCCTGAATTAGCATAGAAGCTATTTGCAACTGAGAGTGAATTTGCATAGAAAGATTGTATGCTGTTTTTCCACAGTAATTACCTGCCTAGATTTACCAGCTCTTTTTCCTCCAGTTGGAAGAAAAAATTTTAAGATTAACTTTTTAGGTGACCTTCAAAGCAACTTTGTATAAGCTACTTGTAAGATCTGAATCACAGGACAGAATTCTTAGGTGCTCCTATTGGACTATTTTTATCTACAAAAGTTAAATAGTGACAAATTATGGGAGGAACTCAGCACAATCAGGGTGTGAAATGCCTGAAGTATTTGTTTAAAATCTGTTAAGTCTGTTACTACCATTATTTTTTGGTTTATAACCCTGTTGTGTATTTAAACAAATGCCACCTGTTTCCGGAACACCATTGTTTCTCGATTCCAAGGAAGGAGTGATTTTTATGCTACTGCTGGGATGCCATAGAGGCTTCAAAACAGCATCTGTACCAGAAAGACAAAGTTGGCAGTCCGTTGGTCCAGCCCAGAGCTCTTGTCCTTGCTATGGAAGGTCAAATGAGGCTGACAAAGCAGGAAATAAAATAATGTTGCAATAGGTCTTTATCTGTGTGGGAGGAAAAGGTAATATAAGATCAGCAGCCTTGTTTTAAATTCTCCAAGATGCATATCAGAAGGTTGTTAGAGTTTGCATGCTCCATTCCCTGTTAACTTAAGATGCATATCGAAGTGAAAGAAATTAGATTGGGGTGGCTGGCACAGTTACTGCCCTTCTTGTCTGTCCTACCCTTCTCCTGTGGCAGGAGTAGCTGGATGTGAAGTAGGAGATCTCCTGAGTCACTGCAGTTTAAATCCTGGTGTGCTAAGGGAGTCTAAAATTCATGGTAGTTCATTTTGTTATATTGGACTGCAAGCTGTGGTGTCTCAGACTGCCACTTGCCTTGGAACTCGTCCTCTTTACAGAAAGAGCAGGCAATGGACAGCAGTAGCTTTGGTTGTCCTGGTGCACGCTCCTAAGGAGATTAAATGAGTCAACATCTGATCTGAACAGGTGAGTAGTCAGGTCCATGCCACTCACGGATCAAGATGACGTATCTGTTGTGTCCCTCGTAAATAGTTTGATCTTCTGGACTCTTGTATCATAGAATCATAGAATGTTTTGGGTTGGAAGGGACCCCTAGAGGTCATCTAGTCCAACCCCCCTGCAGTGAGCAGGGACACCACTAACTAGATCAGGTTGCTCAGAGCCCCATCCAACCTGGCCTTAAATGTTTCCAGGGATGGGGCCTCCACCACCTCTCTGGGCAACCTGTTCCAGTGTTTTACCACCCTCATTGTAAAGAATTTCTTCCTTATATCTAGTCTAAACCTACCCTGGTTTAGTTTAAAACCATTACCCCTTGTACTGACACAGCTGGCCCTACTAAAAAGATTTTCCCCATCTTTCCTATAGGCCCCCTTTAGGTACTGAAAGGCCGCAATCAGGTCTCCCTGCAGCCTTCTCTTCTCCAGGCTGAACAAGCCCAACTCCCTCAGCCTGTCCTCATAGGAGAGGTGCCCCAGCCCTCGGATCATTTTTGTGGCCCTCCTCTGGACCCGCTCCAACACTTCCATGTCCTTGTGCTGAGGGCTCCAGAGCTGGACGCAGGACTCCAGGTGAGGTCTCACCAGAGCAGAGTAGAGGGGCAGAATCACCTCCCCCGACCTGCTGGCCACGCTTCTCCCGATGCAGCCCAGAGTACGGTTGGCCTTCTGGACTGCCAGCGCACATTGCTGGCTCGTGTCCAGCTTTTCATCCACCAGCACCCCCAAGTCCCTCTCGGCAGGGCTGCTCTGGATCTTTTCTTCCCCCAGCCTGTATTGATACTGGGGGTTACCCTGACCCAGGTGCATTCTACTTTATTCTCCTCATTCCATGCCTTCAACATACACCTCTTCCCTCCTTCATCACTTAGCTTTGTTATTTCTAGAGTTGGGCATCCCAGTAGAAGTACGAATGCCTGTGGGGAGACAGTCTGAGGTCTAGAGAGTTGCCTTACAGAGTTGGTTTGAAAATAACTGGTATGTACTGTTGCTGCATATAATACACTTCTGATAAAAAGTTCTAACACTTTTGAGTTGTCAAGTTAGTATAACTTTTGAGCAATAGGCACTTGTTTTCAAAAACAGGTAGTGGTTTAATCAACTCAGCTTTGAGAGATTAATCATCAGGTTTGAGCAAATAAGATTAAGGATTTGTACTTTCTGAAATCAAAATCCTTAGTAGAGACTGAAGTTTTAAACACAGGAAGTGCTTGATCCCTTTGTAGGCCTAAATTCAACAAAGCAATTATGGCAAACCTAACATTTGTTGGAAGTATTTGGTGATATTTTTCCTAATTAAAGTGTTTCACAATTCACATAACACATGCACTAGATTTTACAAATCAGAAAAACAATATTAATGAGTCTCAGCTGCATTCTGAATCCATTGCTTTTCCTTTTACTTCCTGTATTTCGGCACCCGCAAAGAGCCACACACAAATAAGGTTTGTACAGCTGGAAAGATTGAAATGTCGTTTTTTTCCCCTTCATTTAAGGTATGGATGTGCCTCTGAAGAATCAGGGCTTGGCAAGCATGAAATGTATTCATAATTACTTCAAAGTCCTTTGTTTATGGAATGCTAGGATTGAATATTACTTTTGCAGCTTAATATGTTGTATTTTGCCCATTCCCACATTGTCTTGTTACTCAGCTGTTCAAAAAAAACCTTAAGCATGAAGTAGCAACTGTTTTCTTAGAATGAAAGATTTGAATTTGTAGTCCATTTATATCGTGATTCTTTCTAGTAGGATGGGGGAACAGGGAGCAAAGGAAAGCAGGAGAGGATTGAAAGAATTTCTGATTTAACCACAATCCACCTTAGATCTTATCTATTGCTGAATATTCCATGCTTTAAAGCTGTTCTTCCTCTAACAGGCTATGACTATCAGTCAACTCTGGAGAAGTCTGATCTGTTCAAGTCAAAGGTTAATGGTTAATTTAGTTAAGGTAAA
The DNA here is from genome assembly GCF_000687185.1 of Egretta garzetta. Classification (NCBI taxonomy): domain Eukaryota; kingdom Metazoa; phylum Chordata; class Aves; order Pelecaniformes; family Ardeidae; genus Egretta; species Egretta garzetta. The sequence goes on from NW_009258784.1 coordinate 730,713, forward strand.
GATTAATTGGATTAAATGGACTTTTACAGTATAGGAAGTTATGCTGTTAGTTTCAGTGGGGGCCGATTCAAGCTGCTAGGGTTTCAAAGTAGGTCTCCAGAAGCACTTTAAGGTCACTTCATACCTTTTGGACAAAAAATAATATACTGAATATTGTTCCCCACACCCTGCTCAGCTATGCGGCTATGGAGCTCAGCCCCAGGACTGCTGTGCATGTGGCTCCATCATGTGGAAACAGGCTGATTTCTCTTTGGTGATAATTTTAAACCCTAGCTAGTAGTGGCATACAGATGCAGTATTTCTTAATGACCACTTATCTAAAACTGTTCTCTCTTTATTCTGTGAGAACATGGTGAAAATAGAAGATTTGTTGTGGCTAGTCCCAAAAGCCTCCACTCCTTCACAGAAGTGTAGAAGGAAGGAGAGAGACAAGAAAAGTGATTTACTAATTTGTGGAAGGGTTTTGATATAGTGCTCTATGAGAGCAAGTGACTGCATGGGAGATCCATTCAGTCCCATGTTCCTAACAAAATGGAAGAAGTTGCTTAGATGATTTAAAATGTTTCTGCTTTCACTTCAGGATGCCACATTTTGGGACAGGTGCTATAGACCAATAGAATCTAGAGTGGTCTTTTTCTGCCACAGCTCTGCTAGTGTTGCATTGAAAAAATGATTGTGTTTAAGTATTCATGCTGCAGAAGGCAGATACGTTTCCAAATTGAATGATATCTTTTCAGAAAGGGTTGAAATCTGCTTTTATAGTCAGAGTAGAATGCTAACATAGGGTAGATACATAGCAGCTGTTTTTTTAACAAAGTGTTAAAAGTGGTGGTGGTATTTGAATAATTGTTTGGTGTGGGTTTGCTTTGGTTTTGTTTTTACTGACATACTGTGGGATAGACAGCCATTATAAATTTCAAAAATCAGGACTCCAGGAAACGTTTTGCCCTTTTTCGATGCATTTCGAATTTCCTACTTGTATTTGCTTTGTGAGGTTCTGCATGAGTAGGGCACGGCAATTTACAGATATTAAGTCAAGTAATTGGATTTATTTAAATTGTGTAACATTGCACGTCTTAAGGTTATCTCTCCAAGTGTTGTGTTTGACAAGTGCTGGCAGTGGATCTGGAAATTCTAGATAACCTGACTTTCTTGCAAGTCTTCCTAGTTTGTATATAAACATGTAGCTTTTTTTTGTAGACTTTTGTTGAAAAGGAGTGGAGTGGAAAGTGTAAATGTCTTGGCTCAAAGCACTATTTTCACTTTTGTGCAAGGCTTATATTTGTTTAAATATTTGTGACACAACAGCTATGTTTTATAACAAAGAATTCTTGGATGTGATTCCATTTGTAACTGGATGTAGATAGTTACGCTGACAAAGGTTTGTTTCAATAAATTTCTGTAATGAAGAAAAGATTTTTTACTTCTAACAGTGGTCCTACGTTCTATGCTTTACATATGTTTAGAAAGAAACCCTTTGTAAAATGCCTTGCTATATTTGCTCATTAAGTTCTGCAAGATGAAAATACTTTTGAACTAAAATTCCAGTTCCTAATATGGTATGTAGGTATTATACTGTCCTTGCAAACACATCTTGCAAAGCTTTGGGCTTTGATTAAGCTTAGATCTTGATCTGTTGCCTTATATGATTCACATACTAGCCTGCACTTGGAGGCATGTGTGGGTTGTGCTCAGACAGGAGGTTCCATTGCTGCCGTGGAACTTGCAGGCCTCTTCTGCTGGTTGATCTTGCCTTTATAGCATGACAAAACCCAGAAAGGCTGGTCAGGGGAAATGCTCGTGCCTGGTATACAGCCAGCAATGGAAGGGCTTTTAAACATCTGTTCATGGGGAACTCTCCCTAAAAAACATATAGGGATTGAACGCCGTGAACCAGGGGAGGTCAAGCAGGGAAAGTGTAGGCGAATCTGTGATAGTTTCATTGCTAGTTTTGTCTTCATGGGCAATGGTTGGACTCGATGATCTTAAAGGTCTTTTCCAACCTAAATGATTCTATGAATTTGGAGCACTTACTACCATCTCTGTCCTAATTCTGCAAAGAGCCAATATGCTCCAAATTACAATGTAGAGGGCAAAATACCATCGCATTTACTCTGAGTTCACAGTCCTTTACTCAAATGAAGTAGAGAAAAGCCTTGGGTTTTGTTTGTTTACTTCAGTTACATGGATTTCAGTAGCTGTGCTGTGATAAAGTTCTCTGCTTCCTGGTATATAGTGGTAGATGTGATATTTGGAGAACAATATGTAGTCCTTGAAGCATAAATTTGGATATAAAAGTCTAAATCTTATCATTTTTCTTGTTACTTCATTTGTGTAATTTCTTTGCAGAAGTTTTACACCAGGCACTTTTCATCTCTGTTTTTTTGCCTCTTATCATACTTTTCCTTCCTGATGTATCCTGATTTGTTTGGCAATTTGGATTTGTTTTTGTAAGGTAGCACACTTATTTTCAAGAATTAAAAAAGTTTGGGGAAAATACCTTTCCTCACAGTTCAAGGTGGGAATTGCCACAGGAAACAAAATTACCACTCCCAGTTGTGCTGCCTGGGAGGATCTAACTCTTACAGCAATAGTTACTATTTATTTTTCTTATGGCAATTTCTGTTGTTAAGTCAGGATAAACCAAATTAAATTTTTCGTTCACCAGAGTTGAAAGTTCAGAGTCTGAATTAGATAGAAATTGCTTCAAAATCTGAAAGATTGTGGTACTAATTGATAAAAAAGCATTGGATTAAGCCCTTGCAGACTTCACTTACCTGACTGATTATGGAGCAAATAGTAAGAATGTACATTTATTGAGTCTGAATTTGCTTCACTTTGTCTGCTGTACGTATGTCTTGATTCTATCACAAGAGCAGTACAGACCAGACAGAGTTGCCTCTACCTTTGTGTGCCTTCCCAAGGTGGAAGCCTTCAAGGAAATTTGTGGTTATTTGGGCTGTGAATTTAAACCACTGTCTGCTGGCAGAATTTGCTGTCAATCTGAGAGTGTCTTTCAGGGTATTTCAGTGTGATTTTAAAACCTGTACACTTGAATCTTTGCTTCAGTCCATGTCTTTTACTACCAGAAGTACATTTTACTGTAAAATAGGAAGGTACAGATCGCTTTTTTTCCCGCTGTTCTTAGGGAGGTTATGGTAAATGTAAACACAGACTAAAGGAATGCATGAGGTCCTTATTACAGATCCATAAAATCTGATACCCAGATTAGGGAAGTGAGAGAAACCAAATGGAGGATAAGGCAGCTTATCCAATATTAATTTTCCAAATTTAAATGAGACTGAAACCCCATGAAGAAATGAGCTGTTATCTTGCTATTCTCACTTCTTTTTCCACAATGGAATCTTCTAACACAATTTATCTTTTGACGCCAATACCCAGCCTTAAAGCACATTTGATGTGCTGTTAGCTTACAAACTGTAATTTACATAAATACCTAAGCAATATTACTTTAAACCTCAACAAAAGAAAGCAGTTACTCTGTTTCCTCTAATATCTTGGGAATGAAACGCAGAAGAGAATGAAATCAGTAAGAAAAACAAAAGTTTCAAATCATGTGCTTCTCTCCCCTTCTTTTGTCTTCTCTTTTGCTTTCCCAGTAAATATTACTTACGGTACTGAGCTCAGTCTTCCAAACTGAAGTTTATCCAAAAATGTTGCCACTTGGGAAGTGAGGGAAGTGGACCTAGGGTAGAAGTGGCAGAGGAAATAGCAGCAGCCAACAAAAACTGAAAAGCTGAGCAATAATTGGGAAGACTTAGCAGACATGTGCTTGTCTAAATACAGCTTTTCTGAAAATCTGTTTAAAAAAATACTGTTTTCTGTAGGAATATGTTGCAGTTGGCTTACACAACTATTTTTGTAACTATATTACAGCGATACTCAAGCCCAGTCGATGTTGGTTATGAAAAATTTATAAATTGCACAAATTATTCTTTATTTCAGCTTGCAGACTAAGGTGTTGGTCCTGCAGCTTGTTGCCTTTGGGCTAAACTGCAATTCCATTTTAAGTTATAGATAATTGTACACTTTTAATGTTTTATAGGCTTTATTCAGTAGAAAAAATGGAAGAAAAAGAAGTGTTAATAAATCAGTCCAGGTTGTGACAGTGGTAAAGGAAATCTGTGTTGTACAAGATAAGGCTATATTTAAATTCATAGCCAACATATTAAAAGACAAAGGGAATGGGAAGCTTTGGGAGCCTTATTTCAAGACAGTCGTCCTTTGGATTTATATTTTGGCATGTTGAAAACTTGCCATAGTGGTGACATTTTGAGACATCCCATTCAGTTACCTTCAGATACACACTACAGATCCTATGTGGCTTTTATGACATCCACAGTTCTTGTTAGGTAGAAAGTATTGAGTAAGAGAATCTGAGAAAGCAGATTATTGTCTCTTTATTCCAGATACTTGTGGTGGCCTGTCAATGTTAATCTGAAATTTGTGATTTTTCTGCCTGATCATGAAACCATCTGTTGCTCCTTTTGTCCTACTTCCCCACTCCGCCCCCGTACTTTTTCAGTATGGCTTAAAGCCACAGAAAGAAGGATGGAAATTTTATTTGATGTTGTGTTTTGATTTGTTGGTTTTTTTTTTTTTTTTTTTAAAACTGCTTGAAATAGCATTTGTGGCTGCAAATAATGCTAGTCATTAAAAGCTCTGGAAACATGTCTGTGAATTAGTAGCTATTTAATATTTACTTTGATTTTAGAATTGGAAAAGAAAGTATCTTCTCCCAGCACTTACGGATCTTACATTTATTCTGCTTTGTCACTGAAGTCTAGTAATCTGTAGGAAATTTCCTTATGGGTCTTAGGTCCATCTTGAATTCTGATTTGGTAATGTATTACATACTGGGGACAAAACTCCCTTGGTGGTTTTAGTTGAAGTTCGTGCTCAAGCATAAATTCAGAGCCTGCTATAGCACATTCATGCGTGATATGACGAGTTCTGGAGGGAGGATGTACTCAACTGACCTTCCTGCCAAAGTGCGTCAGGAGCAATGTACAGCACAGTCCTGGCATTTCCCCAGTCAAATCACAAAGATATAAGGAAATCTCTGACAGGCTTGCACATTTTCGCCTCTTATACAGCAAGATGTCATGAGAACAAATGACATATTTCTGCATGGTTGTTTTTTTTTTTTTCCTTGCCTGGCATTCACATATCTGAAGACAATGGTAGTATCTGTTTAGAATACTATAAAATGTTGTTCAGAGTACTTCAGAGTATTTTAAAACTGCTTATGCGTTGTTTAAGACTGCATGTGTAAGTATAAGTTAAAGCACCAGTCCATTTCACAGAAGAGATGATTTATTTCATTCTGTCTTCCACAGTAACTTTCCATTCTGTCTAGGGTTGAACATTACCTTCCAAACTTGTCTTGATGGCTTTGAATTCAGTATTGGTCATATAAAACTACTTCTAGGATTCATACACATTGCTTTCCTTTTCTCATTAAGTATAGATAGCATCATACCTATTATATGTAACATTCAGAAGTGCAATGTAACACGGTACTCTTTAGTATTAAGCTAATTATCGATCAAGTAGCTTCACTGATGTCCATAGGCATGCTGTTTTCAGGTGATATTTTTTCTACACGAGTATATAACAAAAACTTCATAAAGTTTATTAAGTACATGGGGTTTTTTCCGGTGTATCACTGGGTTGATTTTAATGCAGTAAACCAGAATTATAGAGCATGAATGAGGCATATTTTCAATAATGCATTCTATAAATTCAGATAAATACATTTTTATCCTTTTTCATTTCTCCCTCATTCATTTAGTCCTATGCTAAGCTTCAGTTCTCTTTTGATTCTGTGAACATAGTTGTTTGTGGATCTGCACTGTATGTTTTAAATGATAGGGATAAAAAAAATGAAACACATGCATCTTTTGGAGAAAAGAGCATTGTCGATCTGTACTCTTAAGGTCTAAGCTGTTGGTACTGTTCATTTGCTTCCTTGCGAAGTGAATTAATTAAAAGACTTTTCATTTAAAAATGAGGAGGGTGGGGTTTTGTTTTGTTTTTTTAATCAAGTAATAGGAGCTATTTCTCCTGAACAAGGGAAATTTTGCAGCAAATTACTGCTGGGTTGGGAACACTCCAGAGAAAACAGCTGGCGACGTGTTTTAATTGTAATGAATGAGACCACAAGTGTACAGCCGGGTACACGTACAGTTGGGTTTACTTGTTGGGCAATGCTTTTCACAGGCATCCTTTCCATCACGATGCCAGGTGTATCTTACAAGTCCTTTGAATAGCCCTTAAATAAAAAGCAGACTGTAAAATTATTTGGATTTTGTAAGCTAGTATCTCCTAATGACTTAGAATAAAGTATTAAGGTAGCATTTTGTTTTACTTAAAATGGCCCACCAATAACAATAATGCTTCTTGAAAATAATTAAAACTACCTTCGTGTTTAATAGGTTACATATTATGCTTTATATTATTGGTATGTTTTCAGAATTTATTTCTTATCAGCGCGTTCCCATGACATTTCCTCTTGTAAAATACTTGACTCTTCCTCCCTCCGCCCCCTTTTTGTATTTACAAAGTTCACTTTAATTCTTCTGTGTCTATTCTGTTTAAAAAGAAGGGGAGAAAAAAGATAAAAATGTTGCAGGATTAGTAAGAGAAGATTGCAAGGCCTGCGCATAAATCCCCGGGCTTCCTGACAGCCAGTGGTGGGCTGCATCTGACACAAATGGTTCTGTTTTTTAAATCTTCTGTTTTTTTAACTATGCAAAAGCACCTCAGATTATTATTGCTGAAATATTTGTTTGTTTCCTGCTGCGAGCTGGGAATCCAGAATCGGGTGTGTGCATGTACCCTGTGCCTCGGGTTCATGCTGAAGTCCTGAGAGGGGCCCGGCTGTGGAGGGGAAGGACGCCCCTGCCCCGCTCTCCGAGGTGTCCAGCCCTGTGGGCGAGCCCTCCCGGGGAGACCTGGTGCCCCATGGGGAGCTCCACGCCATGCATTCCTCATCTTCCCGTCCCAGTCCCTAGGTGAGGTGGAGCTGTCACCCGTCTGCAGCCAGAGTGGGGCTGTGGGAAAAGAGGGGAGGAAGAAGGGAAAAGTGTACACTGGGGGGGAAGGAGGAGCGAGGGCTGTCTTGCCTTGCCTTTATCACCTCCCACTGCAGCTTCCAGCACAGATGAAGTTCTCCAGGGACGGACCCTGGCTTTTAACGAGGTCAGGCTGAGCGGGGGATGTATAGGAAGAAGGGTGTAATAACATGGGAGACTTCGAAGTACTTGCAGTGCTCATTGGTGTCGTGGGAGAGCTGGTAGTGGGTAAAGCCTTTCTTGATGTTATGTGGTGCCATTGCAAGGGCAGAAGAACCAGTGGCGTCACCAGAGACATCCATGTTGCTGAGCTCTGCATAGTGGGTGTGCATCCTTCATTACAGTCTGAATTACATGGTGCACTTGTTCTCTCTGTGCACCCCCTGAGCTGGGGAAGGACGCTCCATGGCTTCATGGGCATTGACTGGCACAAAAAGGATGGATGGGCGTTGGGCAGTGAAGAGTGGAGGCGTAGTTGGTATTGATGCAAAAATGTATCTGCAACGAAGGTGTCACTAGGATCAGGGGAATGGATTGTCTTTGTGCTGTTGGAAAGTGTAGGTTCTGTGCTCTGAGTGAAACTTTGACTTTTATAATCCCTGCAAAGGTGAAGCAACAGGGAAGAGAAGATGGAGACAGCTTCTTAGTCTTTAGCTGAGGCACTATATAGGGGACATATTAGTATCTTTATATTAGTATTAAACATTGATGAAAATCTTGATTTGCACACTTACAGAACATATTTTTATGAATTTGACTTTGAAACTAAAAACCCCTTTGGTTTTGCCTTGAAGTTAGGAAGATGAGTCAATAGCTTCTCTTACTGCTTTTTGGTTTGTTGCCTTCCTCCTCATGGTTTCCACTCATCCTTCTGCCCAGTTTCTGCTTCCCACTGTTCTTCCTTTACTCTCTTTTTGCTCCTAAAACTGAATGTTGCCTGACCAGAGAGGATTTTTTTTTTCTTCACAACTGTATAGCTTTTACCTGCCTGTCCCTCATTCTTTCTGTTTGATTTAGATAAAGTCCTGTGCACACCTGGGGCTGGGAACTGGCAGTATTTGTGCTTGGTTGCTGAGAGGTGTAAAGTGTTAACTTTCTCACTGCAGATGATGAAGAAAAAATCATGAGTCTTTGTTGTATTAAGGACAGTTTTAATGTTGTGATCAGAAACTTAAGTGGAGAGTACCATAAGGCTTGATGTGGATAGGGAAAACTTAAATTTCAGTAGGTTCTGGATCTGCTGTCCTCACAAAGATATAATGTTTGGTATGATCATTCCTCTTTGAAATAGTTCTGTCACTGTAAGTGACTCCCCAGTGAAAAAGCAAAAAAAGGAGGAGGAATGGAGTTTTAACGTCTGAATGCAGTAACACATCATCTTGCGGTTAAAAATGACCAATTATTTCACTGAAATAGTCTGGGAACAATTTCTCTTGCTGGCTTTACTAGGAAGTCAGCTGTTTTTCTGAAATGCATCCTAATTCCCTAAATAGGTAATAAAATTCAAACAATATGTTTATCTAGTGTATTTGAAAAGATTATTTTTTTTTAAAATGGTGGCTAAAGAATCACTGTGCCACATGTGCAAGGGATGAAGTGGCTTGTCCTGTTTTGTACAGGCAAAGATTGTTTCTTGTTAAATTTTGGGGGATATGAGTGTGAAAATAAGAAATAGTTTGGCCATGTGTGTTTGGATCACTGTTTGTTTAGTTTTTAGGGTTTTGTAAAGGGTATGTAGATATTCTTGAGTGTAACACTCAACAGATTTCTTATCAGTTAACTTAACCAGTCAGTTCATCATCTATTTCTTTACCCGATTTTGACAGTTGGGATATAATGAGCTGATTCTAAGAGACTGAGTTAATTCAGTGGATAGCACACTTAAGTTCTTGTTCTGAAGACATGACTCTGATAAAGGCTGAGCTGGTAAGTAACTGAAGGTCAGTAACTGAAAGGCTCAGCTGGTAAGCCTGAGTTGAGGAGTTCAGAAATTTGTTCAGGAGGCCTAGAATTTCTTTTACTTAAAAGGTGGCAAAATATTCTGGTGTTTGTGTTCTTGGGGAAAAATATTAAAGGAAAAGGCTTGAGACCCAACTGGGTGGACATTTAACTTACCAGGTGTATCTGAACTAAATAAAGAGAGTAATAACGGAAAAAAGGATTTGTCAGCAAAGAATGACTTAGAGGTCAAGATATGCAGGTATAGCATTAAAGTTGCAAAAAATAAACTCTCTAATGTCTTGCAGCCTTAAGAGTTTTTGGAATGTTTTCCCATTTCTTGCCCTCCTTTATGGGTTAATACTTTTATTATGTTTCTGCTGACATCCGCTATAGCCTTTTGACTTACATTTGAAGGCAGTTTTGAGCAAGGACTCTCACCATTATAACAAGATTCAAAGCTTGCTTATAAATCAGTCATCTGTCATCACCTGGGAGCTTGTCCTTGCAAAACATAAAGCCAAAGAGCTGCTAAACCTAAACATTTGGCATAAGTAACGCATTTCTTCTAAAATGTTGACTTCCAAATTTTTACCTGAATATTTTTCATAGTTCTTGCAAATATTTGTTGCTGCACTTTAATAGGAGAAATTCAAGATTTCTCTTTGTGGTTTCTTTTTGCTCCTCATGTGCTAAAGTAAATTTTGTGGCTGATTTCAGAATTCTTTGGTTTGAGACTGATCTTTGCACGTTTCAGGAAAATCAGTTTGCCATATTCCCTTTAAAAATTTATTTTTTAAATACACGTGACTCAAGACTTGGGTTCTTTTCCTTTGTTTTTTACCTGCTCTTGACCTGCTGCTCACTTTAATCTGTACCTCATTTAGTGACTACCGATTTCAGTGAAGTACTCTATAAGAACAATACATTATCACTACAACTTATATCCAGATAATGGACTAATCTGGTCTTAAAATATAACGTTGACCAGGATGCACTTTTTCTTTGTTTTCTTTTCAGCCCAGTCACTGAAAGAATTTGCTCGGCTCCTGATTGCTGTTGAAGAGGAGAGGAGACGACTGGTAAGTTTGCTGGCAATAATATGTTGCATTTGGCCTCTTTTTGTATAAAATAGTACTTTTTTTTCTATTCTTCCTGAAGTGCTATTTTTATTTGTGTAGTAGATGTTAAGTATTTTGTAAGAATCACTTGATTCTGCAAAGGCAGAAATGTGCTAGCACAGACTACAGCAATTTCTAATGGACTGTTCAGACAAATACTTTTGCATCAATTTAAAAACTGTTTTCTCACAACTTTCTCCATCCCCACTCCCCACCCCAAAATAACCTCTGAATGCTGCTGTACCTTTCCTTTCTCCCATCTTGTCTTACTATAGTTGGAAGGCACAGCAACAAAGTAAACCATAAACAAAGAGCTTATAGTGGAAATGTAGATCAGTATTTATATTTAATTAACTACTTTTAGAGCATTGTCCAGGGAATGTATACTAATAATCCAAGAATATGGTAAGTAAGTGGTAAGAAGAGAAACTGAATTCATCACCTCTGAGAAACTCTTGCAGAGTACATCAGACTTGTCAGATCTGGCCTTTGTTATGGTATTCTTATTCCCTTTGTTTCCATACTGATGAATCTACAGTATGCTTTCATTTATATTTCTATTCAGATGTAGTTAAAGAAGTTTTATGTATATTCTTGTCCAAATGTTTTTAAAAAAAAAAATCCATATAAGCAATGAAGTTTTATTTTTTCTTCCTTGGAAGTCAGTCATCAGTAAAGAATTGAGGTAAGGATTAACCTCAGTAGGGGAATTTTTAAATATTGTGAAAGTTTAACTAGCTCAAATCCATCCAATGACTGCGTCTGTCCTTGTTTTCCTTCCACTTATTAGTACTTAGGGAGGTGAGGAAAACGATACTTTCTGACTCAGATTGAAGGAAACTTATTAATCCAGGAAGAGGAATACAGAAAGTTCTATTGTTTCTAGGAGTAAAAAACCATAGAATTGGTCTTCTGCTAATTCTGTTTAAATAAATATTTTAAAGTGGCAAAATCATAAACATTTATATGGTATAGTTGCATAGTTATGTCACCTAAACCTATAAAAGTACACAATTTTTCCTTCATGCTAATTATTTTTTCTTGGGTAGAGGAAGAGTGAGGTGACTGTTCAGTACTTACCACCCTAAAAGACGTTTACCATAACACTTACTAATTACTTAGTTAAAAATGTTTCAAATAAATACCTTTCCAGTTTAGGCTAAAGATTGTTCTGAGCTAACTATTAGAAAAAGGAAAAGCAATGAATAGGTGAAGGTTTTATTTTTCAAACAGGTTAGTCTTTCATAATATGTATATGTAGTTTCCCTTTATTTTATCTTCCTGTTTCTTTTTTTTCCTCAGAGGAGTGTCATGAATAAGTGACTTTACACAATTTGATTTAGTAGCAGTTTAGAATTTATTTGTGCCTTTATGGCAAATGACAGGATTGGATTGTGGTATTTTAATAGCACTCAGTCATCAGTCGATTAACAAGGTGATTCAATAAAATTTGTTTAAATCAAAATAGCAACTTAGTTAAAGATTTTAAAATGGCAAGGTTCACTCCATTACTGCATGGAGGAAGTACACAAAGGAAAATTCAGTTACACTCGAGTTGGAATGGTTCACAGAGACCGTGGATGCAGAGGATAAGGAGGACCCTTCCATTGAGTCACAAGGTTCAGAGCAGACCTCCTTCCTGACCCCCTTCTCAGAGAGGAGTCGAGGTACGGCTAGGTCCAGTCTTAGTCTCAGACTTGGTCAACAGTTTAAGTCTAAGGATAATATGTGCCTAGCAGCAGTCTAAGATTTATTCACAGTTAAGGTGGACCACAAGATTTTTAGCAGCACTTAATCATTGACTAAATTAACATTCACAGAGTGAGTCAACTATAATCACGACAGACTCACTTTTGTGATTATACAGAGAATCCCTTTTTCACTTTTAGAAGTTTCTGGCCTTTCTGTGATTCATAATTTGATCTTTTCATGTAATGTTTTACTTCATATCTTGTAGGAAGGCCATTAGAGTAAAAGGGGGGAAAAAACCATTAATTTTATTACGTGGAAAAAGACCAGTTGCATGGAAAGATGCTTTTTGTTCTATTTCAGTATGACTTCAGTGGGAATGCATGGATTGTATAGCTGAGCTGTTGGATCCCAATGCAGGGTCAAAGACTTGGGTGAGATTTTGGTCTCACAGAAAAATATTTTATAAATGGCTCTAAGTTGTAGTAGAATGTGATCATCAAATCATTGTAAACAAAGTGGCAAATACTATTCATGCGTGGAGAAGCTGCTCTTGATGAGAAATTATTTGCGTCCAGCTTTTTGCTGAGAAGCCCCATGCTGTTTGTTCTTCAAACTGAATGCTCGTGCTGAGAGCATCAACGGCACACAGTTGTCATGGTAGTGATATCTGAATAAGAAAATTCAGTAAACTTTGAATTTATCTGTTTTTAAAAAGTTTGATCTGCTCATTGGTGGAATTTATTTAATTATTATTGGAATTAAACTTCCTAAAATACTTGTTCCTGGTAGAGCCAAATGCAAAAATGAGAACCTGAGGCATGAAAAAATACATCTAGGATAAACCAGTCCCATGTAGATCTCTACATGGTTACTGTGCCCATGCTATTCTTTAGGGATAAATTTTCTAAATGAAAAAGAGAGTTTGATTGCCTTTACTTCTGTATAAAAAACTTGCAACAGTTTAAAAAAAAAAAAAAAAGCTTGTTCTTTTTGACATTTTGTAGAAGGCTTGGAAAATAGCAGCTACTGTTCAGACTATTTATGGATACAGTTCAGCATGCCATTTACAAATTCCTTTTAATTCTTGAAGTGTGTGGCAGTTAAAGACAATACTGTATCAGTGAATGCTGGATGTAATGGAATATGGAATGACAGATGTTAATTTTACTTAGCGGCTAATGATCTTGTTTCCTTGCCTTGAATTTTATATTATTAACTTATGGGCATGCATATGAGTGCATGAATTGGTTTTAAATGTGGAAAGTATATATTCATATCACCAATTTATTTCTCATCTGATGCCTATTAAATTCTTCATAAGTAAAATTACTTTTTTGTTTTGGTGAACACAGAGAGGTGTCTTGGAGTGCTTGCCCACTGAATGTATGAACTAAGTGTTTCCAGTGGTCAAGGAAGTTGTTTGAGAGGTGCTGAGCAAGTCTTCTGTCCTTCTTGCATAAAGAACCAAACGGAACTAGGTTTCATTTTCTTTAGAAGAAGCTAATGAAACAAGATACTATGAACAGTATTACTGGGACAAACACTGAAGTGTAAGGTTAAATAAAACTGTGTATCACATAAATATTCTGTTGTGTCAAGCTTTCCAGTCATTATTATTGGCAGCAGTAATAATATGGTGTTTATTCTAAGTTAATTTCTTTTATTCTTGTATTTTATTTTTTTGATGCTAAAAAATTGACTTGCAGTCTTAGAAAAAACAGAGGTCAGGCATCAAAAATTTCCCCTTAAAAAGCAAATAAAGAAAAAAGTAACTTGTAAGATACTTTTTTTATGATATACTGCCTTATGTTTGATAGCTGTTATTTCATGGTGGCGTTAGTTTAATGATGCTGTTGGTAAACAGTGCATTAAAAAAAACCAAAACAACCAAGCACCCTGACTCTTGGGTTACAAGTAGCATACCAGTAGGATATAAAGTCAGATTCATCCCTACTGCCTTTCCAATGACTTCAGCAACAAGCCACCAGGCAATGTAAAATGATGACCTCTATTTCCCAGTAATTATTAGGGAAAAATAGAGATGCTATGATTTAATTGCATGTGAATATTTGGTTCCATAGCAAGGGAACTTACTTAAAACAATTTCCTTCCACTCTTGCTGAATTTACATTGTTTCTGTTAAATAGGTAATGTGCTTTTTTAATTTTAGAGATTCTTGCGTTATTTCTGTATCCTATTCATTTGATATTGTTAGTAAACTTTATAACAAACGGAAGTGTACTGGGAGCAATATAAAATACTAATTCCTCTTCCTTTCATAGTATTATGCTGTGTTGACAATGAGAATAGATTAATTGGTTCATGCTGCTGATTTCCTTTTCCTTGAGATCCCCTATCAATTTGAAGCATTGAATTTGTTCTCTTGAGTGTTATCTTGAACGTAAGACCCTGATTATTTCTGAAAGTTTACTAAAACCCAAACTGAAATAGGCCTCTTAGCTGTTACATTCCTTGCTATTTACCCAAGTTTTTATGCGTTGCTGGCGAGTGATTAACGGTCCCAGAGCTTTTTCCTTTGCATTGTGAATCAGTGAGATGTGTATGTACTTTGAATTCCTGACCAATATTAAATACTTCAGGGGATAGTACAAAAATTCTGCCGTGGGTAGTTGGGTGCTCTGCTCGATGAGTATTTTTTTTCTTTCTAACATCTGTCTCTTTGTATCTTAAAATCTTCATGCTTCAGAGAGTATCTCATTGTTGTGGACTTTTTTTGTATTAACTGGATGTTCTCATTGTGGTTCTGTATTTGCCCTCACACAAGGGGTCTGATGCTATCTGCTTCCAGGGAAGGCATCAAAATACTCTGTTTCAAAAGCTGCACTTGAAGAAAAACAAATGAACTATTAAAACCAGATATCCGTGGAATGGTACATAAAATCAGATACTGAAGGACACAGCATGTTGTTGAGCAGAATTAACCTTTTCCCTATAATGTGAAATGGGTTACAGATTCTATCACAAGAATAAGCAGTCTTCTATCCACAGGTGCTGCTTATTACTCATTTTATAAAGGGGAGAAATCACAAAATCATATATACTAGCACCCAGAGACTACAGAGAGTATACCTGGCATTTTGGTTCTCATGGTCGCACTCTTGAAATGACAAAAAAAAAAAGTGTATGATGGTGTTTTCATGTACTTGGTAACTGGTTTCGGTGCTCTTCACTTCCCATACCAGTTTTGGTATTTAAACTAATCTCTTTGGTAGGAACCTGCAATGAGACTGTCTAAAAGCATATTACTACAAATGAAGGAACAATGCCACAAATAAGAGGGTTTCTTCTCTTGGCAATTTAGGATTGTTTGTTTGTTTGGGTTTTTTTGTTTGTGTTGCCACACCCCACACCCACACCTCCGAAATTTTGCTGTTTTAAATTAATTAAAAAGCACCTCAAAGCAAAGCTGGTTTTGGTTTTTTTTTTTTTTTCCTTATACTTAAGATGGCCTGTACATATCCCATTAAGCAATAAAGGTAGCATGTGATGTGTTGTTAACCTAACTTCTTTACAAAGACTTTCTGAATCTGTGTATCAAACTAGTAATTTCATAAGTAACTCGGCTTTCGATTGACAAGGAGCAGTAAATCAGCACAGAATGGTTTTATTTTGTTACAATTTTTTTTTAACATTTATTTATTTATTTATTCCTTTCTTGCCATTTTCTTCCTCCTACCCCAGGTATAGTAGGCTACATGTTGGATATTAATTGCAGAAGAAATGGAATTCTGCAAGATAGGAAAATACTGATTTGAATGGGTTTGTTCATTGGGGGGAGGGGGGGGAGTTGTGTGGTGGTTTTGTTTTGGTTGGTTGGTTTTGTGGGGTTTTTTTTAGCCCATCAGCTTACTGTCCACTTGCAGTCAAGCTAAGTTTTAGAAATAATTGAAAACGAATCACACGCCTTCATAACCTTTTTGGTGAACCACGATTTTGAATACTTGCTATATGTATTTCTGGTCAGAAAGCATTATATAGACTAGAAATGCAGAGATAGGCAACAAGGAAGGCTAGACATCTGGAAGCTCAGGGTGAGAAGAGACTGTCTACAAGGAGGACTCTTTGAATAACTTTAGTTCAAATAAATTAGATCAACGTTATTTGGAGACTTGGGATTCACTAATTGCAATGACGTATCTCGGGACCCTTTAAAATTTTTGGCATATCAGACCTACTAGTCCTCAGCAACAGGTTAACGCTTCAGCCCTTGAAATGAGATTTTTCTTTCTTTTTTTTCTTGCTGAAACAGTTGTCAGTCTTACTTCTTAAGAACTAACCAGAACAAACATTTCAAGTCTTACTTCAAATATACCTAAACATTTCTGTCACTATAACCCTGCTTGCTACCCGGTTCTCCCATTGCCTTTTATTGTAAGAGACTGTTCTGCTTAACTTCAGATCAAATACTGTTTGCAAATACCATGAGAAATGAATGAAAAAGACAAAACCCCTCATCCTTTGTTCTCCTGTTACTGAGAACATCACTAGGGAATTTATTCTGTATGCAGTGTGGAGGTAGTGCCAAACCTCATGTCCCCATCAGCATAATTTTTTCTTGCCTGTAAGTGGACAGGAAAGGTCTGCAGAGTAGGGCAGTGCATCATCAGATTATGTCCTAGTCCTCTTTTGCTTTGTAGACAAGGGAAGTTGGGATCTAAAGGGCTGGTTTGGGGAAACATCTACTTCTAAGAGCTTAAAACGGTAGTTGCTTTGCTAGAAGAAAACCAAATCTGCAACATTTAAGGACAGCCATGCCTCAGAGTGCAGAGATCGGTGCTTGCTGCTACATCCCTTTTTACTGTAAATTGCTCCTGGAAGTCTTTGGACAAGCCATGGATACTTCTTAGTGTTGGAGAGCCTAGCAGAGCATCTTCAGCCTCGCTGTCTTCCTGCTTCCTTTTCATCCTTCTGGAATTTGTCTCAGATCCCAGACTGCAAGAAGAGTAAGTTTTGTCTCTACAGGTGAAATTTGCCTAACCTGTGGTTGCATGTACACTGTAGTTATCTACATTTTTCCAGTCTAGATTAACATTATGGAGTCTGTGGGGAGAAATAGGAACTTTTCAGATGTTGTCAACCTTAAGTAGATGCTTGAAAAGTAAATTTACTGACAGTGTGTGCACATGTTTATCTTTGGTACACGTGTGAATCTTTACCTTCTAGGTGGTTAATTTGTGTGAATCTTCAATTTTTGTGGAAGATGCTAATTTATTCAATTTATTTTACTTCATAGAATAATTTTTGCTTATGTTTTTCATTTGTCTCTTCTGGAGAAAAATATGATTTGTCATTGCCATATTTAATATAATATGAATTATATATGTGTCCAGTTCTGGGCTCCCTGGTTCAAGAAGGATGAGGAACTCCTAGAGAGAGTCCAGAGGAGGGCAACAAAGATGATTAGGGGACTGGAGCATCTCCCCTAAAAGGAAAGGCTGAGAGAGCTGGGCTTGTTTAGCCTGAAGAAGAGAAGTCTGAGAGGGGATCTCATCAACATATACAGATATCTTAAGGGTGGAGATGCCATGAGGACAGAGCCAGACTCTTCACAGTGGTGCCCAGCGCCAGGACAAGGGGCAATGGGCACAAACTGAAACACAAGAGGTTTCAGTTGAATATGCGGAAGAACTTCTTTACTCTGAGGGTGACAGAGCACTGGAACAGGCTGCCCAGGGGGGTTGTGGAGTCTCCTTCTCTGGAGATAATCAAAGCCTGCCTGGACGAAGTCCTGTGCAACCTGCTCTGGGTGAACCTGCTTTATCAGGGAGGTTGGACAGGATGATCTCCTGAGGTCCCTTCCAACTCTCGCCATTCTGTGACTCTGTGATTCTGGAATTTTTTAAATATGTAATACTATTTTGTTGAGGCTTTTGCCTGTTAGCCTTGGAAATTATTGCAGAAGAGAGAAGATGTAGACAGCAGCAGCGTATGGTTTTCTGCTGTGTTTTAGCTCTCAGATGGTTGGAGTAACTGTGCTACAGAAAATTAAGTAATGAACGACTTTCAGAACCAGCTTTCTGCCCTAAATCTGAGTCAGCTTTGTGTCCCAACTACTGTCAATGTAAAAATTGTGAGGTAACTCAAGTGGAGTTCAGCGATACCTAAAGAATGTTTTTGTATTCATATTAGTTGCATATTTGTAGAGTATTTCTTGGACCTTTTAAGAAAATGCCCAGTCTTTCCTGTTGTGTTGGTACAAGTGTTTGTGTGACTGTGTAGCAAACATAATTGGAGAAGTGATCCAGCTGGAAAAATAATTCCTTTGGCCCTGACTTTTTATCAGCTCCTTCCCCTCACTTCAGTGCACACAAGGAAAATGATGACTTTCTGGGCCAAAATTACTATCAAGATGATAGTTGTTTCTTTGATAAAATTGCTATAAAAAAGATACTTGAACTATGCCTTCACTTGCCTGCAGATGTTATCTATGACCACTGTAACTGATAAATGAGATGAAGAAGTGATAGCCATATTTATCTCATGCAGGCTTCCTAGAGAGCAGATCTGCAACATGATCCTTTGGTGTGTTCTTGTTGAGGATGAACTCGCAATGCAGCTTTCCCCCTTGCTGTGTCTTGAGCTGGAAGGAATCCTGTTTGCTGTCTTTCTCTGCACCACTCAAGTACAAAAATATACACGTTCAGTGAATGTTCTTAGCATTTGTGCTCAATTAAAGAAAAAAACAACAGAGTAATTACAAGTAAACAGCTCACATTCTGTTACCATTGATGTAGTTTAACTCCTAATATTAGTATGTATGTATGGACATTTCTAAACTTTCCCCAAATGAAAAACACATACTAAGCCACACAATTTCAAGATAAAGTTATGAGTGCTGTTACTACAGAGCATTAGCTGGCTTTTCCAGATGACACTGCATCAGCTTCCATAATTTTCTGAAGTAATGATGTCTAGGAATGCATATAGAGCTCTTAGTATTACTTTTCAGTTTTATACTTGGTACATTCCTGATTTGTTTTATATATAGTTCTAATTTCTCTAATAATTTTCATTCTTTAAAATAATTTGTTCCATTATTTTTGTGGAAATGAAGAAAAAACTGAAGTCATTCTGTGACATTTGGTTATGATAATATTTAAAAGATCAAACTGATCTCACTGGAAACTGGTTGCAACTGGTCCCTCTCACATTCATGTTACTGCCCACATTTTGACATCTGGGTTTGGAAATGTAGGTCCCTTTTGTCTTTAACTTTGCAGAAAGTACTTCTATCATAGCAAAATGATTCCAGAGTAACGCCATTAATACAGAATTTGCTCAGAGTTTGATGATGATGAAGTCGACAGAGAACCTACTGCTCATGTTTCGGACCATGTCTCTTAGCAGCTTTCTCTTTTTAATTTTTCCTTTAAAAATGGAAATTGTTTCCTATTGATATGGATGGTCCACAGTGAAGAACCATAGCATATGCAAAGTCTTTTGCACCCTGTCCTGCTTGGCTTGGTCCTAGATAATCCATTGCCTTGTGAACCTACCAGCTGAGGAAGAAAGCAATCTGACTATTTTTAGAGACGGTCTTTGCTTTTTCCAAGATAGTTGTCATAGAGTTGAATTGTGACATAGTTATTTTATTGTAATAGACATTTTTTGTTGGAGGTGTGGAAGTGTAGATCTGTCGTGTTGATCTCTGCTGTTTTGTGTTGGCTGGTATCAAACTGGGAGCACTTGTCTGTCCTGATGGGGCCCAGAGATGGTGAGTAGGACCTGGCATGATTGTTCAAGAGGAAAGGGGAATGGAGCTAAGGGGCTTCACTAGCTTTGCTCCTTGTTTACAATACTTCTTAATTTTTATGTACCTATAACATCTTACATAAGCAGTATACAAAGCCTTAGTAAGAAGGCTTTGATAATTAGTGTCCTTATAGAATTTGCTCTTCAGTTTTCTGCAGAGAATGGAAAAGAAGAAAAACCATTTTTAGAGTACAAAGTTGCAGGAGTACTACACTGTAGATTAATGTAATTGATTCAGTTAACTATTACAGTTTCTCCTGCTTTCTCTATTCGGGGTGCTTGTATTTGCATTTACCTCCCAATGGATATCTGATTAGGAAGGTGTGAGGATGATTGCTCCTTATTACAATATAAAATGATTACAGGGAGTCTTTAATCTTTGGTCTATGAAGCATTTTATTAAAAGACTTAACGGCTTGCTGTACACAGTCCCATGATTTTTACAGTGTCCTGCTGAGCTGGCTTGGTACCTTAGCAGCGTTCTTTGCAGCTCTTAATTGACTAATCAGCAGTTCTTAATTGACTAATCAGCAGTGACTGCAATAAGAATAGGAAGTGATTATTGAAAACCGGTCAGGAAAACAGTAGCTTGTGGCTGAGTTTCTGGTTTACTTTGCAGCATTTTTCAGTTAGGAGAGAACATTCACAAAATTATATCACTCGCCATTCCCAATTTGGGAGGCTATCATCAAGAGACAGACAGATTAAATCCTCTCTTCAGTAAAAGGGTTAGTTGGAAAGCTGCTTGCTACTTCTCATTTTATAAATCTAATTTTTTTCTCTATTTCATATACTCATTTCATATTCCCTGTGTTTCAGTGCATGTGATCTTGCATTACAGGACAGCAACTTCCCAAAGTGAGGCATTCACTGAGTAGCAGGGCAGGAATGAGTTTATTTTAATGACATTTTAGTCCTCACAGAAATGCAGGTAGTTGCTATTTCAGCTTGTAGACGCTTTGGCTTTCAACACAGTCACTAACCAAGTGTCTTCTCAGATGACTGTTGACAGAGAAAAGAGAAAGATGTTTGTACTTCTAAATGAGTGCTTTAAAGGAACCTGAGTTGTGATGGATCAGCCAACCTTACAGCCTTAAAGTTTTATGCATTTATTTTGTGACTGCAGAGGGAGGGAATGGAGTTGCTCGCCGCAGAGGGTACGGGCTGTACCCATTACTAGCCTGTAATAATGTCAGAACATGCTGTTACCTGACGATCTACCATTTAATATTTTTTAATGGATTCTGAATTTATCTGCACTTCTCCCACTAGTATGAGAAAAGGTACTTCATTCCCACAAACAATATATTTTTGACTTTTTCTTCCTTTAGTCTGATGTCCGGAATAGTTTGAAACCCCTATATTTCTTGTTCTTATTCAGTGTCGTGGGAAATGTGATTTAAAATGGATAACAACACAAGCACTTTATGTAATAAAGGGTGTGTAGAAACAAAGATGTCTTTATTTAAAGCAAACAAACACCAACAAAAAAACCCACCCCACTTTTTGACAAGTAAATTATGTTTTTTTTTTTAAAGTCAGGGCAGCTTGTTATTCTTCCTTGGGGGAACCTGCGTAATCTGCATGGGCCCATAGCTGTGTTACACACAAAGATGTTTTATTTGAAGTATTCTCATTAGGAGGTTGTCTTAAGGTCTGCAGAACACTTAGATTGCTTTTTTTTTTTTTTATTCTTTTCAAGCATCTGTAGAAGCTCAGATTATTGTTACTTTGACAAACTTCCTTAAATGCCTCTCCCGGAGCAAGTGCTTTTACTTTGAGCTGAGACTGAAACAGATTAACGGTTTTGTCTCTGGGTTTTTGGCAGCAGTGCCGGTTTACTATGTACCCATTTCAGAAAACTGACCTTGCTAAAAGCAAAACAAAATAAACAAAATTTTTTACTCGTGTTTTTTCAGCCATGTTGCCACAGACTGTTTCAGCATCACAACAACAGAGGGCAAAGGAAGAAATCAAAGAGAACATGAAGCAGCAATGCCAGATCAGTGAATTCTGCTTAAGCTAGTGTGACCACCAAAATAAATGCCTGCAAATCTAGCTCTTGCTGCAATGTTTGTTGCAGGCCTGCTGTTACAGCTAGTTGTGGTCAAGGAAAGAGGTTGTTTTTCTGGTGGTAAAAGGGAATTACAGCAGAAATCTGGAAGCCATGTCACATGGTCCTGTGGAAAGTTTTGAATGATGGAGCTACAGAGTCTGGTAGCCGTAAAGATCAAAATACTGTGAGTGCTGCTTCTTTGGATACCTGTCCTGTATAGAAAGCATGCCAGACCTTTCTCTCCCCCTAAGCTGGCTCTTACGCTATGTCGGTATCTTCTTACAAGCTAAATGAGAGCTTTCTAAATTGATTTATGTTGTTAGTCATATTTGCATGAGAAGAAGCCTGTATCTGATACTACTTCTAGGCCTTTTGCTCCAAATGTCTTGTCATGTCACGTCACGTCATTCTGTGTCCTGCATCCCTTTCTTAATTTTGTGTGCTCTTCCCAATGGGCTCATTTTGAATTTTCACCACTGACAATTGGCAGAACCTTCTGTAATTCTTCAGCATTTGAGGCTTCATAGAATCACAGAATCATAGAATGTTTTGGGTTGGAAGGGACCCCTAGAGGCCATCTAGTCCAACCCCCCCGCAGGAGCAGGGACACTGCTAACTAGATCAGGTTGCTCAGAGCCCCGTCCAACCTGGCCTTGAATGTTTCCAGGGATGGGGCCTCCACTACCTCTCTGGGCAACCTGTTCCAGTGTTAAATAACCTCTGAACATTTTACAGTGAAGCTTTGTATATATGCAACTATACAACTGTATTTCACAGTATGAAATAAATATAAATTTTTCAGTAACTTCATTTATTGTATTTTCATATTAGTTTATTTATGATTATGACTGTTTTTTAAAGGAATATCATGACCTTTTCTTGTGGTGGTAAGGAATTAGCCTGAACAACTACCTTGCCCATTTCTAATTTACTCCTTAATTTCTATTGGGTTACCAGCATGCTGTACACACAGAGAGTTAATGCTGTCAATAGCATGGACATGGCAAAAGATTTTCTATGGATCCTGCACCTACAAAAGTTCATTTACCTCTGAATCGTTCAAATCTATGGCTATCCTACCTTTCTTCAGAAAATATCTTAAGTGTTCATACACGTGCTTTTGTTTCCTGAAAGGAAGGATACATACTTCCAGTCTTGGAGTTCACAGTTCCTGGGCATAGCACCATTACAAACAGCTCGGCTGACTTTGGCTTTATGCCTGGACATGTTCATTCATGAAGTAGTTGTTAAAACAAAATACAACTTCCAATTACATCCATCTCTTAGGATAGCTAGTTTCCTCGGCACTAGTTGTTGTTTTTTTTTTTTTGAACCGTGATATTGGGGGGTCGGTATTGCTGGTGCTGGAGAGATAATGAAGAGTGGATCGTTTGAATACTGCCAGTACTGCTATGGCTTTTGTATCAAGGACCGGCCCTGGCACAGAAGCAAAGCATTTTAACTATCAGACTGCCTTTCTCAGTGTTTTATTTCACAGCAGCTGCTCAATATAATGCAAAGTGATTCCTAACATAATAGATAGTGGAAGTTAGTAGCTGTTAACCCACTTGTGCAGTTACTGGAATTGACCCATGTAGACCTGCAGTGTCTGTGAAGATAAAAATTCATTTTCATACTGGAAGGTAGTACAGATTGGTCACAAGCAGTGATTGCAGGGCCAGCTGTGCTACCAGCACAACCCTACCTGGCTGCTTGATCAATTCTCAGCCTCACTAAGAGCAGCAGGCAGGCATTTCATGACTGCTAATCAGTTGGTGCTTAGTCCCAATAGCTACCACTTAGCCACACCGATAAAGCATTTCTGCCTTGCACAGAAGTGATCGCATGGGCTGCTAAAGAAGTAGGTAGATCAGTAGTTAAGACCACTTCCAGTCTGAACTGTTCACCTTGCCTGTCAAGCTATCATTCTTTAATTTGAAACAGGGCTCAATGAGTGGGAATTGCAAAATAAATAAGGCGGCAAAGGGGAAAAACGATGAGGGGGTTGATGAGTTCATAGGCCTGCATAGCTTCGCTTTGTGCTCAGTTGTGTATGAGCCTTTCTCTGCCACGTTCTAAAGCTTGTTATCTCACCATGTTTGGGAATCAGTCTTGTAACCAGCATGGATTTCACATCAAGCACTTTGGATGTTTATTCAAACCATTTCTAAAGACAGAAGCCACTTCTAAGGTCTGAGCTCTGGAGTGTCTGTGGATTGGCATGTGTTGACCTAATATGTATTCAGGTGCACCCATTTTGTGTATTAAGCGGTAATAGCAGTAACTTACTGTGTGATCCTGGTGTGACTTCCATTAAGGGCAACCTGCTAGTATGAAATATTTTCAGGGGCCTGCAATCAGATATTTGTTTCCAAGGTGCTGTTGAGTGTAAAAGCAATAAGCTGATGAAAGAACGAGCTCAGGCTCTGATACAGGTTTTTTCACATGGTCTCATTTGCATTTTTGTTTCTTCATGAATTCCTGAAAAGAGGGAATTTTAACTTCTCCATTTGTATGTTATTAGCAGAACTTTTGTTTCTTAGTGTGGGAAGCGTGTGTGCTGCTTGCATCATCTAGCTAAGAAGAGGCAATCATCTGACAGGAAGAAATTGGGGAGAGAATTTAGGCTGAATGACAGGAAAACTTCCTCAGGATGAGCTACATTGTGAAATACTTAGCCAAGGAAAATAGAAGTGTCCAAGACACAAACTGAGATTGAGCCAAGTGTTGGAAAATGTAATGTAGAAACAGAGTAAGTATTTTGTATTACTCAGTGACCATACATCCTTCTCTAGCCTGAGCCACAGTTAGTCAGATTATTGTTAAGTATTGTTCAGTAACTTATTTCAAAGATGCCCATCACAATAATGGGCTAAGAATACTATGGATTTCCCAAGACAACTTCCCCTCTCTTTTTCGAGGTAGGGATTATGGGGAAAAGGGGAAACAGTTGGGAGTTGGACAACCTCTAACAAATATCTGCTTTTCCTGTTGAATTTAACTTCATTAGCCATGACGTTTTCCCAAGACCACTTTGTGTGAGGCTCTAAGTAGATTGATTTTAGTATTTTTGGAAGCCTCAGTTCTATGGAGAGTTCTGTAGCTGGCCATTTTTTCTTTATTTCTTTAAAGAAAATAAATGAAAGGAACCACTAAGTCAAATATAACCATTTCTGGCAATTTGGAAAATTAAAAAAGAAAAAAAAAATCCTAGCTCTAGTAAACATTTCTGCTGACATATTTTTATCCCTCACTGATAAACTTTCATTTAGGGTTTTGGGGTTTTTTTGTACATTTAAAATTTTGGGGGTTTTGTTCTTATTTTGGACTCAGAAAAAGTTGCTTATGATATTTGGGCACTGAAGCTCTTCATCTCTTTTAGAAGTCTGTCACTAAAGAACAGCTTGTTTCTCTGCCTTCATGTCTCCAACTTCTGTCTGGGAAGAAGGCACCCGCACTCTGGCTTTCTGGATTTTTGAGGAAAACATATTTAAAGTCAGTTTCAGGAATTCTGACAAGTAAAGCTTTTTAAAATAAATCCTGTGGCAAGTCTGACAGCTCAACATCCTGTAAGGGATAATGTGTGTTAATTAAGAAATATTGGTTTTACTTTTCATAGTAAGTCAGAAAGTTCTTACTTTGATTAGTTAAGTGTTTGTTTATTCTTTTATTGATTTCTAGCTTTCTCTTTACATTGTAAGGGACCACACAAGGAGGCCTCTTCAGGGTGCATTCACTCCACTCTGGAGAAGTTTTGTTGACATCTGCACAGTGAGGGAAACAGGCCTGGCCACAAAATTTACAGATCAGGATTTGGAAAAGCAAAAGACAAAGTAATAAACATACGGAACTGATTTGGGTGACTCTAAAGTAGGTCTAACAGCCAGAGTGAAAGTGTCTGGGAAGGTTTAAAATAGGGACTTTGTAAAGTAAATCTTGTTGCCTATTTGCTAAGATTTGTCTTACTCGGATAATTTCTGTAGCTGGTAATGCATTGAATTTTTAAAAAAGTAAAAATAAAAAAGCCACAAAAACTCTCCACCAGAACAGAGATGCCTTCACTTCTTAAATTGAAGATTTCCCCCCCGGTACAAGAAGGCTTGGGTTTGTGGTGTTTACTTTTTCTTCATGGGAAAAAAATACTTTTCTTGTAAGAAATGTTTCAGAAGTGAAAGATACTTATAACATAGTAAAACATCTACGTTTACCAAAGTACTCAATAGAATAATTTACCATTAAAAATGTTGTGAAGCATAGGTATACTTGAATTGTAGATCTATTTTTTCTTAATTAGTTCTGTGCTTCAATTATGCTGTTTCCTGTGTTTATGTAGCCGTTTCCCCCTTGATAATATGTAATGTAAACATTCAATCTGAGAATTTGTTTGTTTGCTTGTTTGGAAAGCCATAAAGCGAGGAAAAACCAGAAAAGTTTTCCTCTGCTGGCTATCTGAAATGACATTCTTGAGTTCTCTTTTGCTTTCATTATAATTTGAACTCTCAGCCTAGTGAAGGAGTATGGTAGTGGTAAAAAGATAAATACCCAAACTTACAAGTACACAGATGAACTGGTTTTTTTCTTCATTATGGTTGTGCTTGCGATTACTTTATCTTTTACATTTGTCACTGAGTTACAATCCATGGAGCAAGCCATAAAAAGAAATGGCATCTCTTACCAGACAATTAGCTACCTCCCATGACCATACCCATTGCTGCTTTATGTCTGTCTTCTATACATCTTCAGGGGTTTGCTAAAGAACAAAGAGGAAAAAAACAAACTGGGGTTTTTTGGGGGGTTGTGTGGTTTTGTTTTTGGTTTTTTTTTGGTTTAACACCAGGTAGTTCTTATTTCTCAGGTGATAAAAATAGTGCCTGTATAGTGTAGAGGGAATACGTGCAGCAAAGAATTTCTCTACTTAAAAGTGTCCAAAGTTCTGTGTTCAAGTTGTCTTCTGCCGTTCACCTCTGGTTACAGGGTAGTTAGTTTTGAACAACACAATTTGTTGACAGACAGAAACTCGACAATTTTAGTGAAAAACAGAAATCCAATAGGATGAAAAGGGTGTAGCTCTTCTAGTTATGAAACCTACCGGCTTCAGTCTTTGTAATTCTTCACAGATCAGAAAAAGTTAAAAGCATTAACACTTTATAAAATGGTCCCATATATGTAGAAAATAATTCTGCTGACAACTACGCAGCAAGACTGAGAGGGGCGGTGCAGAGAGGAGATACACAGCATTTCCAGCTCATGTTATAAGTGACGGTAGTGACGAAAACCCCACTGAGCTCTTGCCCACTGCAGGGCAAACAGGAACATGGGACACAGACAAATCAGAAGTTCTTTGAAGTGTGTCCTTGTGCAATGGAGTGGGTCGCATGTATGGTCTCTGTTATGTGAAATGATTTTTGGGGAAAAAAAAAATCACTAGCATATCCTGAAAAGATGAATGAAAGCACAGGAGATACAAAAATGGAGCCCCAGATGTGTGTAGCAAACTTGTCCCAGTATATTATCCTCTGGTGGGCTTTTACAATCAGTAAGTCAGTTGGGGTTTTCCCTTTTCTTTTTTAACTTACTGGCCATTAGCTTCTCTGTTAATCTGTTTTAAAGGCCTATAGGGTTAAGGTGTGAATATTTTTCACATAAATAAAAAATATTGAGGAGAGGGAGAACCAGTTTGTGCCTTTTGGTTTGTGATTTCTGAGCACACTGAAGGTGAGACACTCCAGTGGGCTTTTATTTATCAGTACTGAGAACAGGAATTCTCTTAAACATGTTAATGTGAGAGTTTTCTAGTGGATCAACACATCTTAGAGTCTGACCGTAAATGTATTTTACCTTTCTGTTGGCTAAGAACTGTTTTCAAGTAGTCTCTTCCTTCTGTGGATTATATGTAACAGTATCAGAGTCCCTCCTCCCCATTAATCAGAGACAGATTTAAACATCTTGCCCTTCAGATTCCTGACATTAACTCTTTGTAGCTGAGCTGAAGGAGTCGTGGCGAGTCTCCTTCTAGGCACTCCTCAGGCACCTTTGCTGTTTCCATAATGAGTTCACATGTCATAGGTTCAGTATTGCTCTTTAACGTTAGGAACCTTGAGTTCTGCTTTTTGCCCTTGGCACACAACAGTAGCTGTGTTAGTTACAAGAAGTTAGCACAGTCCATGCTGTATGAACCCTCTGGCTGTTAAAGATTACCAGCTCATGGAGTCAGGTTTGTAGATTGACCTGTTTGTTTAAAACTTAATTATTAGAATAGTCCTATAATGAAAATTCCCTAAAATGGGTCTAGGTGCCCTATTTTAGATGTACAGCCATGGCCTGAGAACCTGAATTAAAGATGGTTTAATAAAGGTAGTGTTACGGGAACATAGTTTAAACTCTCTTGATCCATAACTTGCTTGAAGTAGATAGAACATGCTTCATTTTCAGATTGGTTCAGTGGTGCTATCGGTAGTAAAACAGCTATTCTACACTGCCACTAAGGTAGTAGTCCTCTGAGTACCAGCAGGGAGATTTCTGAGCAATCCTGAATAACTCTTAGATACTTTCTTGTCCATAGCCACTACTCAGGAATCACCAACACCTTAAATTTTGCTGCAAAGCTAACAGGGAGCGGGTAAAAACATTTTGAGCATTAATACTCATTGCATAATTCTATCAGCCTTTGCATGGCATCTCCCAGAGCACATTACAGAGCTAGGAGCTGAGAAGGTCTGAACAGCCACTGTGAGCTCCACACGTGTAGAGGGGGCTGGTATCCTAAGCTTTTGTATCAGTGCATGGATTGTACAAGTTTATTCTTCTGTTGCTGTTTAAGAAGCCGGTTGCAGCAGCTGACACAGCCGGACCGGCAGGCTGGAACTGGCTGGAGCAGACAGTAATTCTGCAAAGTGCTTTGCCTTGCATGTACTTCAGCAACGCAAAGTTCAAGCAGCACTTCTACCCTCCAAACTTTTATTGCTAATGAGGGCCCTTTATTCAAGTCCGTTTCTTGGCAAGGCACACTGTGAGAGGAATGAAGGCAATTTTGTTAAAAGTTACTGTGGGAGGGCAGTAACAGCATTGTTAAAAGCCATGTCTGGGCAATTCCCTTGATACCGTTCTTTGCATCCTAATTTCCCCATGAAGTCTAATTAACAACATGCCAGTGTTTACATCATTATTCAGTACTTGTAATACTTGGGGTAGTGTTTGACATTTGGAATAAAGACTTGACACATGAGAAGAGCTGTGCAAATTTTTTTTTATTTTCTTCAGGCTACCAAGGGGGAAGGGGAGAAATAAATGAAGATGTAGGGAAGAAGTTAAATTTCAAAATGAATCATTTTCATATGATATTAATTTTGGAATTTTTTCCACTACCACTTCAAGTACATTATAAAGCAGAACCTATCTGAATGTGTTTGGGCCCCTTTTGCACACAGATGTTTCTTCTGGGGAGTTTCTAATGTTTCAGTGAACACAGGACTCCTTTGCCAGTTTGTGTGCTGTGAGTGGGAGGGGAAGTTATGTGCTCACTCTGCAAGCACTTTCAAGTCTAAGATCTGATTTCCTTCAATTTAACACATGTAACTAGTCTGTGTTTATTAATGGTCATAAAACTAGCCATGTCCTTTAATAATTCAGCTGGATTTTTTTTGTCTTGATACCAACCTCTGGCATTCAGTTTCTCAAGACCATTATGTCTTACTAGCACAATCTCATTTTTATTTCTTAGAATTCTTACCAGCTGCTGGTTTTCATTTCTCCACTTAATTTCCTTGTATATCTTGTAAAATGTATTGCATTGCCTTTCTTGAAGGGTATTTTCATTTGTATTTGTATTATTTGTAAATGATAATAGCTAGAAGTATATATTTTCTTATGTAATCTCTTATTTTAAGAGATGTTTTAAGTGTAAATTTTGGGTATAATAAATTTATAAAACAGTAAATATATTTTAAAAGTCTGTAGTAAAAACTTGAAGACATTTTTAAAGTTTAGCATCACGTGGTTTTCCTATTGCAATCTGACTTTATAAAATTCTATTGAATTTGATGGTAGCAGGAAAAGATACAGTTTGACCTTATTGAGGTCAAATATTTTAGGTATTTAGCCTGTCTCCTCATTCAGTTATGTAAAAATAAAATTAAATCTATCATTAAATTATGAGAAAATAAGAGAATATCTGACTTCATACATACATACATTTATACATATACATGTGCATATGTATGGAACATGACTTTTCAGAAATCTGTTTTCTTAAGGCTTTATTTTATGCACCTTGAAGATGTAAAATAGAATTAACATAAAGATGTTTGTAGTAGTTTCACTTCAGCAGTTCACAGGGCCTGAAAGGCGTATAATATTCCTCGGAGAACAAATCTGCTTTCTGTATGCAGATGGCATTGTATTATATGGTGTAAATAATTTTTAAGGCTATCCATAAAACGTGTTAGACATCTCATTGCCACTACGTGTTGTCAGAAGCAGTTTTTTCACTGGGTATGTGGCAGGTTTGTAGCCTCTGACTTAACTGCTAGTTGGAGTGATTGATAATGCGTATCTGCTGCTCTTTCTCAGCTCAGCAGGACAGTTTGAGCATCAGCTATTAAAATGTCTTTAACAGTAAATTTGGTTTGTCAAACCAGACCATTTAGTAGAAGGTGATTATAATAAATGCAATTTCTGTTCCACGTACAAACACTGGGAATTGAGTAGGTTCTTCTTGGTGCTGTTTAAAGTTGTGCTTCAAGTATTAGTGATCTGACAGTGCCCAAGAATCTTGTGTTTATGACCAAAACAGATTAGGATACAAACATTAAAACTTAACTACTGTAAAAAAACCCCAACAATTCTGGGAGTTTAAATATAATGATATTTTCTCTTTAAATATTTATAAGGCAACAAAGACATTTTAAGCTTACTGCAAATTCTCAAATGTGGAATTTAAAACAGATGGAATGAATATTTAGCTTTTCCCTCCAGAGACATCACAGGCAATGAATGCTTTAAGTGAACAAGGTAGTTAAAGGGAAACAGCATTAAAAAGAAGTATTAAATGAATGTATAGGTAGTATACTTACCTAGATATGCCAAACACAATTTTTCCATCTTCAAAAACTTCTAATATATGCAAATTTTGTGGTTAACTTTACTCTCTTTTGCTTGCGATGAGAAGTTCAGCCAGAAATAATCTGCCGCATTACGCAAAACGTGAACTGTTGAGATGCATGTGAAACTTGCTTCCATAACTTCATGGTACAGTTATTCTCATCTAAGTGCCTTTTTTTCCTTCCCTCTATGTCTTGTCATTCACTGAGTATTGTCTAAAATCAAAGTCCAGTCTTGCAGTCAGTACGTATTGTCTGTTATGGTTGCGGTTCATGAAGAGATGAACAACTTATTAAGAAAAATAATCATAAGCTGCTTTAAGTCATTTATAAGACCTATTTACTTCCTGTATAGTTCTGTGAAATATTGGTTCTGTTGGGAACTTGTCTAGTACTTCTGTAAGACATTGCCATTAGGTAACATAATGATGTTCAGATCTTCGCTGGAGCAGCTTAAGTGAATAGGGTCGGATGGTGGGAGCTTCTGATTTCTGAAGATCTGGTTTTTGTGTTGGTTTCCATACTTGGCTTCACTGAGCTTCCTGGATGAGCCATGTCTGTCAGACACCAGTTCTGCCATGTTCCAGAGTCAGCTGGTGAATTTGGTGTCTTAATACCCCTTAACGGCAGAAAGCGTGAGTAGTAGAGTCAGCACGCTGCCAAGGGGCTCCGTGAGGTAGGGCAGAATGCTTATTTCTGAGACTGAACGAAGTCCCATCTTAAAGAGAAGTCATATACAATGGCAAATTTGGATTTTAACAGGCAAAATAGCCTGGATCAGATGAGCAGTTTTGAATGTACCTCTTTCAGCACTCCACACGTATATTGGTTGGTGATAACTGTAATAACTATGCTAGAAATTAGTTAAATAAAAGGACTTCAAGAGGTGCAAAATATTATTTCATTTTGTGCCTAAGAATAAGCCATAGTCTGTATTACCTAATGTAATGAAATTTAACTTCTTTATTCCCTATTTAGCCCCACTTTAGAGTTAAAATGTATTTGACTATTTTTTGCTTTTAAATTCTGAAGCAAGTCATTTGTTACACTATTTCATTAGTTGTAGTACTTTGGTAATTTATTCTTCATCACTTTGGGAGTATGACTGCATTTGTAGTCAACTATTCAGTTATATATTAGGAACGCTATATACCTTTGCGAGTGTAACTTTGGACTGTGAAGTTAACTTGGCCATAATCTTTAGCAAATCCTGTAATGTCTATAATGTTTATGCTGTCTCTGTTGAATCTATCTGTCTGCTTTCGGCTGAATGAGAAGGGACTCTTCTGCCCAGTCCCAGATTTCTTTGAGTTATCCCATAAAACTTTAAATGGGTTTGCAATACCCCCGAGTGAGAGCAGATGTCAGGCCCAGTGGCCCAGACATTCATTTGCTTTCTTTTGGAAACATCTAAATAATGTTGTATTTAGGCTTTATACATCTACTCAGAATTACCTTCGTGGAAGCAGAACAGCAAACTTGGGTTTGATTGCAGAGAACCTGGCAATTTCACGATGCGATGCACCTTGTCTGAAGGGTGAACAGATCAGAGGAATCGCGTGCTTATTTCTCCCCATTGCTTGGGAAGGGAAGCTTATGTGGATGTATCAAGTGCAGAGACGGTGGATATCTAATGTTGAGTGACTGAGTTAATTGCCTGGTAAGTTCTCGAGACTCTTTGTACTGGTATCATTACTGACATGGTAATGTCCTCTGTCAGATCTTGCTGTTGGCAGGGTATGGACTGATTCGTTAGGGGACAATTAGTTCCCAGATTTTGCAGAGGAACGGTTATTTGAACTCAAAAAATATTTTTTTTCTTTCTCTATTCTCTTAATGCCAGTCCTTAGAGTTTATATATCTTTGTTGTTACTTGGGCCCAAAGAAAGTTAATCGGTACAGAGTGGTCTCAAAGGTCCAGGGTTTCAAGGTCATTCGCAAGGCTTGTCTTCTGGGAAGAAGGGAGCTTCTGCTCCACAGTCCTCACACGCACGGAGGATATCGGTGCCTCCTTTTCTTCCAAGAGAATCAATTTAATGTTTTTATGAAAGGTTGTACTGGACCTTGGGGTCTTTGAGTGCTGAAGTACCATAAATGTTGTAGTTTCTGTAAAGATGGGAGATACCACAAAAAAGGCAAGATGCTTGAGAGTGTTTGGGCTGTATTTGATGGGTACACGCTATGTTGTACCCTCATCTGAGAGAGCAGAGGTCACCTTCACCTCCTTTAGGAGCATGTGGAAACAGCTCAGAAAGCATATGCCTCAGCTTTGAGACTGTTGGGTGTAAAAGGAATAAAATCTGGTTTATATAAACACTTTATTAATGATTCGTGTACTGATGTAATGAAAATATTTTGAATGTAATTCTTTTTAATTACATGCTGTGCTTAATAGGATAGTGGATCATTTAAGAATAGAAAAAAAAAAATCTTATGATGGAATATTTCTAAAATGAGGTGTACTCACTCATTCCTGCCAATGAGCTCACAAAGTATTGATTACAAACTGTAGCATTTTCTTCCTTGCCTGATACTTGGGAGGAACAAAGGAAACTGCCAAGTGGGAGAGAGAGCCCGAGAAGACCTCCTGGTATTTGATGTTCTTCCCATCTCATGAGACAAGGTCGCATCTGGTTAGAGATCGCAAAGACAGTCACAGTACCTTCTGCAAGGTTTGCTTGTTTTTATACTGTGCTTAGCAATCTTCTTAGCATGAGTGGGACTGTTTGTTCTTCGGTTTTATTTATTTATTTTCTTTATTTTTGATTTCTTTTTCCCCTTCAAGTGCAGTCCTGGGAGTAACCCTTGAATTGGCTTCCCTCAGCGAGGTTGTTGGCTTTTCTTTGTTCCATTAGCACACAAAATGGTACAAGTACAGTCCTGGTGCTCATCATGCTTTCAAGAATGATTAAATGTTTCTTTTCCTTCTCATCTCGGGAATGTCATTTCTTTCTGTTAGTACTAGTCTCAATTACAGTTGGTGTGAACTCTCTACCTAACTTGCCCTGTAGCTTACTTGTACTGGAGACTGGTGGAGGAAAAAGCTGGTGGTGGTCATTTTAACACCACTTTGGTAGGCTATTAATTTTGTGAAGGCTCTTACTCTGTCTGGAAGAGAAGGATGGTGTTTTTCACAAAAAGAAGTGAAAAAAACTATGAAAATGGGCGGGGTCTCTTTGCATTAAAGAGCAGTATCATTACCTTGATGTGTGTGAAAGATGCACTGTCTTGCAGTATGCACAACAACATAAATTTCTGCAGTAGCTTGCTTGAATTGAATGATTTAACAGAACTGAAACTCTGATTTAAAAAATAGCTTTTAAATCTTTATTTTCCCTTCTTCTTCAGTCTCCGGTTCAACAGCACAAGCCTCTTGGAGTTTTCTTTTTCATCTCTTTCCTTTTAAATTCCTGCAGTGTCACCATGGTTAAGCATGGAGTCACAGGAAGGGCAGCAGGTCAGACTGAATGCCTGGCTAATTGTTGTGGGATTTGAATATATCGGGGAAATAAACTGCAGAGTTGGAGGTCTCCTGCTTGCATGGAATTCACAGCGTCCTGAAGGAGGAAAGCCGCATGGGCGGAGGGGAGGAATGAAGGCGGGCTGAGCCCAGGAGTGGTGAGCCAGTGCCTCCAGCAAAGGAGTCTTGCAGGGGTGGAGTTAAGGCAGAACTGACTATGGAAGTGGAGAGTGAGCTCTGATGGTGTTACGATCTCTCTCTCCTGCAGTCCCCACCTTAAGTTTTTCCGTGCCAGAAACATTTGAGCTTTGCAGGAGAATCTGGTTTTGGTCAGGATATGGGATTGTCAAAATTCCATCAAAAGTATCCTAAACTGTCTCAGATGTGAAGGCCTCACCAACGATCTACTTCTCAAGATCAAATTTAGTTCTCAATAAATGAGGTTGTGTGCTTTCTAGTAGCGCTTACCTCTGTCTCAGCATCACTCAAAAAACTGGGTATTCCACCAGTTTCTTCTCAGATGAACCTTAAAGGAGATCACTTCCCAGATGAAGGGGAAGTTTAGGATCTCCTCCTGGTTCCTACAGAAGGGGATACAGCACCTGTACTAGTCTCTAACTTTGTCAATTTTTCCTAGCCTGGGAAGAGGCATTGATGGGAGCAGAACGGGAATTGACATCCAAGTGTGAAAGTACGATGGCATCATTAGAGGACACAGATGAAAAGGCAGACCATTCTTTCTGTAGGACGATTGTCTCTGAAATATGGATGCTTCCAATGAAACCCCTATCTTACTTCATCTCTCCAAAAAAACAGTATTTCTAGCATAGTAAATATTTCTGTAAGTGAAAAAAACAGGACAGACTGATGACAAATACTTGGAAAGATAAAGCTTTCAAATCTAGTTTATCCACTTACCCATGATCAGGTGTTCTGAGGGAAAAATGTATCAGGAAGCCTTTATTTACCAACATCCTTACCAAGTAATTGCGAATACACAAAAACTGAAATTATGATTGCAATGTTAAGTTTAAAGTATTACGTGTATA
Source organism: Egretta garzetta (assembly GCF_000687185.1). Taxonomy (NCBI): domain Eukaryota; kingdom Metazoa; phylum Chordata; class Aves; order Pelecaniformes; family Ardeidae; genus Egretta; species Egretta garzetta. The sequence continues at coordinate 765,997 of NW_009258784.1, forward strand.
TCCCTGTGCTGGTTTTGGCTGGGATAGAGTTAATTTTCTTCCTAGTAGCTGGTATGGGGCTAAGTTTTGGATTTGTGATCAAAACAGCATTGATAACACAGGGATGGTTTCGTTACTGCTGAGCAGGGCTAATACAGAGTCAAGGCCTTTGCTGCTTTTCACCCCACCCCACCAGCCAGGAGACTGGGGATGCACAAGAAGTTGGGAGGGGGCACAGCCAGGACAGCTGACCCCAACTGACCAAAGGGGTATCCCAGACTATACGACGTCATGCTCAGTATATAAACTGGGGGAAGAAAGAAGGTGGGGGGGAATACGTTTGGAGTGATGGCGTTTTCTTCCCAAGTAATCATTATGTGTGATGGAGCCCTGTTTTCCTGGAGATGGCTGAACACCTGCCTGCCCATGGGAAGTGGTGAATGAATTCCTTGCTTTGCTTTGCTTGTGTGTGCAGCTTTTGCTTTCCCTATTAAACTGTCTTTATCTCAACCCACGAGTTTTCCCACTCTTACCCTTCTGATTCTCTCCCCCATCCCACTGTGGGGGGGGAGTGAGTGAGCAGCAGTGTGGGGCTGAGTTGCTGGCTGGGGTTAAACCATGACAATGCCAATTGTTGGGTTGGGGTTTTTTTCCTGTGTATACATACACCTGGTATCAAGTGTGTACTTTTTATAATAAAAATATTTAGATTTTAAAAATTGATGGTAGAATCTGAGGCAGGAATATTCATGAAGACTGACTTTATCCAAGGGTGGCTGATTTTAGTTCTGCTTGCTCTTTAATCAGTAGAAAAGAAAAAGTCCTTCCTCAAGGAGACCCACCATCTGAAGTTAGATTCCTCCTCTATATTGTTCTTCAGAGTGTTTCTCCCTCTAATGTTTCATGAGGGCTCGTAAGGAGACTGGCCTTTCAGTGCTAAAGGCAGCTTTTGTGCATGTTCTCCTGTGTCTTTTTTTGACTAGTTCAAGAAACGATCATTTCAGGTATGACACTGTATTAATTTATTTTTAAACATAAGCTATGCCATATGGAAAATGAAAAAAATAACGTTCCCTTGGAAAAACTTAGAGAAAAATAATGTATTCAGCCATATATAACTACTCCCAGCCTGGACTGGTATGTGATTTATAAGCATCCTCTTGTGGCAATGTATTAAGACCACTTGATACAGCACTAGGTTTTTGCTAAGAAGCTGAATATTGCATTACACACTGTACATGCAAGTGTCCAACCTATGCTATTACTAGTCCGTAGTTAAAACTTTGTAATCCTCTGAACCTGCTTTAACATCACCTGAATTTCAACTCTGCTTGAACTAACTGGCATTGGTAGTCATATTTTTAGAAAATTAACACAAGCTTGGATGGTGTTTGATGTCATCTTTTTTTGTAAATGCGAGAGGGATTAAGATAAACTTCAAATATATTAATTTTTTTTGTTTTCCAAGTATGTGATTTGTCTGCGAAGTGTTTTCGGTACAAAGCTGTAAAAATATTTGTCCTACTAAGGTCACCTGGTTACAGGCACTGAAATTCACATTATTAGCCTTATGTAATATTTACAGTTTGTAACTTTTAAAATAGAAACTGAGGACTTAAATACATGACTAATGTTTTATCCTGACATGTTTATATTCTTTGTGGCATGTAAACCTGATACATAACTAAGTTACATAAATGCCTGGTTGTCTGTATTTGGTCTCTGCTGTTGTATTTGAAGTTGTACTGATTAGGAGCCCAGACTGAAAAAGTGTTCTTTCTGACAGATCCGATGTTAGGAATTGAGGGGAGGATTTCAAGTTAAATTATTTCTTTTTGTCTAGCAGAGCAATATGTTTCTACATTAGAAATGCATTGCTATGAATATATTAGTTATAAGATTTGATGCCTTTGCATGAATTTAATTAGTATTTTCTAGAAGTCTTATACCAACATGAACCAAATCAGTGTTCATCAGCATTCAGAATTCATGAGTCATTCAGTACTTCAGGGAAATGAGTTCTATTTCCAATATGCAAGTGAGAGAATCCTGTGTTGCAGTTAAAAGTACTCGTAGCAGATTTGGAGAAAAAAAAAATCTTTCTCAGGTACGATATATAAACCAAAAGATTTTCATAGTTAAAGCGTTTTACTATAATTCAGATAAGCCTGATTTAATTCCTAATTCTTTCACTGCAGAAGTGCCTCACTTGATGTTGTTGCCTTCTGGCAATTGGGAATCCTGTTAACTTAATTCACTCTGTGACCTGACTAGACCTTCACCCTACAAATAATAATATAGAGTGCAAAAGGTATTAACTGTTCTTGTTACTGCAATTCTACGTTGTAGATCTCCAGGTGAAGCTTGAAGCTTCTAAAGTGCTACAGAGCTTAAAATGTCTGTTTCTATATTGTTAGTATTTAAGAATGAATAAGCAGCTGCATCAATGTTTTAGTTAAATTTGTGTTTATATCCCCTGGTCCTACCTAAGTAAAAGAAGAAGAATGATGCATATACAGTCTGCATATCATACACTATCCTAAATTCAGGGCTAGAAAACTAATGGGAAAACATTCAAAAAATTAACCTTGGCTTAAATTTAAGAAATGGAAATGTTCAGATATGTTTACAAAAAAATTACTCTTCTCTTTCTAACAGTGTAATAAATTTGATTCTCATAAGGATACGTTAGTGGATGCTGAATTTTTTTCTTCATTCTACTGAAGGTGGAAACTTTTAGTAAAAAAGAAAAGTTTAAAAAATCGCTAGTCAACAATTTCTCCAAGTATATATGTGGAGTTTCTCTGTGATGTGTGGAAACCACGGTTTAATCTCATTATTGATACATTAATTCAATTTCACAGCTAACTTCTGGAAGGGAGGAGGGTGGGTTGGAAAGGTGGAAGATTGTGAATCAGAAAAGACAAATTAAGGTGCTTCACCACATTGGCTCAAAGGCTGTCAGAGCCACTGAAATCTTGCAGTTATGCAGAGAATGACCTCCTAAACTGCCAAAGCTGTCTTAGAAAAAGTATTTTCAATTTTTTTAAATATTTTTTTTCAAGTATTTTTTAGAAATTCAGTGTGATTTTGGTGGTACTTGTTTTAATGGTAGTTTTATCAATAATGCTAAATAGAGAGAGTTATACATACCAAAGTTAAAAACTTGATTAAGTCCTTTAGAAAAATCTGATTCTTTTTTACTAGATCTAATACAGCCCTCTCAGTTGTCAAAGTAATATTTTCCTATTATGTCTGCCTAATACATGTCTAGCATCTTAATTAAAAAAAGACTGATGAACTGACACTGAGTTAAAACTGCATGATTCTTTTTTTTTTCTGTTCTTTTTCTGGAGGAAGACTGGTGCTTTTGCCAAATGAGAGAAATGATCACATTATTTGATTGACTGCCACATATTAGCCATGCTGAGAGCTGGAACTGTGTAGTATTCAGTGACTATTGGCTCAAGAAGGCATAACTTCTCTAAAGGTGTGACTAATCTGAATAAGCCTTTAAGGATAAGATCTGCATTTTAAACACGACATGGATTTCTGAAGTTGCTATTTACAGAAACCATTACAGTCTCTTTGACATTGTTTGCCTGCTCCAAGCGGCTGTGATTTCAACCTAGCGCAATCACTGAGTAGGAGAGGGATTATCATCTTGGCAGGAAGAAAGTTACTCTGTTAGGACGACACAGGGAAAATTTCACATTATCTAAAGCAATCAAATTTCTGTAGAAATGGTCGTGGGAGGATTAGATCCCTAATTTGGGGGGGAGGAAGGGGCTGTATGCCAATTTCTAACCCTTGACAAGGAAGCTGTAATGTAAAGCAATTGCAGCGATAGGAGTCGGCAATGAAAGGAAATGAATAAATGCATGCGTAAGGCATTCTTCTTCCTCTGTAATTTTCAGTTTCCAAGTGCTAGGTACAGCCTGGTGGAAATCAGCAGGAGTCTTTTCACAGCTGACCATTCTGCATCTCGTAATACCAGCCGGTGAAATGATCCTGCTGGCATTCTCTCTGGTACCTTGCTGGTGTGTTCTCCCTCCCCAAAAGCAAAGCCTGTTACTTGCCTGGCTCCTAACTTTGCAGGGAGGTGAACTGCCACCTCAGGGCTCTTGTCAGTAGAGGCTTTCAGCCCAGGGGTGAGCTTGCAGCATATTCTGTCGATGTGGCTCAGCAGATCTATTCAAAGGCACAGACCTTATCTAGATTAAGTGCATGACATCTTTTAATTAGCCTTGCCATACCCACTGTCCATTCCTAGTTGCCTGTATAACTGAGGGAGTGAGTAACATCGTGCTTCAGCCCAGCAAAGCCGCTTACTTCTCAGATGACTCCTCTCAGTGCTTCCTAGGAACAGAGCTTCCTTGTCTAGAGCACAAGTCTTATGAGGGGCAGCTGAGGGAACTGGGGTTGTTCAGTCTGGAGCAGAGGAGGCTGAGGGGAGACCTGATCGCCCTCTGCAACTGCCTGACAGGAGGCTGTAGCGAGGTGGGGGTCGGTCTCTTCTCCCTGGTAAAGGGTGATAGGACATGGGGGAATGGTTTGAAGCTGCGCCAGGGCAGGTTTAGGCTAGACATTAGGAAAAACTTATTCACCGAAAGGGTTTTCAAGCTCTGGAATGGGCTGCCCGGGGGGGTGGTCGAGTCCTCCTCCCTGGAGGTATTTAAAAGAAGGATAGATGAGGTGCTTAGGGACATGGTTTAGTGGTAGGATGGCAGGATTAGGTTAAAGGTTGGACTCGATGATCTTAAAGGTCTTTTCCAACCGAAGTGATTCTATGATTCTATGTTCTTCTAGTGTTGGAAGCAGGATATTTCATTTGCATTGCAGCAGCGTTGAGTGAGGCTTGCAGTAGTTGTGTTGCGGTCATTTTAAGGCTGTCAAAAGGGCAATACACGAAGGGATGCCCAGCGACAGGACAAGGGGCAATGGGCACAAACTGAAGCACAAGAGGTTTCAGCTGAATATGAGGAAGAACTTCTTTACTGTGAGGGTGACAGAGCACTGGCACAGGCTGCCCAGGGGGGTTGTGGAGTCTCCTTCTCTGGAGACATTCAAAGGCCACCTGGACAAAGTCCTGTGTAACATGCTCTAGGAGAACCTGCTTTAGTGGGAGGGTTGGACTAGATGATCTCCCGAGGTCCCTTCCAACTGTGATTCTGTGAGGTCTCCCAGTGTGGTGTGGAGGCTGCCTAAACATGACAGCGTTGAGCAAATGGAAGAGCCATGTTCAGCCCCACGTGGAGTTAGTTTGACTGGCAATTACTAGCAACAGGATTAGCAGCAATTGCTGATACCAGTAGTAACTACTTCAACAACATGAATGCCTCTCTTAATTGAACTGTGAGGTGTTTAATATATTGTTGCTTTGTATAGCAATGACTAAAAGGCAGAGAAAAAACTTACTTTTCTACACAAAAAAAGAAAGAAAAGGTGCATCCACACTTCTGTACCAGTGAGTCCAGCAAGCCTTTGTGATTTCTGTGTGTGCCAAAAGCCACATGCATGCTCTGTAAGCTATCAAAACTTCCAGCTACTGGTTCCAGACGAATGCACTGCAATTCTGCCTGATTGTGAGCAAGTCATTTAATCATGTTGTACCCCTGTTAATTTTAATCTGCCTTGCTCAGTGTTCCTTGGGATAGAGATTATATTTTAAGTGCGTGCACTTTGCCTTGTAGAAAGTGTTGAGTCTCAGTTAGATTGCTAGATGTTGCCTAAAAGTCTATATATTGGGAGAAATGTCCACTTGGAGAATAACATAGCTTTGTAGTCTGTTCTAGTCAAAGTGATGGAGCATGTTGAATGCAGTGAAAACACTCGTCCTTATGGCCTGATTTTTATCTTTAAATGTAGCCCGTTTTGATCACTGCATCATAGAGCGTGCCAAGTGTTGCCTTTGCTGTCTTGGACTTCTTTGCTTTAGCATGTCAGAGAGAATCTCAACTTTTCCTGAAACTCTGCCTTTCTGAGAGATATGTGGTCATTCTGTGGTCTTTCAAATTGTAATGTTAGGTTTGGGAGGAAAGAAAATGCATTTGTGTTTCAAGAGGTTTATTCTATATGTTTATTATTACAGCCTTTTGGGAAGTTTTTGTGCTCAACTGACAATGTAACTTATCAGTTATTATGAAAGAGTCACAAGAGCTGTATTCATTCACATTTGGCTTAGATACATGTTAGCTTTGCCCAGACCTCCAAACCTGCCAAAGCCCAAATGCGGAATGTGATGAGTATGGTAAAGACTGGACTGGTGAGGAGAAAAAAACCTATTCATGCAGAAAACTAAAATGTTGCCTGTAGTTAGTATAATAGAATATTGTAATGTGTTTTATTGTGCTTTATTTCTGATGTGTTGGCAGTTTCTGTTTCTTTTGATTTTTCTGCAGTAAAATCAATTTTTTGGTTATTCTGCCTGCCCCAAAAAGGCATAAGGTGAAGTCATGCTACCTTGTTTTAGCAAGTGGCACAATGGCATGGCTGGCATTTATATTCTGCTGGATGTGTGTTTCCAGCCCAGATGACTAGGGACCACTTCGGGTGGTCGCTGCTGGGAATGGTCTTCAGAGAGGGGTTCCCAGGACTGGATTTATACTAAATAAACAGAGGCCATGAGGGGAAAACTGTGATTCATTAGGAACCCTGGTTTAGGTTAAAGTGATAAAAATAGCTGCAGGACATCTTATATTAGTTTAAAAGTTTGAAAAGTGAAGGAATCCAACCTGGAGTATTCTGTAAATTGTCCACTTTTCTTTTTAGAGTACTCTGCCTTACTCTCCTCAGTTCGGTATAACTAGGCATATAGTCCAAAGAGTTAGCTGAAAATATTCAGCTGTCAAAGATTCAGATTCTGTAAACACAGGCTTTTTTAGGCAGTGCTGTCAGTAATATGTTTGTCTTCTCTGTTCTGCTAAAACATGTTCCTGGAAGTTTTTGTTTTCTATTCTGGTTTTAGGCAAGATGCAAGAAATGGAAGTAAAATACCAGACAACCCTTCTATATATTGCAGATAAACTTATTACATCATTCATTACAATTTTTTTAGTTATTCATAGAAATGTTCCATAATAGACCAGATAACATGTGTGTTGTGTGTTTTATGTAAAGAAGACAGAATTATTTGACTCCTACCCATATGCTTTTACCAGAATGTTATGGACATGAATTTTTCAGTCTTGCACATTGGCAGAGCTACAGTGGCTCCACTTTCTGCAAATACTCTGTATTAAAAAGATATGCTCTATGTTTAACTTTGCAGATCCAGAATGCTAATGATGTGCTAATAGCACCGCTGGAGAAGTTTCGTAAAGAGCAAATAGGAGCAGCAAAAGTAAGTGGCTGTGGAAACAATTCTTTTTCATTTCATGTTTATTTGAGTTTATCAGTGTATTTTGAAGGCTGGACTGAAAACAGGCATTTGTATTTAAACATACTTGATGCCATCTTCATTAATGTATTAGCAAATTGTACTGAATTCTTTGCTTCAGGGAAGATGATTTAGAAATGGAAACTGATTATATGCATAGGGTACAGCTCTTGCTACTATTGCACATTCTCCATGTCAAGTTCTGTTCCTCTTCTCATGTCTGCATTCATATTACATTGTGTCTTGGGTTAACCCAGAACCACACAGAGAGTTCAAACAGCTGCTGTGGGTGTAGTGGCCCTGAAGTGGCTGTTATATGAAGACCAAAAGAAGTCAGTGTGCTTTAGACATACTCTTTTTCCATCTCTGCTTTCCCTGTCCACTTTACATTATAGTGATTCATATACATATTGTCCAGAGATTTTCCCATGGTGGAAGTGCTCCAGTTGGTGATCTAAGCCAGTTCTCTGGCGTTAAGTGTTACACCTGTGTTAGAGAAATGGTGCAGGTTGTCTACACCAGGGTTCAGTAGTCGTCCCAGGAAATCAGATATATTGAGGAAAAAGACGTTGAAATGAACTGGTAGTCTAGAAGAGCTATTTTCAGTCTGATCCTGGAGTCTTAAGTGGTTATCAGTGACTGCTTTGATCACAAACTCAGAGAGTTGTATTAAGAGGAGTGTGGCCAGCAGGTCGAGGGAGGTTATCCTCCCCCTCTACTCTGCCCTGGTGAGACCCCACCTGGAGTACTGTGTCCAGTTCTGGGCTCCCCAGTTCAAGAAAGATGAGGAACAGCAGTTCAGAAAGAGTCCAGAGGAGAGCAACTAGGATGATAAAGGGACTGGAGCACCTCCCCTATGAGGAAAGGCTGAGAGAGTTGGGCTTGGTCAGCCTGAAGAAGAGAAGACTGAGAGGGGACCTTATCAACACATACAAATATCTTAAGGGCAGAAGTCATGAGGATGGAAGCAGTCTGTTTGCAGTGGTGTCCAGCGACAGGACTAGGGGCAATGGGTGCAAACTGAAACATAAGAGGTTTCAGTTGAATATGAGGAAAAACTTCTTTACTCTAAGGGTGACAGAGCACTGGAACAGGCTGCCCAGGGAGGTTGTGGAGTCTCCTTCTCTGGAGATATTCAAAGCCCTCCTGGACGAAGTCCTGTGTAGAATGCTCTAGGAAAGCCTGCTTTAGCAGGGGGAGTTGGACTAGATGATCTCCCGAGGTCCCTTCCAACCCTTGCGATTCTGTGTGATTCTGTGAGATGCACAAAGGCTGTCAGTTAGAGGTATGGTTAATAACAGTTCCCCCGTCTACATAAATATGTTAGTTCCGAAGCATTTTGCATCTTGTATTAGCACTCATAAAATTTTCTGGGAAATTTTCCATTTGTAAGGCTAGACGGGTATGAAAAAAATATCTCTGATGTTGTAGCTGAGGTTGCACTTGTGCTGTACTCAGCCAGCCTCAGAAGAAGAACAGAGCTATTGGAAAGAGAGACCAAAGGTTTGTATTTTTTGTACTGCTATTGTGAATGCATAGCAAACAGATGAGACTTCTTCCGCACAGGAACCAAGTAAATGTTTGAGAAGAATTTGTGCTGTGAACTTGAGGTCAGATTTCTCTGAAATGGATGTTCTTTACCCTCTTACTTGATATGTTTTTGTGTACAACTGCATTCTTCTCTTGTCCCACCCCTATGCTGCTGTGAGATGCAGGGCCAGGAGTTTATTTACCATGATGCACAAATCATGATTTAATCCCAGAGCAAAATTATTTTTAGTTTTTGGTAGGCTCTAGTTGCATGGTTCAGTTCTTTGTGTTACCGTCTCATTTCACGTTCATATAGTTAAGGGATCTCACTCTTCTCTGCAGGAGCCCTGTTTGAAAGCCGTACTATTGACTGTCCTGGTACATCAGAGAGATGATCCACAGGCAATTTGCAGGGCTCTCTGCAGAATTGTATAGGACACTCATCTCTCCTTTGAAGATAGTACTCAGTAGTTGTCAACGCATATTTAATGATCTAATTGAAGAAGACCCATTTGTTTTTTGAATCAGCAAGTATCTAACATTAAAGGCAGGGCACTACAGGACAGGTTGAGTCCTCTCTGTTTAGTATATCACAATGGCTGGTTACTTTTCCATACCCCTTCCAGATAAAATATGGGCGTTTGCCCACCTTATAGAATTTGTGGAAACAGTGATCGTTTTGACTTGTCTATGGGCACACAAGAGTCTACTGAATGAGTTCAGGAGAGAGCCTGGCTCGGCTAACTCATCCCAGTGTCTAATGCACTTTCTTATGCAGCTCTGTGTGTGTTTGGGGCAGTCCAGGATACTGGCTTGACACATTGATACCATATAGAAAGTTTTCCCAGCTCATCGTCTTAGAAAGTGTCAAATAAACTTGTATTTTCTTGCACTGATCATGAAGTTCAACTGTCAAGCTCAAAAATGAGAGATTTCAGATCGCCTGCGTAACCCAGATCGTGATACAAACATTTGCCTCTGAATTCATTTTTGTCAGCGGAAGCAATTACAGTTGGCCTTTAACTAAATGGAATCAACACAAAGAAGTGAGAGATTAATTACATTTAACACTGTTTTTCTAGTAATTACAAAATAGCAATGTGTGATCTAGGAATAATGAGATCAGTATGAAATAGAATACAAATTTGGGCTGTCTGAAACATTCTTAGCAGAGAACATGGTCTTGATCGCTTACCTCCACTTCTGTTCACCGGGCTCAACCGTCGAGCATTTATGAACTCTTATAAATACGGGATGAGTTGAGCTTGGTAGTTATTTATCTACAGTTAATGAAGGTTTGCACAGAGATTTGGCTCTCTGAACTCCTCCAGGATCACCTGAACTGACAGGCAAACAAAAAATGTAGAGGCTTTCTTGTTGCTTGGGCTTCAACAGCAAGTTTCACAGGACACTGAGAATGTCACTTTTTATTTGAGGTCTTCTCTGAAGACATTAGCTGTATGGACCATGTATCAACTGTTACTATTTGCTCTGAAACACCAGGTTTGAGCTGTTTTTTCCCCTGGTATTAACTTATAACACTGTGTAGAATTGTATTCATATCAAACCCAAACTTGCTTCTGATTCTGTCATCCCTTTCTCCCCCCCAAAACCCCAAACATTTCTGTGTATGTGTTCCTCTCCAAAGAGAGGCTGAGATGGTGCAGATTCCACAGGACAGCTGATAGTTATGTCTTATATATTTCTAGAGCTGTGAATTAATTTGCATCGTAAGATTTTACAGACCAACATTTAAAAAGATTAGGCATAGAAGCACAAGTTTAATTGTATATGCCTTTTGCGTTGGTAATTTCAGCAGTAGCTACAGCTGCAAGCATCTGCTCTTTGTGATGAGCCTTACGCTGTGAGCGTGTATTTCATAAGCCATGGTGAGTGTTGGATTGGACTCTTCTAATTGGACTTTGAAATTATCAATTTTTGTACCCCGTTAAGCTGTGTTTCCAAATTTTTGGAGGAAAGAAAACTTATTAAATAGTTGTGTTACGAGTATACATAACAGGAAATTATATTAGGTACTACTGTCAGATTCTGATGAGGGGAAGATTATGAGAGTGAGTGCTTAAAGTGCTTACTGGGCTTTTTTCTGTCTTTTCTAGAACACTAGATAAAATTCAGCTGGAGATACAAGCAAGCAATCCCCCCCTCCACCCCACCACACACAGGAGAAAAAAAAAAAAAAAAAGAGGAAGTGTTATAAATTAATGACAGTTTTCACTATGACAATCACCATTTTATTTTAATAATAAGTAACTTAGCAAGATTTTTACTACTGTGATGAACTATGTAGGTCTATCCTATTGTGTTTAATATAAAGAATGAGAATATTCTTTCTTCAAAACCATATCAAGTTTAGGCAAAAAGATACAATCACACATATCAAAGAGAATAGGGAGGATAAAATATATCCTGTTGACGTTACAAAGCTATATTGCAAATACAAGGACAAGCATAAACCCAGAGTGTAAAGTTCAAGTGTTTTGAGAACATCACAAGAACAACATTAAAGACTGATTTCACATGCACTTCAAAAACCTGAAGGTACCCAACAAATTTGAGGAGCATTCCCCATAAAACATTAGTGTTTGTAATCAAACCAGGAATACACAATCCAACATCACTTGCTCTTCTCAATTTACACTACTCGCTCTTCTGTTTTTATTGCACATATTTCAGTTCTTCCTTTTCTGTACACACTCAGTTTAAATAAAGCTGAGCTCTCTCCAGAGACTACACAAACCCAGCTTTGCATTGGATAGCCTGTTGATTTACTCCATCTGAGTTTAAAAAAAATGACCTCTGCAATTACTGTAGAAACCCGAGCAAAAGCCGGGTGAGGTAACTGGGAAAGGATTTCAGGCACGAAGCATTTTTGCCTTATTTGGTAAATGTGGTTTGCAAGTCCCCAGCTGGTGACTTTGGTGAGATCATTGTGTGATGTGTTATGTACAATAAGGCCAAACTGTCATGTTTCTTTTTACCCATTGAGTACAGTATTTAGAAATACTTCTTCCAATGTTCATTGACCTTTAGTACAACTTAAATCAGATCAAAGACAACAGAAGCGGTTTTGTTTTTAAGACTTAAAAGGAGAGTTTTGTTTCCTCCTTACAATTCCATCCGTTTGTTTCATCAAATTATTTATTTTGGCCAGGAGGATTATTTTTTATTATTATTCTCTACTTTCATTCATTCATTCGAAGCTGTGAATTCCTTTCTACTTGGGAAACAAATCCATGTTCACTGCTGGGATTAATTTTCCTGCATCTATGTTCACATCTATACTCACACAATGGAGACATGCAGGAGCTGGCACGCTCTCTTCGTGTTTTAGTTGGATTGTCCAGAAGTTGAGGAGCATAAAACAATCAATCCCCCACCCCATTTTTTAAAGTCTATCAGACAGCTGTCAAAGCAGGGTTTTAGACAGGTAACTAAGAACGGTTAGAAATGCCAGAATGCCCATTTTGTAAACTGCTTTCCTTGCTATCTAATCAAATTATAGTGCTTGCTGTCCTTCAGCTGAGAAAAATGAATGACCTTGCTCTTGTAGGTACGGTGGAAGGTGTTTCATTATAAGCAGCATCTGTTACTCAAGGTTTGGTACTTGTGCCCACCAGTCCGGGGATATTTTAATGTCAGTCTGAACCATAGAGGGGAGAGGGCCAGGGGAGGGAAGCAGAAATAGAGGCCAGGCCAGGATAATTGATGGCCAAGTGTTTTGAGTTAAAATGCCACACAGTTTCCCAAAAATGGTTACTACCAGAGCTACCTGATATCTTTTTTGATAAGATAGATTCTGTAGGTAGCAGAGCAAACCTTTTCCTATTTCAGCAAGGCCCTTAAAGCACTCTGCATGAAACATTATAATTTAGCTTAGATGGGGGTTAGTATAAGAAACCTGATCTGTCTAAGGAACTGGCTAATGGGGAAGGGCGGTGAGTTTTGTTTATGGGAGAGAGTGTCTGGTTAGAGAGAAGTTACTAATTAGAAGACCCCAAGGGGCAATTTGAGATCCGTCTGTTGTTTCATTTTCAGTAATGACCAGGTAGAAAAAAATCTGGTGTTGCTGACACAGCTTGGGGTTGCCAAAGGTTGGGGGTTTTGCCGAGACAGAGGAGGAGGACTGGAGGGTTGGGAAGGACGTGTAAGATGAAATGACGGAGCAGAAGGAACTGAGGCAACTCAATGGTCGTGACGCAGCTGCAAACCAAACAATCTTCTGCACCAATAAAAAGCTCAAGTGGCGATCTCTTTAGGTATTACATAGGCTTTAGGGATATATCTCTGGTAGATGGAGAAATACAAATTTTCCTTAGGTCTGCTTTTACTTATATAAATCCTTGAGTTTTGGATTAAGTTTGTGAAGGAGCTGTAAATTACATTTATAAATACATTTAATTCCAAAGTGTTGGTCCTAGATAATTTTTATATGAGAAATAATTCAGAGCATGTTGTCTAATCTGATGTCTTCATTAAACTGGTGTTGACAGATACAAGAACTGAGAAATTAGGAGGCTAAGCTTAAAAAAAAAAATAGTTTTATAATGGTAAATTTTGTTTGTGACAGTTGTAAAAAAAGTTGAAAATCTGAAAACTTCTTCAGATTAAATATAGTTTAAAATGTTTGTTATTTCATCTTGATTTTTGCTTGTTCCTGCTGGATTTCGGTGTCTGTGTACAGAATCTTCTGTGAATTGACCCAGATCCTAAAATTTGGAGTGGTTGGATTGTTGCTATATCAGCTGCAGCTGCCTGCTTTTCGCTTTGTAATTTGTATTTAATGAAAATGTGTAGTATAAAAATGATTTTTAAAGTAGATCAAATGCGTTTTCACTTCAAAACATAGCTATTCAAATAAATTTATGGAAATAGGAGGCTGCAAAAGACCTGCATCAATTTGGTAATCTCTATTAAAATTACTTTCTAGAAAGCAGAAAATTACTGTAGTGCTATGGTATGACCAACCACCGCTTCTTTTACACTTCTGTGTGTGAAATATTTGGGAAGTTTCAGAAATAGTGGTGAGGAGCCCAGTGTGCACACACTTCGTCTTTTCGGGCCGTCTTATTTTCTTCTGCAGAAAGCCAAACCATTGAGCTGGGAGATATCTCTGGCTGAGCACCTGGACCCAGAGGTTTTTTGAAGCCACTAATCTACTTGGGACAGCTCGTGTCATTCTGCAAATGCAGCAAAAATATTTTCTCATTGCAGTTTACTTCAGTTCAATAACTGTTTTGTTCAAAGCTGAGAAACTTTTAGGAAGTTAACAGGAAAAAAAGAGAACAATTCTCAAAGCTTGTTTCACTTCTAATGTATTCCTTTAAAAAACAAGAGCAAAAACTAAAAGATTATGGACACAGTGATTAAAAACTGTTGGTTCAATACATTAACTGCAGGTGTTTGCTCGTAAACCAGTTAATATTATGTGCAAAGTCTGTTTTAGTAAATTCTGTTAAATGCATTCTTTCTGTTAAAAGTTAGTATGATTAACTGCCTGACTAAACCCAGTTTCTGAAGCTGTGTTTTTTCTGCACTTTAATAAAATTCTAATTTGCATCCAAAAGAAAACAGATATAAATTAAAGGTAAATAAATTAGTCCTCTATAGTAAATAGGAAATGTAACTTACTGTGTTCTGCCATAACATTTAAGAATTAAGGCTTAGAATAAAAGTGTTAATTGGTGGAGTTGCTTAAGTGGGCATGTAGTGTATTTTTGTTGGCAAAAAGAACCATTTATTTTTTTTAAATCTACAGTCAGGAAAACAAAAAAAAAAAACCCTTAGGTAGCAATTATCAGCCCTTCTGGAAAACAACAAAAGAAGGTAAAAATGCAGAAAACCATGCACATTTTCTAATTAATCAAAGCTTTTTTCTTGCTAATAAATCCGCCGACTGTAATCTGTGCCACAGGAAGGATTCAGGAAGGTTGCATCCTGACCCCACACAGCTGGTAGAATCCTGCTGGACTCCTGAACCATGATTAAAAGTATGAGCAAGGACATTCACCTCCAAAATTAATTTCCAGTTCAGAGGGGAACTGAACTTATTGAGTGCTTTGAGGCACGGAGCACTTGGCAAATACTCTTACTCAAAAAAAAAAAAAAAAAGGCTTCTCTCAGTAGGATACAGTAGCTCTACACATCTATTCTGTTCTTTCTAGCCCTGCTGTTGACCACAGCATGGAGAGCATTACGTTCCACACCTGAGAACAGGTCTCAGGGTTGCTGGTGAGACTCTTCAAGAATCTCAGAGGATTTAAGAGAAATACAGGAAATGGCCAATTGCCCGTGGCACAGAGCAGGACGGGACTCGGAGGAAGCAGAGAGTTTGGTGTTCTGCTCCCTGCACAAGGTCTCTGTCTTCATTCAGCTAGGCAAAGACGCCTACTCCCCTGCCCTCAAAATAAAACTCCACCCTGAATTTTGGCATCCTTTATCAAACCAAATTCATCATGTTTTCAGAAAGGCGGCTGCATTCTCTTACCCTACAGGGATTACGTCAGAGTTGTGCTCATGGGTGTTGTGTAGTGCCACAGCTGTACCAAACACTTAACGCTTAAATCATGAGGCTTTTTGCATAGGTATGAACTAATCTGTTAATCTTACTCTGTTACACGTTGGGGTTTTCTTCAGCAGTCTTGGGGAAAATTAAGATCTCTTTCTGCATTGCTTCCCTGCCTTCTGTGGTGTAATTAAGGTAACAGCCTAAAAATAGATCAATTGGGTTTGGACATTACTCAGATGATGTTGAGTCCATGGGTCCTTACTGCATTTTCTGTTCTAAATAGAAAATCATTTGATTGGGACACTTGGCTGTATCGCCATAGGTTTCCCTTCATCCAATGTCTTGTTCTGTCTATGCAGCAGGTTCTGCAGGGGCCTGGGAATATAAAAACTTGCACTCTCTGCTTTTGGCAAAGCGAGGGTGCAAAAGCTCTGTTCCAAAGTGTAGTGGGTGACAGTAGCTGGAAAGTATCACTTCTGTACTGTGACAAAAGGTGGGTAACATTACTTGAAATATTACTGCGCAGGAGCACCAAGATCTCCATCTTCCTGCCAAAAGAACCAGCTTCACTATTTCAGGATCTTTCAGGCTATAGTAACCACCCCAGAACCATTTGTTCCTGTGGGGCTTGCCAAGAAGGGGTGTTTTGGTGGCTGTTTTGATGAGAAGATCATCCCTCCCTAAGAAATAAACTGAGAGCACTGGTTGAGCTTAACATCGCCACTGGGGAGGCATGACTCTTCACCCGAAAGTGATAGTTTGTGTTCCTCTATCAGTGTTGTAAGAGGGACTCTGAAAATAGAGGCTTTCAAAACAAAACAAAATCACTTCTGACATTAACCCTGGACAGTTTCCTTTTTTTTCCTATCTGTAAACAGCATAGCTTCCAGTTGTGTGTATTAATCTAAAAACTTTCTCATAACATGCCTCGAGTTCTTCCTCAGATCGGCGTCGCTGTCCTGTTGCAATGACGTGGAAGGTGGCGTGGGACCATGAGCTGTGCTGAACGTGCTGCTGGCGCGCAGAAACCGGGGCTGGCAGCTGACTGGTTGGCATAGATGGGAGAGAGATTCCCAAAGAATGTTTCTTAAAAAGAAATTACTACTTAAGAAAAAGATATTTTTATCTTCTGCTTTTAAAATAAAGCAGTGAGTATGTGGCGTTACAAGCTAGACTGTTGGAATTGCTTTATTTGAATGGCATTACATTCTTTGCAGCTTTTTTGCATTTTCTTTGCTTTAAGTGCACACAGGAAAGATGGTAGTTGCTAACTGTGTGCAGGTGAAATGGCCTCTTCATACACATTTTATGGTTTTAAACTAAAACAGAGTGGATTTAGACTAGATACAAGGAAGAAATTCTTTACAATGAGGGTGGTGAAACACTGGAACAGGTTGCCCAGAGAGGCAGTGGAGGCCCCATCCCTGGAAACATTCAAGGCCAGGTTGGATGGGGCTCTGAGCAACCTGATCTAGTTAAAGATGTCCCTGCTCCTGCAGAGGGGTTGGACTAGATGACCTCTAGGGTCCAACCCAAAACATTCTGTGATTCTATGATTTTAGTTTACTGGCGTACCAGGACAATACTGAAATACACTTCATTTGTGAGGGAAAGCATAGGAAGGGAGGCACGGAGAACCTGAAACAGCAGTGTGCCTGCATGGGGAGGAAAGAAAGCCAGTGCTGGTGTGAGGAACGGGGGTGAGGAGACCAGCAACGTCGGCTGTGGGATGCTGACAAGGCAGCTGCTCGGGGAATGCGGTGATGGTCACTTAGGGAGACAGAAGAACAGATAAAAGGCAGCAATGGCAGGAAAGGGGCAATGGTGGAGATCAAGGGAAGCTGTTGACTGTGTAGTACAGTTGTAAAAATTTGATGTTCTTTTTGTAGTTGAGAAGTTCACCGCTCTGTTAGGATGAAAATGAGCCTTACTGTCCAGTGCAAAGATCATGCTACAAACGCTGTCATGCCTGTAGCAGCCCTGCGCTGTGCTTACACTCTGCATAGGTGGACACCATATCTTTAGCATTTCTGTGCACCTATGTGGACACGGTTTAGTGGTGGGATGGCAGTGTTAGGGTAACGGTTGGACTTGATGATCTTAAAGGTCTTTTCCAACCTAAACGATTCTATGATTCTATGTTAGTAACAATAGAGCCAAGTCTATCTTCTCTGTCCTCTGTTAGCAGGTTTCCATGGATAGTGTTGCAAGCTCAGTGACTTCACCATTTTGAATATCCTAAATCACAACATATGTTACTGCTGATTGCCTCTTATTTTTGAAGAGTAGCATGCCCCAAATCTGAGCTGGCTTCTTTCCTTTTATCATGTAAGTGATGACTTAGGATTGGGTTCTAGCTTTTGTTGTCATTTACTTTCTACTCAGCATATACAGCTATACTGATTTCTACCAAATATCTGCATTGCTTACGACATGAGCCGTTTATTCTGTATGACTTTTGATGAAGTATACGGAGTTAATTCAAGCTTCTTTCTGAATTCCTAAAGAGCATGGGTAACTTTCTTTTTAAATCATTTAAGGTCACAAGGTTTTGTACAGGAATGGGAGACAATAAAACATTTTCAACTTTAGAAAACTATCCTAAACCTGCTTCAGAAAAGAGTTTAAGAAGTCAGTTTCTGCTGTTCTAGGGAATTTCTTCATATTATTTAAGCAGTAACATCCTAATATCCTAAGATACTCCAGCAAAAATACTTCATGTTTAGTAGACAGTAAAAACAATAAAACTAGATTACGTGTGTAGACTTAACCAGTCCTGCTGTTTGGGCAGGGATTTAACAGATTCCCAGACATCTAGCAGTTACTCCTGGAATCGGCAAATGCCAAATAAACTGGAGACAACTCTGCAGCTGAATAACAGGGAGTCTAATGTGTCCTGCTTTGCGACCTGCCAGTGTTGGCAGGCTTGCATGTCTTTTCATAGCACTGCTGTGAACTTTTAATATTTTTTTCCATTTCAAAAGACAATTTTTTGGAGAGAAACAAATGACATCCTACAAGCACATTTGTTCATTTAATAGTAACTGCTTCTTAATCGGAACAGAATTTTAGATCTCATAGAAATAGTGAAACTTTTCTGCTTTTTTTTTTAATCTTCACTGGTAAGTACATTCTGTCTGCAGACATCTGATGGAATTAAATAGGAAGGTATTAGGAAATTCTCTTCTTCCCAGAAACACTTTTGAAAGTACCTGATGTTTGGATCTCTCAAGGCATTACAGAGGGAAAAGAAAATTTTCTTCAAAAGTTTATGAACCTGAAAGGAAATTATCTCTTGCAGGGTTATTCAGTATTTTACACAGATGTGAATTCCATCCTAAACTTAAATTAGTTTTGGGTTGTTTAAAGTATGTTTTTAGTTTTATGCATAACTTACCTGATTTTAATTGAGGTTATTTTTTTAAACTGTCAGTTTTTAATATCTGTCTTCGTAGCTTTAATGCTGCTAAACACTGTTGTATTCCCAGTTTATTGCCTTGTTATACTTCACCGTTGTAATATGTTCTTTTTATTATAATTATTTGTGTCTTACACCATACTCTTTTCTGGATATTCATGGTTGCATATGGTTGTGCTTTTTTTAGTGAAGAACTTATTTAAAGTTTTATAGTTGTTAGGACATTTAATTTTCTACGTGATGCATTCAGCTTCAATTTGGTAGTGTTTTCACTAGCAGTTATGAGTAACATAAATCATAATTTATGACCATATTAACCCTATTTTTTATTGAGAAGCAGTCATTTCTTTATAAACTATGATATAACTTTGTTCCTCTTCACATTATTTGCTAACAATACATGAATGATGCCCTTTAACCTCCTAGCTTTCTCACAGATTTGAAGAAACCCTATAGCCTCCCGATACATTAAACTCTGATTGGGAGGAGGAGGAGAGAAGGAGTTTTATATCCCCTTTTCACTTTTCCTTTTGGAAAATTTCTTTTGGCCTTATCTTGAACTGTGAGCATTCACAAAACAAATCAAATCAAAACAAATCAAAATCTCTACCAAAAAGAAATCCCCTCATCCTGTCATATATCAAAATGCAGTCTCTGGTCTCAGATGCCTATGATATTTTCAATTTTATTAAAACCAAACAAAAACTACCACCACCCCAACCCACCAATCACCTTCATGAGAATTCTAAGCAAAACCTCAGGCAAAATAAAACGAAAGGTGAAGTTATTTCTTTTCTCCTCAGAAGAGAAGTTGTGAGACTCTTGAGATTGCAACATTTTCCTGAGCTCAAATCAGTCTTTCAAGACTAAGTTTGGTTTATTTTCCAGGCTAGAGTTCTACTTTTCTTTGTCCTACTACTTAGTAAGAGATGATCCCCCAAATTTACAACTCCAAACAAAAGTCCAATAACTTTGTAGAAATACATTTTGAACTTTTGTTTGGAAGGTAGTGGAAAAGGTGGTTTTGAGAAATACATTCGAAGTCTGAAATTCCAGCAATGAACCATCTCCAGTGTGTTGTTATATCGACATTTTTGCAGTTGTTGTCAGAGAGCAAGAAAGGGGACGTGGCTTTATTGATCTCAGTGGAGTTCACTGCCTTCAGTTTCTTCCGCTGGCAAATGTGTCTGACTTGATCTATATTTGAGTCTTACTACTGCATTTCTGTGCCAGTTTCTACAGTTTCAGCATCTCAGCTTGAGTTGGTGAGAAAAATATTTGCTAGTTTGGGGGGGGGGGGAAATCATCACAGCCGTGTTTCACAATGTTCTCTTGGTTCCTAATTAAGTGAGGGATTCTCATTGAATTTTTTTCTCCAAATAATTTCTTTGCAATGTTTTCTATTTTCATTTCCTTTCTTGATCCTTTTAAAATCACCTCTTACAAAACATGTTTATTTTATGGTTGAGCAAGGATATTGTTATTGAAAATGAATGTGAACTAAAAGCACAGGTTTTTTTTTTGTTTTAATGGTTAGCATGTTAAAGTTTAAATATGAATTCTGGAACAAACAAAGAGTTAAAATATTTTATTTAGGGACAGATGTAAGATTTAGCTAAGATACGCTAATAGACAAGTATAGCACCAAAAGTCATTGCAGCTAGAAGAAATGGAAAGAAATGGGAAAGATGGCAAAGGCTCTTTATGAAAAATAAAGAGGAATAATTTATATAATAATTCTGAAGATACATATAATAATTGTGATGTAAAATACTGGACACAAAGTAGTGGCAAAATTAGACCATTGGAAAAAAAATCTGATTTCTTGATGTTCCCACTAGAAAAGTCAGCTTCAAAATGTAACAACTTTCTGCTTTACGTCGAAAAATACAACTTGTGCTTAAATTTGTAAGAATCATGCCAGTGATGGGTTGCATGCATATGATTAGTTACAGCACGGAATCAAAATCTTTCTGAATCGGAAAAAAATTATCTGATTCAGTTTAGTCACCTTTTTAATAACTGATGTCAGATCTTTTCCAGCCATAGATCTCTGTAAAACAAGAGGGATAGGAGAACATCTTTTGAGTTAAACTTCTAACTGACGCATCCATAATTAGTGATATCTTGAGCAAAATTTATTTCTGAAAAGATAATTTTCTCTTTTTAGAAATAAAACTTTTTGAAATAAAACTACAGAGGAAAACTAAGCAGAGAGAATATAACCTGGAATTAAACCTGGATCCAGTATTACATGACTTGATGCTATCAAGAGGGTACTGCAAGTTAGTAAGACTCCATTACATGCTAGAAGCTGAGTGTTTGGTTAAGGGCTTTCCTAATGGGATTGTTAGAAATTTGAGCCCTTTAAAACTAAGTATTTTTGAACTGATTTAAGGCTTAGTGACCTGATGCACCTGAGAACACTTAAACAACTATAGAGAGACATTTATAGTGCTTAGGGTCTGCAGAACTTGATCTGTACAGAAGGTGTTGATGACTTACACATCAGTGTAAAACAGATAGAGGATTAGTATTTTGTAATTTGTCTTTTTCTGATGCACCCTCTTAATAATCTCACATGGTTTTTTTTTTTTTTTTATATGTTTTAGCGGGTACTTAAACAGAAATGACTGATAAGTTTCCAGGGCAAAGAGGAAGGATGAGGATTATTACTTGCAGGAAGGATGCATGAGGAAGAAAGGTACCTGGAGGCTGAAGGGAGTAAGAGACATAGTGCAGAGGTCAGGAATAGCATCTACCTAATGGCCACATACCTTATGCTTTCTGTCATGGCTGGTGCTGTCTGTTCTGGAAGCAGCACAGCATGAGCCTTCTTACCCAGCCCCCCAGCCACATCTCTTTTTCTCCTTGGGGTTTGATCCAATGTGGAATCCAGAGGCAGAAGCAATCCTCTGTTTCCTAAGCTTTGAGGAGATAGTTCTGCATGGAAACTTTCTTTGTAAACCTCCTGGCTTGTGGAAAAGCAGGATTCTCAGTCTCATGGGCACAGATTGCTGGGACCAGCATTCAGATGATTAATTTGGGCAGCAGCTGTGTCTAAGTGTTTTGAGGGTTGCAGAAGAAAAGTCTAAAGCTGGAATGAGATAAGTCTGTGACTCCACTTAGGATGTGTCTGCGTGCTGTGAGTCACCAGCTGAGTGTGCGAGGTGAGAGTTATCTTGGCATAAACTGAAGTGGTTCTTCTCTTCCAGAAAATGAATCACCTCTACTTCTGAGTATATCCTTTTTTTTAATTATTATTAATTTTTATGAAGTAAACACCTTTCAGTACATTCAAATATGTGGTTTTTACTGGGATTGCAGAGGACATTTCAAGTGAAGGGAACTCGCTCACCTGTTGGGGCCAGTATTTTTTAGACTTTTCCCAGAAGCATGTCTGAGTCATGAGTACAGTGCCAGAAACACTGTCCCCCTGGCACTGCACCCTGATTCCCAGACGTATCACCAAATAAAGACACTAAGGCAGTCAAAACTACCAAGTGGTCTTTGTTCTCAGTCTAATTCTGTTTTTTCTCCTTACTTTGTCCGCTTCCAGCTTTGAAGGGAGTAATTTTGGTAGTGCTACAATCTG
The DNA here is from genome assembly GCF_000687185.1 of Egretta garzetta. Classification (NCBI taxonomy): domain Eukaryota; kingdom Metazoa; phylum Chordata; class Aves; order Pelecaniformes; family Ardeidae; genus Egretta; species Egretta garzetta. The sequence goes on from NW_009258784.1 coordinate 788,423, forward strand.
GGGAAAAAGGAAGACGTTAATAGGATGTGTTGTCCCTGGAAACACTGTGCTCAGACTAGAAGTTGGCCTGGCATTAAGGAAGCCCCAGATTGTTAGTTTTCTCTTTAATTTAACTGATGTAAAAGATGTGAAGGTAGTGGTTGAGTGGATCACTGTTACAGTAGAGCTAGCAGAAGACCAAGAGAGCCTTCAAATTCTGTGTGTCCTCATGGATGGTGCCATGGAGATCTTAGTGAAACTTCATGTGAGATACAAGCTGCCTCGCAACCACAATTAGATTATTTGAATATATTTTTTTCATTGTTCTTGGGGGGAGTTGTATCTGTTCAGATAGGATCATTTACTTTTTGTGTTTTCCTTTTTACATATAAAGAGAATAGATAACGTGATAAGTAATTCACAGGTTTTGGTGTAGATGTTGGCACAAAATATAAGCAGCTGGATTTGGTGTACTGGGAAGCTCATTAAATGTGTGAATGGATCTCTCTTGGCATTGACTTTGCCACCTGTGTCACTTGGATTTTGAATTATCCAGTTAATATTTTAGTTAAGCTTACATCATTGTCTTGGAAGATAACATGGTATGCAACTAACTTCACTTTTATTCAGAAGATAAATATCTGTGGTGTATGATCAACTGAACTTGATATCCGTTTGTGACGAAAGGAGATGTTTTGATACTCAGGTTGCTCTTGCTTAATCATAAAGACCTGGCATTTGAGTATTCCTCAGGAAAACTGGGGCTGTGGAACCAACCTGTGATTTCAGTCCCACAGAAGTTGATTTGACTTACTGGTCACTTGACGAGTCCTGCCTTCTGCCTTCTCTCTTTCTTTTAAGCATGTGTTTGGGAAAGATTCTGGAAGATAATTTGTATGCTGCCTTTTCCGGTTTTAGGCAAAACACAAGCTCTTTTCTTTTTTCCTTTTTGCCTTTTTTTCTTCATATCTGCACAACTGCAATTAAAGAATGGCATTGGAAATTTTTCTGTATTGTTAATTAATATTTTGTTGGGTCAAGTGCCTTCTTTTTCCTATGATGTCTTTTGAAGATATTTCTATTGTGAAATAATGAGAACATTAAATTGTGCATATTTTTCGTACTAAATATATTTGAACTTTTTGCAGGATAGAAAGTGTACAGTGTGTTTTATAATCTAGCATAATTACCATTGTGAACTTTAGTCACTGGAGTTAATCAGTAAGTGGTTTGCTGTTGCAGCTAGTTGATAAGTTTTCATTCATAGCATTAAATTCTTCCTTCTATTTCTCATTTCTCCGACTGACCTGACTTTCCCATGATATGACAAAGAAAAACAGGGTGGTGCTAAAATGCAGGCTAGTTATTTGGTTTGTATAATACAATTTCTAGGGAGGGGGGGGTCAGGAGAAGAATCAGTACAGTTCTGAAGATGACCTGGTGTTACTGCATTATGTCCAGTAATTAGTTTTTCCACCATTAATAGCTTTTGCACATGTGTAAGAAAGACTGGTGGTCTTGAGCTTTCTTTGTTTTCTCAGAATATTCAACTTGCCATTAGAAAGAATCATTAGGACTTACCTAAGATTGTAAAAGTCACTGGCAGAGGGTTGCTCTTAATTAAAGGATATATAATTTTATAATTTAAAAGTACGTTTTTATCATTAGTAATACTCTGATGGGATATTTACTTTAATCCCTTCTCTTATTTCCTGAAATGTGGCATTTCTTGAAAGATGGAAAAGCTTTTGAGAAAGCTGTCTTTTTCTTAAATTTCAGATTTACATTTCAGAATATCTGATTTTTAGAAAATGAAGTCTAAACTGTAAATTAGATTACAGAAAATAAGATGTTTCTTAATTTACTCATAGCAGTAGCTTTCTTCTGTATTATGTATTAAAGTAGTCTTACAGTAGAAAAGTGAGGATTGTCTGCACATGATGGGAAAAACTTAAGAGGAGTGGGAAAGGAAAAAAGCAGGATAACTCTTTTAAATGAGACAAGCTGAAGTATTCAGACACATCAAAACATTATTGGAAACAGACTTTTGGACCAATTTCTTTTTGCAACCACGTATGTGCTTTTCCATCATCCTCATATTTTAAGAGTGAGGGTGGAATATAAGCAGATAATAGTCTTAACTACGAAGAATAGGCCTGTATCATCATCAAATTCATTACACTCACCTACCTCTTCTGCAATGTTTTTATTCAGCAAAGACAGTGAGACAGTCAGGTACATATATAAAACTTGGGGAAAGTTATTTTGCATTAAATGTCTGCTTAGCAAGATACCACCTACATAAAACCTCATGTATAGTTATTAGGGGAAACTATGTGAGCTGTTATATAGGTTTATTATTTATGGGAAAAATCCTGCTTTACTGTAACACTTAATAATTTAATCAATCCTCCTAATATCTTCAGGCCCAATTCAGAATTAAACCCTAAACACATCAGAACCAATGAAAATGGCTTTATAACCAAGCATGTTTTGACATCTATTTTTGTTTTAATATAAGTTAACTGTGATACTTAGTCAAGTACTTTACTTGGCAATATTTTGTTTTTCAGGACGGGAAGAAGAAGTTTGACAAGGAAAGTGAGAAATATTATTCCATCCTAGAGAAGCACTTAAATTTATCAGCAAAGAAGAAAGAATCTCATTTGCAAGATGTAAGCACTAAACACATCCTTACCCAGTTTCACATTTTCATAGAGATCATGACAACAAACTGGTTGTCTTCAAGACAAGTTGTATTTTGTTAATGTGGAATTGTGGTGATTTCTTGTAGTAACGTTTGCGAATATAAATTATTGAATGGGATTAATATGACCCTAATAAGAGTTAAGTATTTTAACAAGACAGTGTCCTACATGTCCAACTTTGTGTACTTCAAGTACAGCTAGTGTTTATTGGTTGCAACAACAGATTTATAGTACTTCAATAAAAATGTGACTTTTATAAGTGGAATATTTGAAAGTCAAATAATTAATTGGGGGGGTTGCTATTGAATTTATTACTCGATGAAATTATGCTTCTGTTTCACATAAATTTTAATCTGGGAGACTGAACTGAGACCACTTCAATGATGCTTTTTTATGCTTCTTTTTTGCTCTTTTTCACCTTATTCTGAGATTGCAGTATCATGCCTTGAAATTGTATCCACAACTTAACTTTGAAGAGTCTGTATGGCTGGTAAAAATTATTTGTCTTTGAGGCAAATTACAGTAAAACCAGCAATTTAATATCAATGACACTTTGGAATTGTGCCAAAAGTAGTTAAAAATTATTTTGGTGGGATTGCTGTTGTCGCAGTGACTCTTAAATCATGGGGATTAGTTTGCTGATGGAGTTTTCACAGAAGATGTGACCATCACTCAGTCACAAATTGTAGGATTTGTCTTCATGTTTACCAATAATACTATAATTTGAATTAAATGAGGCTTAGCAATTCAAAATTTGTAATAATGTTTATATTCCTGAATTGCCATAGCTGTCTATATAATACTCAGTCTCAATAACACATTAGTTATGTAGGATTGGTTAATTGTTCCACTTGTATGTAGAAGTTTTATACATACAGCTTCCACTTTACCTAAATATCCTGTGTATTGATGAAGCCTCTTTTAGAGGCTAAGCACCAGCTGAGGGGAAAAAACAGAAATCTTACCAAAATGTGGAAAAGTGAACTTAAGCACCAATTTACTCTAGAATATAAATCAAATAAAATATTTTACTCTTGAGTAATGACAATAATTACAGTCTAAAAACAGCAACTGAAGTGAAAAGTAGCAATTGTGAATCTAATAAGCTGTGGTAGAATAACAATGGATTTGGCTTAGGTATATAAACTAATGGAAAACCAGAGTAAATTTTTCCACTGTGTCCTTAAATGACATCTCTGGATTTAAAATCTTGTAACTGAGGCTGAGTTTTTTGCTTTTCTGGATGCCCTACTTGTAAAGCATATAGAGCATAAGTTGTCATTTCTGTCTTCCCCGGTTTTACTCAGCTGTAAGCACACTGAATCAGCAACATAGACCCACCATAAGCAGAAGGTACAATAGCAAATCTGTACCAAAAATATTAACCAGGGAGACTTTTGGCCTGTATCTGTACTGTAAATAGAAGGAGGCCAAGCACCAATTCCTGGCTTGAAATCCAAGTGATAGCGGCTGACACATCCAGAGTGGTTTGGGTGAGCACCATTTGTAGCCCATGTGTCCAGGAGGAGTTTGCTGGAGCAGCCCACAGCAGAGCCAGGGCACGAGCGAAGGACGGAAGGGTGCTGGCGGCTGGGGCTTTAGTGCTCAGCGCAAGGGAGGGGAAGTCCTTGCCTCAAGTCAGCGTCATTTAGTGAGATGGGAATTCCATTTTTTTGGCTGCTGCTGTCACACTGAAAAATACTTTAAAAACCTGCTGTTTCTTGGAATTGTTGAGGTTTCTTGCTACATTGTATGGGTTAAAGAGCATTGGGATGATAAATGAGTAGTTCTCGAACTGTATTGGGCTGCTTTACATAGCACGCTGGAGTGCAATTGAGAGCACCTTAATTAGGCATCTACAGTTTGATGGTCTGAACATATTCTATAGAGAGTGGTTTGCATATATTCATGTAATTGAAATGTGTTGGATATTTTAAGAGCCCACAAGCTTGCCTGTGCAGTTTACATAGATTATTGGACTTTTTTTCCTTTAGCATCAAAGAGAAGCTTCATAATTCTGTCTTTTCACTGCCTAAAGAAGTCCACAGTAGAGCAAGAAAGCAGTCAGAATTGAGTGATGTGAAAAAGTTAATAAGCTCCTGATTTTATTTCTCTGAAATCTGTTCCAGAATCAGGCATAAATATAGAGCAAAGGCTTCAGTCTCCAAGTGTATGTGAAGTTCTGGTATACGTTTTACTGATATCCTACATCAATGAAAATATTACTTACTGTAACTAGATATCATACAAGTAGAGACTCAAAATCATATCCATCAATTTTTTTTATTTTTTACCTGCAGTTTGAAGTCATAGAAAAATATGTGAAAATCCTCTTGGCTTTTGAAACTTTAAAATCACTTTTAAAGTGTTTCTTCCATGTTAGAATCCTTGATGTTCACACAAATTCATAAGCTTCAACAGAAGATGTATTTTGGAAATTATGATTTAGTCCCTGTATACCAGTGGTTATTATGGCCTTAATTTAGGAACCCATCTATATTTGAGATGGCACTTGGTTGTCATAAGTATCATTACAACTACAGTCTGCTTAAATGCTGTTCAGAATAGAGATGGATTTAATTAGCTGTTTAAATACATTTTCTGAGTCGAAGCCTGAAAGAGCTCATTTCTAAAACTAGATTCTATTACTTGCTTACAATTAAATGTAAGAGCTGAGTTCTGTCTCAAGTGCTTATTGACTGCACTTCTGTGAGCGAAGGCTTGCTGGATCATGTCCTAAAGTGGTGGCACCTGGTTCTGTTCAGCTGGGTAGCATTGCCTTTGCGGTATATATTTTGTGAAGTAAAACTACTAACACAAGAGCATCAAAGAAAACGGTGGCTGAATGCACTATATGAATGGCATGTGGCAGAGTTAATTCTGTCGTAAAGCACTTGATTATTGGAGTTTTGAGTGCTTGATTTCTGCTTCATAATATTAGTTTTTACACTTGATTTCCTGATTAGTTTTTTATAGGCATGGGAAGGAAGTGCTAGTACTGAATCACTTGAAACGTATCATTGAAGCCCATGCTTTGATGTAGTGCTAGAGCACTGTGCTGGGGAAGTGGATCAATGTTGGTAAGAGCCTGTGCGGCCAAATCACGACAGTAGCATGTCCTTAACTAAAGAAGCAATGCTAATTATGTATAGTGCTATTGATAACCAAGCCCTGCCTGAAGGAAAACACTGACTTTTTGCATTTGAACTATTACAAGTACTAAACCTCTTTTATGACGTGTTAGCTGTTTAATGTTTGCTATCAAGCCAAGGCAACATCTAGCTTTTCCAATTTTCCCATCTTTGTTATTTTTAATGCCAGAATTGAATCAGAGAATATACAGAAGTATACTGCTCTATTTTAACTGGCATACATCAAAAATAGCTGAACTGGTTTTACTTGTATTGCCGATACTTAATAAAAGTTCTTTTTGACCTAAGACCAAAAGGCATTTGCTTGAGAAAATTATTTCTTATGAAGAAGGATGAATTAAAATGGAATCTGCATCTCTTCTTTAGGCATTATCCACACACTACACTGCCTGTCTTTTAGGTCCCTCTCCCATGGCTTGTTTAAATTGAGGATAAAAGCCTATTACTCTTTATCAGCTGATAAGAGTTAATTCTTTAGTTGTTTAGGCAGAAGACTGTTTTGGTATGGGATCTTCATGTCGGGTGGTATTATTCAGGCAATTCTGACAAGTAGGTCTTGCGTTTGAAAATTAAAACGTAAAAAATAGTTGATTTATGAGGTTAAGGACTTAAGTATGTTTATTTTCCAAGAGCATGTGACTCATGCTATGAAATAATAAGTTTCAGGATGTCATTGTTAAAGACAGTATATTTAAGAAAGAAAATACCTTCTTGGGAAGGTATTTGAAGCTGAGAAATAGATATATTTCAGTGCATGTGATACTCAAACATTTCAATAGAAATATTAATCTTTTTGTCTCCCCTTAATTCCTAGTCTACTCTCTTCTATTTCTTTTTCTAAACTTTCCATATACCAAGGGCACAGTTCCTGCTGCCACCTTTATTTGTTTCCCTTCAGGATCTCCTAAAATCTAGAATATTAAAGCATAAAAAGGAAGAGGAAATCAAAAAGGCATGAGGAAAAGGCATGAGGCTAAAATTTGTAATGTTAGCTTCTTAAACTTGTGTTTAGCTGTTTTAAGTGGGTGTTCTAATTTTCAGGAAGAAAACTGAACCCCATGAAGCTTGTAAAGTAATCTTACAGAAGATCTGATTGTCAGTGACAAAATCTGCTTCTAAATCAATCATGAGAGTACATTAATGTTGTCTATATTTCATTTTGTCTTTCAGGCAGATACACAGATTGACAGAGAACATCAAAACTTTTATGAAGCATCATTAGAATATGTTTTTAAAATTCAAGAAGTACAAGAGAAAAAGAAATTTGAATTTGTTGAACCTGTAAGCTTTATGTTCTATTTTCTTCAGAATGCATGCATTTAAAGCTGAAAATTGTATTTAAGACATCTATTTTTGCTCCCATTTTTAAATTGTGATCGCGGGTTGTTTGTGTATAGACAGACATTAAGATCTTGGCTTGGGCACCTTCCATGTTTTTTAAAGGTTTATGTAAGAGTATCATATCTACTGTGAAGTGAAATGTCGGATGGAGTGTGCAGAACATTTTAATTGGACAACATGTAATGTTGTGTCTGTGCAACACATAATGGATGTTTCCTAATACCACGGTTTCATGGCTGAAATTTTGAGCCAGCTTTTGGATTTAAATATTCCATGTAGGCAGTGTATACATGTGGTTTTTTCCAGGTTATAAGTGAAATAAAGTGAAAAATCAGTTTTTGTGTAGGATAGGTAAATTTATTTTTTTTGTTGGTGAAGTTATTTGTCTTTAATTTACTTTGCTCATAAAAGAAAGCATATGTTCACACGCCATAAAAGAGGAAGATGAAGTTGTGTTTGAAGTCCATATTTAGATCTGGGGTTTTCTCCTGGACTGTGTTTCCACACCCCACCCCTAACTATCTTCTGGGTCAGTCAATACCAAAAGCTGCTTCAACATGATGTGCTAGCATTTTTCTGTGGCAGAGTAGTAGTAGTAGTACTGTTCATGTCATGCAGGACTAGCTTACCAATTGCCAATTTAGTTCCTACCTGTAGCCCTTGACACAGAACTTCCAGTGTCATCTGTCCCTTCCCATTAAGCATACTGAGCAGAGCAAGAGCATCAGTTGTGAAAGAGGAACATGACAAGTAGAACTTTTTCTCCCTCTCCACACCCTCTTACAGCTTCCTTGTAATGAACTGAAGCAGCACTCTTGACTGTGAAACAGGTTGAATCACATCTCTAACACCCAGTGTCACCAAGAAGAGCTTCTCAGATGCCTCCTTTCCATGAGATGAGAATGTGCCGTATAGTGAATGTTTGACATTGATGCAAACTAATGAACTTGGATTCAGCAAGCAGTACTTACAGAAATCCTATCTTTATGGCATACAGCTGCCAAATCTTAGAGACTAAAACTTTGCTCAGATTCCTAAATAAGAACATTTTTCTACCTGTCACAGATTAATCCAGAGTGTCTCTACTTCTGAAAAACTCTTACATCCTGGAAAAATCTAGCAATCTTGACCTAGCTCTGACCCTGGTATGGGAGACCTTATGTTCCTGTAAAGTAATAGAAACTTTCTGCATTGAGAAGACTTTGTACATCAGGAAATATTATTGTGCAATTGCATATAGTTAAAATAGGGCATCTTTAATCCTATGTGCAAGACAGAGGAGAAAAATAAATTTGATTTTATATATTTTAGCTAGAGATACTGAGCTTTATCCTGTTGACCAGGAGCTGTCCCCACACTATGTCAGCCATCACAGCAGCAGCAGCTGTGAATTACCAAGATGAAAGAGCCATTTATCAATTCACCAGTGCTGATACTGAGCAAGCAAGCAGGGGAGGTTACTGGTGAACTCAGGCTTGCAGATCTGGGTATTTTTGTCACCAGGTATATACATCCAGTAGGTAAAATTTACCTTTGAGTGCATCAGTTGCCATCCTGTGTCGGATCAGTAGGAATTTTAGCCCGGTATGCTGCTTGTTGCACACAGGTACAGGAAATGCTCTGGTAACTGGGTAATGATAGCCCTTGTGGGCAGTGTCGTCTGGCTCCAGGTGTGAATTTTTTATAATCAGTCTGAATGGAGATTAAATTATAGCATCAGTTATAAAATTTTGAACCTTCAAAATTCTTAAATTTTTGTTTCTAGTCTGTTGCATACAACATGCTGGAATAAAAGCATTTACTAAAACCCATAAGGCAAAGTATGCCAAGTAAATTATAATACACATCAGCAATACCATGTGACAAAAAAAAAAAAAAAGTCGTCAAAATAGGCTTCTAAAAATATGTAGTTTATGTAAGTGATGTTAGAAGTATGAGCAAGCAGGAAAGGACAAAACCTAACGCTTTAAAATCCCATATCAAAAAGATTGCCGTATTATTCATTTTCTTCTGCGCGCTCTACGGATGTTCAGATGCTAGAAGATGCCTGGTGGTATGTCTATATAGACATTCCTCCTCAGGAGCTCTGCTACTTGTAAGGGCCTTCTAGTGTTTGTGCTGCTTGTGTCTCTGATTTATCAGCTCAGTGTCACGTCTCTGTATAATTCTCAGTCTCATGTGTTACTAGTAGACTCTTTGAAGAAGAGTTTAACATAAAAATAAAGGCTGTTAGTGCAGTGAAGGAGGAAATTGTGACGCACAGGTGGAAGAAGGATAAGTTCATGACATGAGACTAGAACTTGAAAAGCTAATGGATCTGCTGGAGCTCCTTCCAAGATCTTCAGTTTGTCTATGCCAAAAGATAAGGGTGGTCTGGGAACCAGAGTGGGAGAAGTAGCATAGCAAAAATTGCCAGGTGTGTTCCACCTGGGACAGTAGGACAGTAGAAGTTGGTAAGAGTGGAGAATGTTCCTTCCTGGAGGAGAGTGGGGAGGGATTTTAAGGTACAAAATGTTAACGACTCATACTCTGAATAAAGGATTATAATATTTAGAGTAGACCTTTGCAGCTGCTCCTTGGGCCCTGGATTTCTCTACTGTTCTCTGCATCTTGTTTCAAGGAGTCGCTTTTGTGTACTAGAGTGTGAGTAACTGACAACTGCCTATTCGTGATCCTCCTCCTAGATCTTGATTTTTTTTTTTTTTCCCCTTGGAAAAGGTTTTCATACGTACAAATCATGAATTTAAACTTTTTCTCAAGGGCAAATTAGTGTTAAAATTTACATTACAGCAAGTTAAATAACAAAACAAAGTAAGAGACAATAATCTCTGCTCCTAGCTTTGCCTTGTGGACCCAGATAGTCCAAACCAATGCAGCTTTCTGAGGATGTTACGGTTGTTAGGAGAAATACAAACTCCTTCCTAGAGCTCCGCTTTGTCCCTCAGCAATGCCATGACTTCCTTGGCCTGTAGGAATCAGGGCACAGAGCTCATAAGCAGCAAACTATCTGAAATGTGAGGGTGGTCCGTTAAATATCATGAAAGCCCAGAATTGTTTATTTAAAGACAAATACACACACACCCCCCCCAACCATCCAACAAACCCTGCCTTTAATTGCATGCAGTTCCATGAGACTTCACTGTGAACGTTAAACTCAATTTCCTCTTCCTTGGATTTTCTACATTAGCTACATTTACTTTAATCAGATGGATAAGTACCTTCTGGTGCTATCTACTTATAAATAAAATGAAACGAGGGAGACAGGGACTTCTGGCTGATGTGCTGCAGGCCAAAGGTTAAATTCCTCCCCTATCCGAAACCCAAGTACAGTCTTCTTCCTGTGAGAATGAAATGACCAGGCAGACTTGAGGTCACCAGCTCTACATAAAAATAAATAAAGTCTCATGAAGTAGTTGGGTTTTGTTTCAGGTTCTGTGTTGAAATCCTCGCGGCGCTGGGGTAGTGAGCAGCATTGTATTACGGAGTTCAGACCTCGCTTTTTATTGATGTGACCGATTAGATAGTCAGATTGAGGTAACTAAGGCACTTGTTGAAATGAAAAATTGTTGATAGGAACACATCAGGCATTGTATATGGTGTTTGGTGAAACAAATCACCCCTTTCAAGTGAGGACCACCTCAAAATGCATTCTGAAAGTCTTTTTTTGAAAGAAAAAAGGTCTGTTTTTCTTTTCTTTGTGTTATTTAATATAAATCTTTTAAATTATGAGCCTGCCTTTAGCAGCAGTGCCACTTGTAACGCCACCACCAAGAAAACCCCACTGTGAGCATAAGCCTAGGGCAAAAGTCCTTGGCTTCCAGATCTCATCCATGCAATGCGGTGGCTGTACCTGTCCTGATGGAAGTGAAGATGCCTTAACAGCGAGGGCCCGTTGAGTACAGGACATTTTCTGATCCCTGTTCTTCCACTACTAGTGACATGCACATAGAAACAAATACCATCCTCGGTGTCAGTTGTTTCAACACAGAACTTGAACAAGCTGGTCTAGGGCTTGCATAAAATAAGCATGTTTTTACTTTTCTTTTATTCCTGTTTTTCTAAGTGCTCAGAGAGTATTTGACCGAGAGAACCTCAAGGCCAGTTCCTCTGCAATGCACAACTGCCAGAATACCTGAGCAGTACTTTAACTAAAATGCATTCATATTTTCCTCAAGGGTTTTTGTTGCTGTTTTTTTTACTTTCTGATAAATTCAGCTTTGCTGCCATCTTGTGTTAAATATTTTCCTCCTCAGTATTTCTCCGTATACTCTGTAAAAGCATTTTGCATGGTGGAAAATGATTTAAGTATTGAAGCTGAAATTTAAATGGTTTAAGTACATTCTCCAGAAATGCCCTTTAAACTGATCTTTACAATTCAGGCATAAGCTGACATACTGAAACTGTCTCCCAGCGGTTCCTTTACTGTCATTTTGGTGTGCTCTAACATTCCGCTCTGGCTGCAGTTTTGCTGAGCGCTCATATTGCTCCTGCAGTGCTTCTTTAGCAGAAAGGGGTGGGTTTAGCAGCAGGCTCCTACTTACAGCTTAAGTTAATCCACGTCCTTTTGACTGAAACAAGCCCAAGTAAGCACAGGAATAGTTATGCTGCTGTATCTGAAGGAGCTGTAGATGGGGACACAGGTGAGTAACTGGGTCTGGACTGTGGGCAGGGGTTTTGCACAGCTGGAGCCAGAGCAGAGCCTTGGTCATAATTTACGTACTTATTTTATACTTTATTAAAAAAAAAGGAAGATTAGTTTTCTTTCTTTTATGTAATTCTTTCTAGAATTAGATTATAAACCTTAAAACTATAGAATTCTTTCTATCTATTTACATAATTGGAGATTTTAGGATAAATTATTGTATTTGGACCTTCCTCAGAACTACTTGAATAACCAGTAAGAGACTTAGGGCCAGGTCCTTAGCTGAGATAATTATTGAAGCTGGGCAGATGACCATGTAAAGCTGAGACAACTTACACAAGCTGTGAGCCCTTCACTTGATGGTGATACCTTCATTGTTTGTTTGGTGGTGGGATGTGCTTCAGGGATTCACACCCATTGTAGCGGCCCTGCAAAATGTGGCTTTTATGCCCAAGGATCTCCTCAGTTCTTCAGCCTCCATGACCAACTCATTGGGCAGGCACGGGCTTTCACCACCTCTGCCTGAGGCCAGGGTTTCATGTCATCCTGTAATACCAGTAAAAACCAAGGGGGAAGTCCTCCCATCTGTGCCTTACCACTTCTGTTTGTGCCTGCACTGATGGTCTGTTAACCCTGAACTGCTTTAGCTTACTAATACAGCGAAACAGCAGGCTTCCCGAGGCCGAATGCTCACTGACGGGCTCAGTGATGCCAGACCTGGCACGAGGATGTGCAGGATGCGTGATGGAGTGGAACGGGAAAAGGGAGAAGGGACGGGAAGGGGAGAGCAAGACCAGTCTGGTAGCAGCAAGTCATCACGTTAGCGCCTCTGCCCAGACAGCTGCGTCCTCGATCTCTCATCTGTCAAGCTGTGGAATTTTCCACTTCAGAGGGTGTGGAATATCTTGTGATGCTGGAATATCTTGTGATGCTTTAAAATTGCAAAATACTATTTTAGCTATTCCCCTGAAATATATGTGTTACCTTAGTACAACAGTCTCTTAGTGAGCAATAGGAAAGGGGGAGGCAGAACGGTTTAACTACATTTCTTCAAGTAGGGCTGAGTGTAAATTTAAAGAAAATATAAACACAGTAAAAGCTACATTTTAAGCTGTTTCACTTACAATAATCTATGGTACTGGTAACACAAAGAAAGGTGCATTAAATATGAATTATGGCATTTTTGTTGCCTGAGTCTAGGCTACTTCAATAGTCAATGGAGAGAGATAGATGTTTCTGTTGGCTCATTCGTCTCATCCTGAAAGAGAAGTCTGAAAAAGGAAAAAGAATTATGCTCTTGAATACCTGGGGTTTTTTACTGGGTTAGGAGGCAGCCTGGACAGCCAGTTACTTAGCCTAGATGATTAGCTTTTCAGTGGCTGTAGTATACTGAGATAAATCTGTCCTGTTGGTATAGCTTTTGTTATTGTACTTCCAGTTAATATCTCTCTTTTGTTGTTGTTGTTGTTGTTTTCTTTACTTGGTTGTATGTAAGCTAAATTAAATATACAAAGAAAACAGTCCACAATAAAAAACTAAATGCTTGTTATTTAATAGCAGGTAAGAAGACTTACAGCAATGTAAAAACATTTTTTAGATTTAGAACAGAAATAATTAGAAGACTTTTAAAGCTAATAGGTGGAAAGAGTGCATTAATTCAACAGCTAAAATAAGCATTCAGAAAATCTAGTTGCACTTTTTACTACTTAAACATTATTCTAAAGCAAACTTTAAAAAGAATTTTCAACTGGATATGTACCGACTTCAACTGTTCTGTTGGAGTCAGTCACAGACATACCAGATAGAGTTTGCATTTTGTTCACAGCAGGAAGAAATAGTCTGGATTTCTTGTGTTGTATTAAGCTGTCCAAAACATACTTTCAAGAGTCTCGTTTGTAGAAAATAGGTCATAGCCCAAGCAATTACTATGAAGAGAGTGAAAAAATATTTAGAAGAAAAATACCCATGAACTCTGAAAGTATGAACTTAGAAAATGCACACCATCAAAGACTCCAGCTGAAATACTGGGCAAAATGACTAGGACAGTGAACGAAATTATTATGAAAATGACAACTTCAAGGTGCAAATGCCCGTTTAACACTGTCTTAAGGTCTGACCATGGATTCCTTGCTCAGCAAAGCTTTGCCATTGCAAGCAATGAGAGCTTCAAGTGTTCCGGCAGCTAAGACACAGAATGTTTTTTGCTGATGATTTGCCGTATTTTGCTGCTGAAAACTAATAGAAAATCAGCTTTCCTTAGTTTTTGCTTTCTAATACTCAACTGAATAGAAAAAGTGTGTAGCAGTTGCTAAGATTATTTTTTTCACTATTGCAGGCTATACCCGTTCCATATAAGTTAGTGTATATTCTGTTACATTTGTGTTATATAGCATTAAGAGTGTGTTTTAAAAGTATGTCATGCTTCTCAATTTTACCTTTTCAGCTGTTGGCCTTTCTTCAAGGATTATTTACATTTTACCATGAAGGATATGAACTGGCTCAGGAGTTTGCACCATACAAGCAGCAGCTGCAGTTCAATTTGCAGAATGTAAGGATGATTTGTCTTTACATTTTGTTTGCTAATTTAATTTCAGGATATTCAAGTTGACTCGTAGCACTTTATTGGAACTCTAAATCTTGCAATGTTTCAGTAAACTGAAATCAAATTATTACATGAATAGGCAAAAGTTGGTTTTGGTAAGTTTAAGTAGTAAAAAACCAGAAATGTAGGAAGGCAGCCAAGTTTTGATTAGAAAACACCGTAGTCCAGATAGGTTTAAACGTGTGTAAATGCTTTCTTGAGAGTGGGGCCTGTCCTTTGGAGTACGTGGATGTCCCAAAAAATTCTCCAACTGGTATAGAATGATGCAGTTTGCTTCTTTAAGGTCACAGATTGCCACAAAAAGCTTGCCCTGCTGTCTGCTGGCTTCCCACTGTATATAGAGCATACTTGGGAAGCCATGCTCTGGCTGTTCTCTGGGTTTATTTTGTCTGCATCAGAGAACAGGCGGGGCCTTCCTGCACGGTGAGCAGCTCTCACATGCATTGTTCCACCAGAATAAAGGATCTGTGATCTGTGCATAGAGTTTCTTTCAGCTGAGCAGATGGATTTTTTGCTGTAGATTGGTCTGAATTTGGTAGTAAGAGCCATACAAGATTAACTATGCACAAAAAATCCATAGCTTTCAGAAATAACAAAAATTTATTTAATTTACATACTTATCCACTCATTGTAACTGTTGTATGCAAGTGTGTATTTATTTCACCGTGCAACTCAGATGTTACACTTCCAAGGACATACAAGTAAGTAGATAAAAATATCTTTACACATGATTTATATTAAAACCACTATCTCTTGCTTTTAAGGCAAAATGTGAAGTTCAACCTATTAATATTGGGCCAGCCCTACATTTTTCATGACAAGTGACTTCAAAGTACAGAACAAATAAAAAAAAGTGAAGGAATTCTATGGTTCTGTCATTTACTCCAAATGCTGTGTTTTGGGGTTTACTCCATCTCTTTTCAATATCATTCTTTCAACAAAAGATACTCACTCAACAGAAATTTTTATAGCTCCACTAGCACCAAAGAAGCTACAACAGTTTAAAAGATACGACATCAGCTTTTGCGGATAGTGCCTTGTCCACTGAACTTAGGGAACATGAAACAGGTCTGGGAGTACAAGAGCACTTTCCTGTGCTCAATTGCTATTCCCCGTGGGTAACTGCAAAAATAAAAAGCTTGACATTTTGCATGTAGCATCTTGCTATTAGAGAGGTATATGTTGGTTCAAAGTTGGAAGATGGCATTGCCTTAGCACTGTTAATGTAGATCTGCATTCCTGAGAGTACTGCACTCTTCGAGGTTTTGCTGCAATTAAACATGTGCAGGATACCTCCGTAGCCCTTTGCCTTTTATGTCTGTTCATATGTAGGTATAGGTCCCATTTAAAATGCTGCTTGAGGAAATAAGGCAAAATCTCGTAGATTATTAAGCTTTTTCCCTTTGAATCAACTTGCAAATGATCTCTCTCTGTAGAGCATCTCAGCCCCTTGTCCTTTGAAGTTCTGTATTTGCTACTGCCATTTTTCTACTAAGACTCCTTTAGATAAAGGCACAAGGGGTCAGTGTTGTTGCACAGCACAGTTTCAGTGAAAGGGTGAAAAATGTGCTTCAGTCCAGAGATTTATTTACTTTAATATGGCAAATTCTGAGAGGAACATGAGCACACAGCACAGACCAAAACTGGCTTTGTAAGTCAGAATATGCTAATATCTTCTATGCTCATATGTATAGAAACAGAATTATTACAGGAGTTTTTCAATTTGAATGTTAATTAAGAAATAGTTTTAAGAAATAGTTAATATCTTTTAAATACTATGTAAGTACAACTTGAAGTTGTAAATAGACTACAGAGGTAGAGGGAGTTGTAAATTTAGGCAGAAGGAACAATGTATTATCACATTACTTTTTATTATATTTATACATCAGAGAAACATCTACATGAAGATATAGTGGGATACAGTACCTCATTCACTGCTGTTACACAGAAGTTTGAATTCTGGCTCCGGATCTAGATCCACAGCTTCCTTTTGCCAGCTGGGATTTCTACTGATTTGTCACTCAGTGCATCAACCAACCTCAGACTGACGTGGAAGATGT
>NW_009258784.1:804918-817114 GCF_000687185.1 Egretta garzetta
AGACAAACTGAGGGCAGTGTTCAGGGAAAAATGTGTTCAGCCTGTCTCTTGCAGCTGTCAAAAGTGCTCCTCCCCATAGCATTTTGTAAGGTCTTGGAGCATAGTTGATCTGAACTGCTGTTTCTGTTCTTAAAATTGTCCTACAGGTTAGGGCAGGAGCAGTAACAGCCATAGGAGTAGCAGAGTAGTGCAGACCAACAGCTCTTTAACAGGTCACCATGTCCTGACATGACTTGTTGTCACCTTCACTGTTTCAGCTGGCTGGTGATGTGCTTTGTATGTCCATTTGGCTTTGTTTTCTGTAATCTGATTCAAAGTCCTGGCTGCTTAAAAGTATTAATTAAAAATGTAAAAGACAGATAGAGATATGCTCTCAAAATGAGGATGTTCCTCTCTTCAATGGCACATCCTTCTTGAAGGTCTCAAAATGACCTCTGTTAAGTTTGGTCTGAACTGATACCTCACCCTAAGGATATCATTTGAAAAGTTCAGAGAAGAATTTTACCTCTCTTTCTAATAATAATATTTGTCTTCAAGAAGAAGATTTAACATGGGTATTACTATACTACTGTGCACTCCATGAATGGCCCACAAAAAGGAGAAAGTATTCACCAGTGTATAAAGTCCTGAGAGTATCTCAGGACAAGTCAGGATCAGAGTCTATAAGATGACTTTGCAGAAACATGACAAATATCTTTATTCTTTTCTGTTACCTGTAGGAACAAAGTCTTCAGCATGTGGTGTATTAGTAGCAACCTATCAAACCTCTGGGACCTCATAATAATTCTCTTTGATTATACCGTGCTAGGTGTGTGGAGGAGAACCCTGGCCTCACTGAGTTCAATAGGAAAAAATGTCCATTTATATGCATATAGATATTAGCAAATGTGAATAACCCACCTTTGAACTTAATTGTTTGCTTGGCCAGATGCCTGGCTACACACGTGATATTTAGGACAGGCACAGTCCTTCCATGCTTCTGGCACAGTTCTGCCGCTTATGACCTGTTTCTTACCTAGCATATTTATGTTGTAGTTGACGGTAGTGTTTGCATAGTCCTATCAAAAAATGTTCATGACACTGCTGGTAACCTGACTATTCTGGGTATCAGCAGCTGTGGACTGCAGGTGCGGATACACAGTACATTTTTCCCTTCCTCATGTGGAGAGACCGCAGCCGTCTGGAGACATTAGCCTGGCATTAACCCAAACTTGTGTTTTCTGCACTGTACTGCAAGTGGTTCAGTGAGACTTACTACTTCAGGTTTGGGGCTTTGCTATCAGAAGCTTCTAGTTTAGCCTGGCTTCTGTCTGTGTATCCTAGAGTACACAGAAAGCCTGCAACTGTCTGCAAAATATTGTCTAAGCATACCTAAAGATATGAAATGACCGCCTTTCTGAGGTTAGTGACCTGCAGAAAGAGGAATACTAGTCTCAACTATGTTTCCTTTACACTTGTGTGCTTAAGTGGAATTCTTCATTACTATGTTATTCCTAGGCTTCTAGAGCAATAGAGAGTATTATTCTTTATTGCCTTTTTCCCCTTCCCCCGCCCCCCCTTTTATGTCTCTGGCAAACACTTCTGTTGGTGTCCAATACAGTCTCCTTGGCATTATTAGTAATTAGTTCTTCATTGTTTTTTAGTAGTTGCATGAGATAACGTGGGGTTTTGTTTGTTTCTTTTTGCTGGTATTAGACCCGGAATAACTTTGAAAGCACTAGGCAGGAAGTGGAGAGACTCATGCAAAGAATGAAATCAGCCAACCAGGATTACAGACCACCGAGTCAATGGACAATGGAAGGCTATCTCTATGTGCAGGAGAAACGTGAGTAAAGCAGATGGACCTTTTAATTTGATTTGAAAGGCACAGCAACAAATGCAAGGACAAGACAACAGCTCTGTGTGTGAACGTCTGCAGAATTCTGCTATGGTTGCTTTCCAAATGATTGAGAGGTTCAAAAGAAAAATAAGTGTTTAACTTTTCAAAAAGCACTCAGAGTAGCTATGGTCAGAGGGAATGGTGATCAAAACACGTGTAAGTGTCTCAGCTCCTGCCCCCTGGATCCCTGTGGGTAGGTACCTGATATTGGTCACCCCAGTGGCTGACTGGTAGCAAGCTCTGCTCTGGCTGGCTGCCCTACTCCTTGCTGCAGAAGCTGCAAGCTCCCAGCACTCTGCTTTAGCTCTGCCTGCCAAACCCTGCTGTCTCTTGTACTTTTGCTGCCTGAACAGGGCCCCTAGTTCACCCAGCAGGAGCAACTTCCACCTTGTACCAGGGATCTCCGGTGGCTACCTTAAGAGTGAACAAACATGTACATAATGGAAAACAGAGGTGTAAGAAGAAGAAAAGTAATCTAAATACAGTCTGTTGGCTTCAAAATAGCTGCAAATCTATACCTGTGCTTTGTTTACTTCATCATGTGACATGAGAATGAAGTGATGAACTAAATGAAGTTGTCATAAGTGTCTGAAACTACCTGGAGCCTAGCAGTGCATCATGTAATGAATGAAAACAGGACCAGGAAACATGTGACAAGTCAAATGAGAGATTCAAAGCTATACGTCACCTGAAGTATCAGCTGCCACTGTTTTGCACTCTAACCAGTATAGAGAACCAAGCCAAACTAGCTTCAGGATCATGCAAAACCCTCAGTTAAAATAGTTTTCATTGCATGAGGTACCCAGATTTATATATTAATTTATTCATTTTTCTGTTTGCTGTGGAATCAGCCTGACAATCAGCCTAGCAAAGTGTTTTGAGATAGTGTGTACATGCTTGTAGAAGTTTGACATTCATGCAAAAATCATTAAAAACGACTTTGCACCTGATTTCTCAATCTAAAAATAAACAGAAGGCATCTGGATATAGAATTGCCATGTCAGACTTGACCCCACACAACCTCAGTTTTGAGGATAATGTCTTCTTCACTGCTCCCCTTTTAGATGATTTATAGATAATTGATTTTCTGAATAACATGAAAATTAATCTTAATTCCATATCTGAGCTAAAAGAAAGAAACCTCAATGCATATCGTAGTTAACCTCAGCCACTTTTACCCTCAGTAACACTGGAAGTTTTAAGAAGACCCTCTATGTTTTAATTGAGTAATAATGATAAAAGAAACCTGTGTTAAGTGGAAGTTACACTGAGCCCTGCTAATGGGGGAGGGAGAAAAGGAGTGAAGCATTGGGCACATGCTGTGCTTCATTAAATAGTGAGAGGCCAACTTGACATCCTCTTACTGAAAAGAAATTTGTTCATTAGTTTATTCTGGAGTAAGAGTAACAGGATCTGTGATCTCTGTGTCAGTGGGGAAGGTACTAGTTGTGTATTTCCTTGTCATGCAGGTTTACTTTCCTACAACCATCATCCCACTGGCTCTTGTCAAGTTATGGGCAACCGGGTTAAATGTTTGCTATTCTTGAGAGTAAATCCTGTATGTATTTATTACTGATATGCATGGTGGTAATATGTTTTGGTTTTTTTTAAACGGCAGTAGGCCATGAATTATTTTCATTCAGATGGATGGGCATGAGGAACAGACTTACAATTGCAGTGTAGGTGTCTGGCTACAATTTTTTACTGAAAAACAGGTGACTTCTAAACTCATCTACAACTGCTTTGAGAGTACTCATCCTACTTATATATGCTAAAAGAGTTAATGAAATGCCATCAGAGGAAAAATTGCTTTAAAATAATTACAGATTTTGTTTTGCTAAGTGAAAATAGAGGAGCAGAACACCTAACTTCTGAGGCTGGGTAACCAGTTGACTTTTCAATTTGTGACATTACGTTCTTGCAAAACGCAGGCAATGGGAGAACTTTCTCCAAGTTGGAGTAACAGACCGTGCAAATTTCCACAACTACGTTTGTGTATTGCCAGGCAGACAACTTAAATGACTGATGCAAGCTCTCATATATCCACCGCCTTTGTGGAAGGCTACATTTAGAAGGCAAAGCCATTGTATCTATTAACAAAATTAAGTTCAGGTTTAACACCTTCCATTTTTATTTTACTGTTTACATTTAAAAAAACCCCAAACACAAACCCCTTAAGATACTTTTTTTTTTAACTCAGAGCTCTTTCATTGTAAAAAGAATTAAAAAGTCATATACTGTACTTTGAAAAAATCAATACTGTATTTTTCCCCACGAGTAACTTGCATTGAAATAAATTGGAAAATCACATGTGGGTTGAAAGTGTCATCTAGTCCTTTCCTACTCTGAATTTACACAGCGGTTACAATACTGCATATTTTACATGTGTATATATATATATACATGTATGTATTTTGCTTTGGCACCTACATTTGTGATGGCTCTGCAGAGACGGGCCATGTTTGAATGCCAGGCTCTGAAGCAATAACGCTGTCCGAGAGGAAAGAAATGCTCTTCCTTCTTGGTATCTCTTCACACATAGCCATTGCGTTTGATCTCTGCAGCTGAGTACCCAGAAGCTGTGTAAAGCCAGTAAAATAAATGGGGCTGTACTCTGCCACTGAGACCAGCTTGCATAGGATATCCAACCCTCTCTACTAAGTTTCCTATCCTCAAAAATCAAGTTTTTCCCAAGTTACCTGTTGACTATGTGTTCCTCAGTCACTGTGAATGCTGCCAGCACTGTTTATTAACCCGTGCAGTTATAGTCACAGTGTTCTCGCCCAAGGGGGAGCAGTCACACTGCAAAAACAACTAGAATGCTGGTAAAATGCCAAAATAATTATTTTTAATACTATCTCTCTTTAATCTAGGACCTCTTGGATTTACGTGGGTAAAACATTACTGCACTTACGATAAAGGAACAAAAACATTTACAATGAGTATAGCTGAAACAAAATCTGGTGGAAAAGTGGTGAGTTGCACATACTTGAATGCATACATGAACTGCATATTACTGTATATTATTGTGTATAACTGTGTATTTCATTAACCATTCAGGAACTGTTAAAATAAAAAATGTGGTGAACAAAGCATAAGGCTGTTTTCATACATGAAGCAGTGCATGTCTTAATATAGCATAGATAAATGTTTAAATTAAAATATTTCTTTTAAAACATATATAAACCACTTATTTAGTAAATTCTCTAATGTGGTGGTTCCTAATGCATAGGAAATCAGTCACATTTGCACTGAATCATAGGATGGATGTGGTGTGGAAGGGAGCTCTGAACATCATCTAGTTTAATCTCAATGCAGGGTTGACCAGAGCAGGTTAGCGAGGCCAGTGTCCAGGTTTTAGATATCTCCAAGGATGGAGACCTGGCAACCTCTGTGGGCAACCTGTTTCAGCATTTCACCACCAAAAAAAAAGCTTTTTCTTAAGTTAAACGTGTTTCAGTTTGTGTCCATTGCCTCTTGCCCTTTCACTGGGCACCACTGAGAAGAATCTGACTCAACCTTTTTTACTCTTTCCTATCAGATATTGATAGATCAATCACTGATATGATCCCCCTTCTCCAGGCTGGACAGTCGCAGCTTTGGCAGCCTCTGCTCACATGACAGGTGCTCCAAGTCTTTAATCACCTTGGTGGCCCTTTGCTAGACTTGCTCCAGTGCCTCCCTGTCTCTCTTGGACTGAGGTGCCCAGCACTGGACACAGGACTCCAGATGTGCCTCACCAGTGCTGAGCAGAGGGTGAGGATCACCTCCCCCAACCTGCTGGCAACGCTCTGCCTGATGCAGCCCAGGAGGCCTGTGGCCTTCTTTGCTGCAAGGGCACATTGCTGGCTCATGGTCAACTTGTTGCCTACCACGACCTGCAGGTCCTCTTCTTCCAAGCTGTTTTCCATCCTTTCAGCCCCAGCCTGTCCTGGTGCCTGGGGTTATTCCTATTCATGCTAAACAGTGCTGGCCCCAATATTGACCCCTTGGGCATACCACTGGCTGCAGCTGGACTTCTGCTGTGAGCCCAGCAGTTCAGCCAGTTTTCAATCCACATCATCATCTGCTTATCTAGCCTGTACTTCATCAGTTTGTCTATGAGGATATAGTAGGAAACATTCTACTGTAGTAGGATGTAGTGTTGAAAGCCTGAACATTCTTTGTTCTTTCATCATCCGCTGAGCAATCCATCACATTGTAGAGGGCTATAAGGTTGGTCCTGCATGATTTCCCCTTCATTAAATCCATGCTGACTACTTCCAGTCACCTTTCTGTCTTTAATATGTTTGGAAATGCTTTCCAGGATTATTCACTCCATCACCTTCCCAGGGATTGAGGTGATGCAGACTGGTGTGTAGTTCCCCATACCCTTCTCCTTGCTCTTCTTGAAGACAGGAGTGTTGTTTGCTTTTTCTCATTCCTCAGAAACTCCCTCGATTGCGTCAGCCTTTCCAACATCATAGAGAGTGGCCCCACAATGATGGTGGCCAGAAGTAGGAGTTAGTCAGCTTTATTCTTTAGCAATCTTTCTATCTACCTGTGAGAGGTGACAGAATTATATGGTATTCATTCTAGCATGTAACATATAATCATGTTATGTATGCAGAAGTTTGTAAGGTTTTGAATTTAGGGAGTTTTCTGAAATACAACAATTAAACAACAAATACATGACAGAAAGCTATTAACTCCAGTCTTACTTTATATACAGATAAATTATTGTCTATGTTATTTTAATCCCTGTCTTAAGGCATGTTCTTTGGACTGTTCATACAGTTAAATTTAAGATGTGAAGCCAAGGTATATCAGCATACTGCCTGTGCTAATTTGTTTTCTTTTGTTTTATAGAATGGCCTCGTCACAAGCTCACCAGAAATATTCAAGCTAAAATCTTGCATCAGGAGAAAGACAGATTCAATTGACAAACGTTTCTGTTTCGATATTGAAGTATTTGAGAGGTTTGAATTTTTTTCATTGTGTTAACAAATTGAAATGAATTAAAATAGAAGCACTTGCAACCAATATATAATGATTACTCCTGTAATAGGAACGCATATTTCTCAGTATGCATGTATCCAGACAAACCAGGCTTTCAAGACTTAGTACTTATTTGTTCAAACCTGTTTTTCTAACAAAGTTCACTACATGGCATATGTGTTGTCTTAACTACAGTATGTTTGCATGCAGATGCAAGACAGATTCGTACACCTGTAGCACAACTGAAACACCTGTAGCACAACTAACCCTCTTTTAGGAATAGATCATAAATATTTTTGTAAATATTTATTAATAAGCATGTTCTTTACCAATCACTATTTCTTTGAGAAATGTATGATAGCACATAATTTTTATTTTTTGAAAATTACTTCTACAATTTTTTTTTTCACTTATTCCTGGATACTATACTTACATAAGATGGATGAAAACAGCTTTTCTGTATTTGAAGTATATGTATGCAGTACTTTGTAAAAGTACTTTTTCAAGCTTAGGAATAAAGAGAAATATTGAATTAATTTTTCCATTGAAATATGATAAATTGACTGACTTTTGTAGTCATTGTCATAAGAAATATTTTATGACTGCTAGTGTCATTTTAAGTTCCATTCAGAACTGCTGTTCTTACATTATAATTTTGAAATACTATGGTACCTTCAAATATCATACATTATTTTTCTAAAATAGACTTCTGAGTGAGTTCAGAAGAACAAATGTTGAGACTAATTGGTCTCTTGAAAGCCCCTAAGCTTGAATTGACAGGTTGAGTTTGAGATTGGTAGTTGTTTCTTTCGAAGTAGAATTGCATTTATTAGGCACATCTGTGGCAGCACCACTGTAATATGTTCACAAGTGAGTGTTGCCCCTTCTCTCTCCCTTACTCTACTAGAACATCCACAGTTCAACAAAACTGCACAGAATAATTAGTTCCACCTCAGTTCTTCAAGTTCTCATCAAAGAGCTACTTAGAGGCACTTTTTGCATACTGGAAATTTTGATTGATTACAGTTGTGCATGGCCTGTAAGTTAAAGGCATTGTGGAAACTTGGACAGAAGACTGAAAGGGGAGTAGAATACAAAGTTACTTGGTCATTATTGTAAGGATAGATGGTAGGTAGCTTGATAGAAAGTTCACTTTCCCAATTGTTTTGGTGTTTGGCAGGGACGTAGTGAATTTCTGTAAAAGTCAGCAGAGGAGATAAATAGGCAACAAAATACCTAGAGATATTTGATGGGAGTTCATATGCAAGGGCAACATTAATCTCTTCTGAATGTCATGTTTCTAAAACTTGGGTTTCCCCTGAGAAGGGAAGATGCAGTGGCCGTTACTGATGTCAGTAATGACTAAGAATGTGAGCGAGTTCATATAAAAGTAAATACACTACTGGAATAGTGAGGATTCAGAAAGACTGTGACAATGATTACATCTGAACTAATTTTAAAGTCAAGACTTAATATAGTTTACATGGAGTACAATGTATGACATCAACTGCAAAATACAGAAAAACTTTAAAAATAATAGATATTAGTAAAAGATAAGTTTCCTTAGTAACTTAAAGGTATGACTTTTCATCATGAAAGAGCTCTTTTTAAAAATGTGCAGCTACACCAGTCTTTACAATTTCATTGCAAGATTTTATAGGTAACTTCTGCCTCCAAATACCTTATCCCACAGAGCTAATTCTCTCCCTGCATTATTATATGCAACACTGTATGAAAGATTGTATGAAATATTATTTTATTAAAACATTGGAAAACCGTGCAGACTGCTGCGCACATCTCATTTCCTGGAAGACCCAGGTTAACTAAAAGAAACCCTTGTGAACAACTAACAGAGAACACACATTGTGAGCCCTTTTAATTGACATAATTAATTTGAAATTTACTTAGGTGTTTTACACGCCTACATTCAGCTCAGACTTCTTGCAAAAACTATTCTAGAGGTTACACCATCTTATTTGTACTGGAGAGAGATAAAAAGGCAACATCAGAAAGTGTGTTTCACCTTGAATGTAATTTTAATTTCTGAGAAATCACCAATTATTTCAGTAGCTAGAGCAAAAGTTAGTTCAAAATGTATTGGAGTTGGTTTGGGCTTTTTTTTTTTTTTTCTTTTTTAAGGAAACTAATATTGGGGGATTATAGTGTTAGATATTTGAGCATCAAAACATGCTGTACAGTGACTGCAAACTTGGCCAACAGATTAAATCAGAAACAGAGAGCTAAAAGTAGGTATCTCTAAGCTTGAGCTAAAATGACACTCAGAAATTTCTGTTCTTCCGGTAGCTTTCTTCGTCTGTGCTGACCAAGGGACTATAAGTATAAATGCAAATTTTCAACGTAAATATTAAGCAGTAGTCACGATAGAAAGAAAAAAAAAAATCAGTTTCTATTTCTAAAATGTTTTGAGAGAAAAATTCCTCAGAATATGTGAGTAGGTAGCAAGATGGAATATTAGGATGGAAATAAACTTTGACTTTAAGAACACAGAAAAACAGTTATACAACTTAATCTGCATTAACTGTATTTTTTTTACACTTGTGATAGTAGATACCAAACAAAATACTCAGCTTGGCATGTATAAGAGCATGGCTTGCTCCTCCTTGAATGGTTTGGTGTATGTGTGTGAACACACATTTTGATACTTCATATTGTCCCGTTGCTTTCTTGCTGCTTTTTAAACACATGGTGACAATGTAGGTCTCCATACTTGAGATACTATCTCAAAGCGCTTTTCTTAGGCAACTGTTTCAGGGCACATTTCTTTTGACCAACTTTGGATATCTATTTTGGGATATGATGACTTTTAGATTAGAAGTACCTACTTCTCTTCATTTGCTATGAAAGGATTGTAGATAACCAGCTCAGGCATAGACATATTGAGGCAAATTGGGTTGATGTGCCTTGCCCTTCCGTTTTCTACCCTAAGCATCTCCCCACTATAAAATGGGTTGTATGGGATCCCGTTTGCAGATACATAACCCAACTTGCAGTATGGAGGTGCCTAATACCTATCAGAGGGAGCATTTAGGACTAGGCATCTAAAATTACATGTTGCAGTACCAAACTTTTAAAAAAACAGACCTGTTTTTAAATCTAGCTCAAACTTACTGTGTTATGTCAGACGCCATCAACTTCCTTTAACTTCTTCCCTTTTCTGTATTCACTTCATGTCAATATGCATTTGGATTCTGACTTTGGACACTGTTCGAGAAAAAGAAATCTATAACTTTGGTATATGTGTATGTTTTTGACAGACCTGGAATCATTACACTGCAAGCTTTTTCAGAATCCAACCGAAAACTTTGGCTTGAAGCTATGGATGGAAAGGAACCAGTAAGGATATTTTTTCTTTTTCCTTTCTTTTTACAGTTTTGTGGCCCACTTGTTAAAAAAAGCAGCAAGTATGCGTTTCAGATACTCTGTTACAATACAGGCAAATACAGTTCTGTTCTTTGTGAGACACTATTGCAAAAACACGGTGAAGATAGAAACAAAGTAGAAAAGCAGAACAGCAGTGAATTTAAGCCTTTATTTTTATATTATTTTTAATGTTAGGATATTTAATCTTTAAGTAATATGATAGGATATTGCCTAATAGGCTTCATGGTTCAGACAACATTTGTGAAGTGGTAGCTTCTGCACTGGTAAAGACAAACCATCTTTTGTGCAGCATCGTGGAGTAAACAATTATCACCGTCTTGAAAGGCACTGCAGAGAGCATAAAAATGTGTTGAAAGCTACTAAGAGACAGCCTTGTCTGAGATTTCTCCCCACTATTAATCTGCTCTTAAAATAGTCGCTGAATGAGGGTAATGCCAGACCTGTGTCCAAGGGGAAAAAAACGGTTGATCGTTTTCATGAGATAGGTGAGTGTTTTTACAAGCTTCTTGCTTGACTGAAACAGTGCAGAAAATCAGATCATTAGCTGTATTGAAATTTAACCCATTTGGAGTCTGCAAATCTGACTTCTAGCACATTTTAGGTGCCTATATTTAAATCTGCTATTAAATCCCTAGTCAATCTACAGTCTCAAGGCTGGCCTCAATAGGTTTCTGGGACATATCCCGCTGGCCCTCTGCCTTCTCCCCAGAGGTGAAGATGATGAGCTGTGTAAAACTGCAAACACAACCAAAACGGTGGAGCGTTGCCCTCTCCACCTACTCAGAGCCTAGCACAGGGCTGTTAACCTGGGTGAGTGCTGTGGGGATAAATGTCAAGAGAAGGTGGAAGCCAAGGGCTTTCCCCTAGCAGCAAGCTAATACACAGCATGTTGCAGCTAGCTTAAGAACTACCAACAAACCTAGCAATAAAGAATTTAAAGCACAAACATTGACCTGTTGCCATTTTTTTTACAGATCTACACATTGCCAGCCATTATTAGCAAGAAGGAAGAAAGTAAGCTTTCTATTTATGTAGAGTTACCAAATATTGCTAGAATTCTGTAATGTCCTGGTTTCTAGATATGTGTGCATGTGAATAAGATGAATTATTTTATGTTTTCTTTCTATTGCTATGAAATAACTGTTGGATTACATGATTGGGTTACACGAAAGCACATTCTAAGCTATGTAAACTGTGAGAAAGCCTTCAACTTCTGTATTACAATCAAACATAAATTGGGAGAAAAATTTATTTGCTCCAAAGCTACAATATACTTAACAAAACTGTAAAATGTTTCTATCAGTAGTCTGTATACCTAAATGTGAATACATGCCAGTGGGCTGAAATAATATCCCCATATAGAATCATAGAATCGTTAAGGTTGGAAAAGACCTTTAGGATCATCAAGTCCAACCATAAACCTAACACCGCCAAGTCCACCGCTAAACCATGTCCCTAAGCGCCACATCTAGATGTGTTTTAAATGCCTCTAGGGATGAGGACTCAACCACTTCCCTGGGCAGCCTCTTCCAATGCTTGACAGCCCTCTCAGTGAAGAAGTATTTCCTAGTATCCAATCTAAAGTTCCTCTGGCACAACTTGAGGATGTTTCCTCTCGTCCTATTGCTTGTTCCTTGGGAGAAGAGGCCGACCCCCACCTCACTACAGCCTCCTGTCAGGCAGTTGTAGAGGGCAATAAGGTCTCCCCTCAGCCTCCTCTTCTCCAGACTAAACAACCCCAGTTCCCTCAGCTGCTCCTGATAAGACTTGTGCTCCATACCCTTCACCAGGGTCATTGCTCTTCTTTGGATACGCTCTAACACCTCAATGTCTTTCTTGTAGTGAGGGGCCCAAAACTGAACACAGTATTCAAGATGTGGCCTCACCAGTGCAGAGTGGGGCACAATCACTTCCCTGCTCATGCTGGCCACACTATTC
>NW_009258784.1:817155-817598 GCF_000687185.1 Egretta garzetta
CACACTGCTGGCTCATATTCAGCCGGCTGTCAACCAGTACCCCCAGGTCCTTTTCCGCCAGGCAGCTTTCCAGCCACTCTTCCCCAAGCCTATAGCGCTGCATGGGGTTGTTGTGACCAAAGTGCAGGACCCAGCACTTGGCCTTGTTGAACCTCATACAGTTGGCCTCGGTCCATCACATCTTTTTGTTTTTAGGTATATATGCATCTATTACACAGATACTAAGTAATAAAATGAGTATATTTAAAGATACTATGAGATTTTTCTGTATAATTGTATTAACATTGTATTAAACCATATTGTCCTGGTTTCGGCTGGGATAAAGTTAATTTTCTTCATAGTAGCCAGCATAGTGCTGTGTTTTGGATTTAGTACCAGAAGAATGTTGATAACACGCTGATGTTTTTAGTTGTTGCCAAGCAGTGCTCAGACTACTCAAGGAC
>NW_009258784.1:817763-837991 GCF_000687185.1 Egretta garzetta
CGGCGGGTGGTGAGCAATTGCATTGTGCATCATTCGTTTTGTATATTCTGTATATTCTCTTACCATTCTCATTATTACTATTATTATTGTTTTCTCTTATTAAACTGTCTTTATCTCAGCCCGCGGCTCTAACTTTTTTTTCCTTCCTGATTTTCTCCCCCATCCCACTGAGGGAGGGGGGAGTGAGCGAGCGGCTGCGTGGTGCTCAGTTGCCAGCCGGGTTAAACCACGACACATATATATTATAAACATAATATTATATTAACACAGATATGTAAAAATAATTTAAATATATATGTGGGTGTATGTATCTCAGAGAAGGAGAGAGAGATGTGTCAGATATGGACGTACATCTTCACAGGAGGTATATTTGAGACTCTGGAAATTTAAATTTAAGTCACTACATCTGTTTTTTATATGATGGTGTTTATTTTAATGGTGACAAATATGCTGCTTTAAGATCTTCTTTGTTTAGCTGGTTGTTAGAGCAGTGATCATTGAAGATAAAAAAATTAATGAAAAATACATTCACTTGAAATAAGCTGACTAATTAAAGTCAATAACAAAGATTGTTTTCCTATGTTACCATTTTATGAGCGGTTATGTGGATGTGCAAGGAATAAAGAATGTTGTGTTACAACCAGCAAATATATTCTGTTCATAATGAAGGTCCTGAACTCTTAAAAGCATTTTCCTCAGCAGAGGGAAGGGAGTACAGCAATCTCATTTTAAAGCAAGAAGCTTTCAGCTGTATTGTAGAGGGGCTACTGATTTCTTAGCAAGACAGTAGAATATTCTGCTCCTAATGATACACTAATGATTAGAAAGCTGGGGTTTGAGTGCTAGGGATTTATATCTACAAGAATACTATTACAGAATTAAGCATAATCTCGTGGACAGATGTGTGTCAGTCCTTCGTGACTAATGTATGTGAATGCAGCTAAACACGGAGATTTTGTGTGTTGTTAAATTAGAAAAGAATTACCTTTTTTTTCTTTTTATAGTGTTTTTAAACGAAGCAGGATTCAACTTTGTGAGGAAATGTATTCATGCTGTAGAAACAAGAGGTGTGTATTACATCACAAATTATGTATTGGATTATTATGAGTTATTTTTTCTCTAATATTGCTTTGATTAATTCTGCATTTTTTACAGCTCTGTTTTGGAGTGTGTCCATCATTTAGTTTGTACTTTCCACATTTTATCTGTGTTCTTTACACTTGAAACTGTTGCCACAAGTTCCAACAGCGGTTCTTAACGTATCATTTAAGTGGTTTTTTAAAACATTTTCTGTAATTTCGTGTTGTGTAGACAGTTTAATACACAGTTGCACACATCTTTAGTCTTTAATCTGTGTGCAGCGAATTGTGCTTTCTCTTGGTAAAACTGCAGGGAGCCTCAGCTCCCAACTGGTTTCTGGGGTGAAACCTGAAGACCAAAAAGTGGTATGAAGAGTCTCTGCTGAAACATCTTTTTTGCAGACCATAACTCCTGTCATTTTACTCAGTCATTTTGCACATGGTTTATCCATTTTTAAAAAATATTTAGAAACTCACTTTTGGTAGTGCGGATGTACAAAAAGAAAATAATAATCACTCTACTGATGAGGGGATATCTTGCAACACACAGCAAGTTTTTAACTGTCCCCTTGCAAATGAAGAGGTATGGCTCTATCATCTTACATACAAAGACGTAACCTTTTCCTTTCCGTGCACTGAACTGTCAGTATGCAACTCTCTTCTAATCCAAAAGCTGTGTTGCTCTCTCCGTGCAGCATTTGAGCTCATTCAATTTCTCAGGTAACAATCTTACGCAGCTTTTGAATCACTGCTGACTCAGAGCTTGCATTTTTTTTCTGAGGGGGAAAAAAGGGTTTCAAAACAAAACACCTAGGTTATCTAAGTGAGGTCAGACTTTGGAATGTTGTTTTCAAAGGAAAAGAGGGCAATTTTTAAATGGCAAGGCCTGAAGTGGGGAGAAGGGAAGACTTTTAAATCCTGCTGATTTTAAAAGGCAGTTAAAAACAATAAAATTATCACCACTGGAATACTGAAATACTGTGTTGTGAGTCATAGGATCATAGAATCATTAAGGTTGGAAAAGACCTCTAAGATCATTCAGTCAGCCCAACACCACCGTGCCTACTAAACCATGTCCTGAAGTGCCACATCCACACGTTTTCTGAACACCTCCAGGGACGGGGACTCCACCACCTCTCTGGGCAGCCTGTTCCAATCTCTGACCACTCTTTCAGTAAAGAATTTTTCCCTGATATCCAATCAGAATGTCAGATTTTAAGCATTATTTGATATTAGTATCTGTGCTATTAAAAAGAAACAAACAAACAAACAAACAAACAAAAAAAAACAAAACAAAAACAAGAATTGAAATTTAGGGGTAAATTGCACATGGACTCTATTTTGCATGGGGATCTATGCGTAACAAATTCTTAACTGCAGTGTTGCAACAGTATACAGTGTATGTTCTTATTTTGGGTACAGTCATTATTTCTCCTGTAAATGTCAATCACATCTTAATTGGAAGGGATGGTGGTCTAAGCAAATAAACTTGTTGATGTGTAATGTGTTTTAAGACTGCTTTTGGGTCTTATTTTTCACTTTTCCCAGCTATCTCCTTGTTGATTGCTAATATGGGTTATTTCTATGCAAAAGGGTTCTGTTAATGTAAAATTATGATTAATGTATGGTATGGTGTGGATCAGTGGAATGCATTTGTTAATATCCCAGAAGAGAAGTCAGTAGGGTAAAGCAGTACTCAGGAATGTAATTGTACAGTTTTCCATAAATACATTTAGATGTTTTGAAAACATACACCAAGGGTGCATCAGCATTTATTGAAATAACCATATTTTCATTATTTTCATTGTGCTTGTTTTCCCAATGTAGGTATTACAATCCTGGGGCTGTACAGAATAGGAGGTGTAAACTCCAAGGTGCAAAAGCTGATGAATACCATATTTTGTAAGTACCTGCAGTGAACCTTTGTCAGTGTGCTGCGTGTGTGCTGTGGTCCCTTTTGCCTTACCTGCTGTGCTCAGAAGAGTGTGTCATAATATTTACAATTTTGTATGTGCACTTACTGCCGCTAAATTAAGTTTTCAGTCTTAAAATGAGTCTAAACCATCTACTTTCTTGTGTGCATTAGTATTCAATTTCTGCATGCAGTCATCGATATACATGAGCAAATTACTGATAAAATACATTTCTTCCTTAAACTTTGAAGTTTTATTTATTGGTATCTATTTGGCATATTTCAGAAGTGTTCCAAAGCTCAGTTCTGTAACACAGCATAACTCAGTTTAATAGCCAGTTGTTCTAGTCTTTCACTTTTCTTACTAATTTGGCTCCCTGATCCCTGTGTTTTGAATGTCTAAGCCAAGTACATTAGTGATTCTCTGTAGACTTAGGCTTACTTTACACTTTGATACAGTTCATATGGTTAATGTTTACAGGTACTAAATAATGAGTACTATATTCTTTTTTAGCAATACTTTGGCAGAGATTAAAAAACTCAAATTGATCAGATTGGTAGTTAATCTGGCTAATAAGTAATCACATGAGCTAAATGACTAATCTATTAGTTTCTGGTTTGTTGCTTTTCCTAGTTAGTATGTTAGTCAAACTATAACACAATCATAATTCAAATTTCTACCAGCCCCTAAATCTCCTCCTGATATGGACATTGATATGGAACTTTGGGACAATAAAACAATAACAAGTGGACTAAAAAACTACCTCAGGTAAGTATGATGCTACACAAATCTCAGTATTCCTTTTCTGGCCCACTAATCTTTTGCTTATCAATATCATACTACATTTCTTGTATCCATTAGCATGGTAATAATTGAGTATATTACGATCTTGCCTGATACCCCTGTGATTATGTGTAATAATAAATCTAAAATTTATCAAACACTTTCTGCCTTATTAAGATAGTCATGCCTTACATATATAGCCATAAATTTGGCAGAATTTAATTAGTTGCATGTTTTCTTATAAAATCTTACACATTAACCACAAAGCATGTTGTGATCAGTCTTTCTTTTCTGAATCCCTTAAGCTGTGTACCATGTGGTTTCATGGCATCATTGCTGGAGCAGAATAAAAATCTCTGCAAAAGCATAGGTTTTTATCCTATGCTGTTGGTGTCTTTGCAAACACAATATCCCTCCCAAATTAACATTTTCTCTTCAAATTTATGCTAATAAGAGACAGAATTTTCAAGAATTATGGTACTTCTGAGAGAACTCTTGCAATCAGTCATCACTGAATTTGGTTTCCTACAACATACCAATGTACATTATGCAGATGTTGAGGGCTATCGTAATCACACGCATAAAACTTAAAAAGACTTAGAATAATGTGCGTTTTTTTATTTTCTTTTCAATATTTTTTTACAACCAGGTGTCTTTCAGAACCACTGATGACTTTCAAGCTGCACAAAGATTTCATTGTTGCTGTTAGTAAGTAAAGTAATAAATACACTTTCATGAAAGCAATGTTGTTTCTAACGCTTAATCTCCTCAGTTACTATCCTCATTTTTCTCCTTGGTCTATTATTCAGTGATCCAGACATGGATCTGAGTTCTTCCATGTCACTGTATGTGACAGCACAGTGCTACATGAAAGCCCTCAAAACAGAGAAGCCACACTAGATGAAGCTGTTCAGTGGTTTGTTCTGATCTTTTTAGAGGTTCTGTGTGACTGCATTCTGCATGAAATTTTGAAACTTGATTTATATGTTTGCTTGTTTTATATGGGCTGATAATTCTTTTATAGCATTCATCCCTCTCATCCAGGGACTTCTATTTTCCCAGCTCGCCTTGAGAAATTGTAGGGGTTGCTAATTATCTCCTTTTCACAAATGGAGTAATTAGATACAGAGATAGTAAGACTGCTTTTCTAACGACTCCAGTTTAGAATTTGAAGTTACTTCCCCATTTCCTTTTGCCTGGTAAGAGTAAAAGACACTCGAGAATTTTAGATATTTAAAGTATCAGATTAGAATCTTGGGTTTCACTAAGTGGCACATCGGGTCAAAATTGCCACAAATTTCATTGTTTCCAGTATTGGTGTTAACTGCTTTTGGCGAGTTACTTGAAATACAGATTTCAGACTGTTGCAATAATTATAATCAAATCGTCTTCATCATTTTAGAGGCTAATAGTGTTTAGCTCCTTGTAATGCATGTGTGTATTAGCGTACAGATGTTGGTGCCATTTGTAGTTGCATCTTAACACATACTCTATTTTACGAGCAATATTTGTTTTCTTTTTAATAGAGTCAGATGATCAGAACTACAGAGTTGAGGCAGTACATGCACTTGTGCATAAATTACCAGAGAAGAACAGAGAGATGCTGGACATCCTTATCAAGCACTTGGTCAAGTAATTATTTTTCATTTTTCTCTTTGGTATTATTGTAAAATGTGTTTATTTCCACTTTAAATTTGTCAGTGTTGCTTAATCCATTCTCTGTGTTGAAAAAATGCCACTTGAGATTACGCTTGATACTACATTCCATTTCTAAAATGCTGTTCTCAACACAGCTGAAGAACGCTCACCGTAGAAACAAAATTAAAATAATGCCATAAAGAATCACCAGATGACCAACTATGTTTATAAAATATACCCACTGTTTTCATTCACCTTCTTACTTGTTACAGGAATTTGCATTAATTAAATTTAAGAAACACCTAAAGCTATGCTAAGGTTGGTAGAAAATGCTGTTCTGAATCTGAGTCCAGGTCCCACAGTGTTTGAGAGATGGAGAGTAGACTAATTGATAATACTTGTCTTTCATGTTTCATCTTTTTTCTCTCTTTAACAGCTCTGAAGTGTAGTATGATTTGAAAATGCTAATTTGAAGTATTATTATTTATATTTTTTGATATCTATATAAATGTACAAACCCATTTATGAATCTCCTTTGTTTCATCAGCTCAATCAAGAGTATTAATTAAAGGTCAGATGGAAAAGACTTTGCATTTCTTTGAACTGATGACCTTTTGTCTTCACTGAATTACACTTAGCACGTGCTATGAGACAAAAAAAGACAAGTTTTTATTCTCTTATATCTCTATCACTAGCTATGATTATATACCATTATTACGGTATAACTTATCCTGTTTCTGCATCAAAACTTATTCATGTAAGCTTTACTAAATCTTTGGTCAGTTTTCACTGGTATTTGCTGAATACTTTTTAATATGTGTTATTCTTTCTGATTTAGGTTGTTGTATACTTTTTCGTACATTTATCAGTAATCTGGGAATGTAAATACTGAAACAGCAGTCGTTCAGATAAGGCCCACATGACTGAGTTATGTAGGAGACATAAGAGAGGAGTCCATATTGTCTTCATTCCATTCCATTATGTCTCAGCTGTTTTGGTTTTTTTGATCACAGCTTGAGCCACAGCCTGCAGTAAGCTGCCTGCAGTTTTGCTTCCTTTTATAGACAGTAGAACTTTGAAAATTTCTTTGATAGGAAATTATTTAGCCCTAATAAATTATTTTTAGCCCTTTATGTCATAAGCCCCTGGAGAACTAACAAGATAGGGAGCTGCTCTGAATGCTTCCATTGTACAAACTGATTAGGCATACCTGGCATCTTGTTAGTTGTGGGGTGACCCAGAGAACCAGGTGAAAGCAATTTTCCTAAGTTTCCTTACTCACAGAGTTGTTTGATGAGCCAAAAAATACAATATCTATTGCTTTCTAGCCCTCTAAAAAGTTAGAACATTTAATGAGGGATTAATGATTTTGTAAAAGCTGCTAGTCTGGAAGCCCCAAAATATATACATAGGAACTGACTTATTTCTAGGCAGAATTAGTTATAGGCAAGCATTTCTTTCTCGACCTCTTGTCCTGGCCTCTTTACTCTCAATATGACTGCTGATGCATTTCCAAAGAAAAGCATGCCTGCAGTATTCCCTTCTTTAATTGTTCTCTTTAACTCTTGCCTATCACATCTTCGATGCGATTTTCATTTCTGATAAATTTAATCTTCCGGTTTTACACTGAAAACTTTCAGTTCTTTACTTTCCA
Organism: Egretta garzetta; assembly: GCF_000687185.1. Classification (NCBI taxonomy): domain Eukaryota; kingdom Metazoa; phylum Chordata; class Aves; order Pelecaniformes; family Ardeidae; genus Egretta; species Egretta garzetta. Next base: position 824,831 of record NW_009258784.1, read on the forward strand.
ATGTTCAATTCATCCCTTTTACTTTCTCGTATAATTTGCCAGCTGTTGTTTATGCTAGCAATTCTAATGAGACAGAATTCAAAATTAAGTCTTTTGTGTGTATTAGTTATCTTCCTTCTTCATCTTTTTCCTACCACTGTGTGGAGATTTTTCAAAGAAGAAATGGGAGATAAAGTGCCTAATTGTATGTAAATAGGAAAATATGAAAAAAAACAACCTCCTGTTGCTTCATTCTTTTGTTAAAATCCAATTTCAAGTTGTGCATCCTTTCCCTGTATTTCTTCTAGCTGTTCAGTTCCTTTGTGTATGCTATCAAGTCTAGGTGAAAATACTATACCTTTAACTATGAGTTATAAGATAAGGACAATATTATTTTTTCCTTCGTTTAGGTCTTAAGGTCTTTATGTCTCTGCCTACCTTGACTTTTGTGTCACTGTGCAAAAGTAAATATGATCTAGATGTTGTGGGATGTAGATCATACTAAAAACAAACAAAACAAGTAAATCCTGAAAAGCACCCTGCAGAGAGGTGATACTGTATGAGTATATACTTAGCAGCTAGGCAAATGTGGGAAGTTTGGTGGTGTTTTCAGATAGGTAACTCATTTGTTGTTTTTAAGCCTTCCTAGTCAAATTACCTGCCTACTTTAAAGAATAAATCATTCTTTGGTATGATTTAATAACACCATACTTTCCTAAGGTAGGTAGTCAGGAGTCTGCAGTCTGGAAGTATCAAAAATTTACTGGTGATATATCAAAGAGATTTTGAGGAGAAAGCAACAGCACCTTAATGAATGCCTTACAGCTACCTGAAATGCATGATTGCCGTGGCCTGTATCTGTTCAGTAGCCCAGCAACAGTGGGACTAGGTCAGGGAAAATTGCTTATCAAAATGATCCATTTACAGGCCTGGGGTTTTTTTCTGTTTTGCAAGAAATTGAGCCTTTGAAATGCTTTGTAGAAAGTCCTTTCTGGTTACATTCCTTTTATTAACCAAGCTACCAAATTTGTAACCAAGGAAACCCAAACCCAGGACAAACACTACTTTCTCTCTTACTCTCTAAGACTATAATGTTTGTGTAAGAGACCTTAACAGTTACTGTGCAGCACAAAGCAGAGTAACATTGCAAAGGGTTACTTTTTTTTAGGTTTTTCTAAGAAACCTAGAGCTGAGTAATTCAAAATTCCATTTTCATTAAAATACTAGTGGACTTCCCAAACACCCCTTAGTAACCTAAGCCAAACATAAGACATGTACAGAGAAAACTAGATTAAGATAATTGGCTAAAAATGTGCTTTAACAAGGGAGTCATTTTCATGATACGGCTTCCAAATGATGATCTCTGCCAGTGTATCTGCCTGAAGTAGAACTTTGGAAAGTTTTTCTGGCATAACTTAATGAAGCAACAGAGGAAACATGTAAGAAGATAAGCATTTATTTTCCTGCAGTTTATCATCGTGTTGTCTCCAGTACAAACCCCTTTCCCATATTTTTCCTGCTTCTTGATGTAAATGGGGTGCTAAAACATTGCTGTTCCAAAGATAAGGGGAGTATTACTTCATTATAGAAGTAATTGTACAGTCTAGTTCACCTCTGTACCAAGATACCAAGATAATTCTACTCTTCTCCTCATTCTGTGTATCATTAGTGCCTCCACAACAGTGAGACTGAGAGAAAGGGTTATGTGTGAGTCCAGGCATGGATTTGACCCTGATCCTAACAGAATCCCCCAGTAGCCCAGGGAAAATCTGACAGTCTTTTTGTCACTGGCTTTTTAGTCTCTGTAATAGGATTGTATTTCTGTTATTTACTACCAAACTCTGCCATCAGATCAATCATTTTGCTAAAGTTTTATAACATTGTAAGAACAAATCAAGCTATCTTGAGAATATTTTTGGAAGGAAAACATAGCAGATGTCTCCATAAACCTGATTAATAAAGGCTGTCAGAGAAAAACAGAAGATAAAGTTTCTCCTACCTGCTACTCTTCCAGTATTTTGTAGATTTTACTGTTTCTTAATTTTAAAAGCTACAGGGGTTATTTTAACTATGTAGGAAATAGCTAAAAATGCTCAGCTTGACAATGGTAGCAGATAGCAGTAAGAAGGAAGAGGAAAACATGAACAAGTGCCTCAATAACTGATTCTATTTGGTAGCAGATTTAGTAAAATTAAGCGTTAAGGCAATTAGCAAATTTTTACTTGGCATGATACCTCTCAGACTTGAAGCAATAGGGCAACTGTAATGGGGAATCACTGGCAGTTATTTCAAAGGATTTATGATGATGTGGGTTTTATTTGGCAAATCTTATTTGTAAGGAGAGAAAAGGGGCATTGAGGATTACTGATAGATGGGTTTCATTTTACGATTGGATAAATTATTGGTAAAACTAAGTTTATAAATTCTACATTAAGAAGAAAAATGACAGAAAAAGTACAATGAGTGATAATGGAATATAAGGAAGTAAAGGATTAATATATTTTAAAGTCAGAAGATGTCATGATGTTCATCTAGTGTTATCTATAACACAGAAACAATGATTTCACTGACCCTGTTGATCCCTTGTTTTCCGCACATTAATAAAGAGATCTTACTGCAGTGTGTTTTCAGTAACTAAGTTTCTTTCCTTTACATGAAAGCTAAGGTATATGGTTACCATAGTATGTTCAGTCAATCCAACATCAGGTATTTAAGTTCCTGTATTATCATTGGAGAGGGATAGGTACCTACCCTAAGAATCCTAAACTTTAGACGGTCTGGATCTCTCTGTGGAGACCTTCAAAGATAGTTGCTTTTCCCTGTCAATTATCTCAGGAACTTAAATGCTTACTCTAGGAAGGTGTGCTCATTATCCATTAAGTTATTTCAGGATGGGAACCTTAATGGAAAGACAGTAGTTGTACTATGCTGCATTTTGACTCTAGTAAAAGTAAAAGTTCAAAAAATGTTTTTAAAGGGGAGGCATGAACTTGGGATCTCGTTAAAGAAATAGTCTTTAACAGGTTTTTGCCTGTTGGAATTGTAGTTCAGCACAAATATTTAATTGCATATTGTTTGTGTTCATTTAAAGGGTATCATTACACAGTCAGCAAAATCTAATGACTGTATCCAACCTTGGTGTTATCTTTGGACCAACTCTGATGAGAGCCCAAGAAGAAACCGTGGCTGCTATGATGAACATTAAGTTTCAGAATGTCGTCGTTGAAATTCTGATAGAACATTATGAAAAGGTAGAAAGACCTTATCTGACTGTTTTGTGATAAAGTAGAACTAAGATCTCATTTTCATTACCATCCTTAAGTTCTTAAGAATAAGAAAACTAGCATTTGTAGAAGGTCATTGACAGAAAGAATACCTTCTTCCCACCCCATGTTATGGACCTGTATTCCTAGCAAGTCCTTTGTGGCTGTTCAAGGTATAGATCCAAGGCATAATCTCCCATGCTTTGAAGGAATTGCTCTGATACTTCAGTTGCTTTCTGAAGATTGCCGTGTCCTTCTTATATCTGGAAACAGAATGAGAAGGTCATAACTTTGCTCCCAGCGCTCTCATGCTAGCATTGTATGAAGGTTCACTCTGGATGAATGTATGGATTCTCCTCTGAGTGCATCAGGTCAGAGTCTTTCTGACCATTGCTGTCCTTTGGGGATATGCCATCTGCACAGTGGCGATCTAGCCCCACCTAATGTCGTGAAACTCCAACCATCCTTCAGTTCCTCTTTTCATGAGCAGCATTGATGTGGATCCCCAGCACAATCCCCCATTTCTGTGTGCTGTGTCATTTTTCATGTGTGTAGGTACTAGATTAAAAGTAAAAAAGCAAAAAGAAAAAAATCTTGGATGAGATTTTATTCCTAGGTACAGGTTTTAAGCCCATCATGTGTTTGTGTTTTAAAAGTTCTTGAATACTCTGGAACATACAAACTTCTCGAGGTACTTCTTTTGCTTTGAAGAAAGACATGTCTGTGACTGCCCAGTGTATTTTGGTTTCCCCAGTGACAGCAAAGGTCCATCTCAAACTCTTTCCTGGAACATTGAATAAGAACTGTTTCAGGGCTTGAGAAGGAAGATCAATGAAATCTTAAACACTTGCTTTCAGTCACTAACATTGCAGGTATCAGCTTCACTGAAAAGCCTCCTCAGATTTTATTTTATTTTAAACGATTTGATTTCACAAATCAGCAGAACAGTTAAGACGTCCTTTACCTGGTCATCAGAAGAAATTATATATTGGGGGTCTTTTGTTGATATATATCACCTTCTCTGATGACTAACAAAACAAAGGGAAAAAAATTTGGGTTTCTTCCTTTTCACATTACTCAGCTAAGGGGCAGTTCCTGGTCAATACCAGGATCCCCTGCACTGGTTGGTCAGTAAGTACTGACAGTACGGCTTGGTATCATAGGATTTCACAGGGACTCCTCAAAATGAGTATGATACCGGTAGCCTCCTTGCCTGTAACTCCAAAACATATATATTACGTGTTTCCAACACTGAAATTCCCCTCCAGAAGATTGCAAGCTCATTCAATACAAAGACTATGGCTGCACAACCAAAATCACCCTTGCTCTATTTCTCTGTCTGCAGACGTATTTTTATATTGATGTGCTACTCTCTAATGCCTAACACAGTATTAATGTACTTCGAGAGCATCTCAAGACTTCCATTGAAGTATTTTCTACCTTCTAGAAGTATATTTGCTTTCTTCCACTTCTGTGAGTGGCTTGGAGGTACCTTTTCATTGTTACCTTCATCCTCTTTTGGGAGTGCCCTCTTGATAGGTGATCCAGAAATCCTTGCAGAGATGTATTTTGGCGTTGCATGGCATTTAACCTATGACACTTGGCCCTCTCTACACTGTGGAGATTGGACATTTCTGATTCCTTCAGTAGCTTAACTGAATAGGCAATCTTTGTCTGTAAAACCTCTTCCACATTCCACAGAACTAATTCTACTCCTTCCAGAGAATGCCATAAGAGCTACTCGGTAGAGTTTACAGTCTACACTAGGAGGAATAGCTGAGAAAGGACATCTGGAAGAAAAACATGCAAATCTTTTGGTTATATTTTTTGCTTTGGTCATCCTCCAAAACAATTATCATTTTTACTAGAAGTATCCAAGACGGTTTTTAGGGTTTTCAAGACCTCTACTGCCTGTGTCTTGGATATTGCAGAACAGGTGATATAAGTGAAAGTCACCCAAATCACTGAACTTTCTGCATTGTATTGTCTTTGCTGGCAAGCTTGCCATGCTTATCAGCAGAGAGTTCTTTAAAACCTCATGTGTGCCTGTGTCAGATCACAGTAGTCAGATACCCCCAAAATTTTCGGTTTTTCTGCAGTAATGAAGTGCAAAACTGACCAGTGGTAGCAGCAGTATGTAAAAGACAAAAATCAGGAGATGCTCCAAACGTAAAGATATTCCTCATCAAACTTGACGTATTTGACAAAATAAAGTGGTTTTCTGAAATGCAAACTGGATTGTAATAAGTTATGACTATAACAAGTTTCTGTGACATACAAAAGGTTTCACAGGAACACAGAGAAAAAAATCAATCTTTTCATAATATTTAAAAAAATTTATTACTTCTTAGGCAGGAGTAAGTTGTAAGCACATATTGCATGTTTCACAATTTAGACTGTTAAGCACTTCTTAACAAGAGGTAGAAAACAAAACTATTTAAACAAATATTTTTATATAATTAGTGTAAATTTTAAGTACAGCTCAGTATTGTTCTTGGATTGTAAAATGAGATACGAGCAAAGCTTATATTCTGTGAGTTTACTCTCTTGTAATGTGCAAGACTCTTGCAGCATTGATTTCAGGCACAGTAGTGAGGAAAACAAATGGATTAATAATGGAAGTGTAATAGTACCTCTGTTTTTTATGTCATTTATTTTCAGATATTTCACACTGCACCAGACCCCAATATTCCTCTTCCCCAACCTCAGTCCCGATCAGGTTCAAGAAGGACAAGAGCAATTTGTCTCTCCACAGGTTCACGTAAACCCAAAGGAAGGTATACACCATGCCTAGCAGATCCTGACAGTAAGTTTGTCCTTGTTAACTTATCATCTTCCTTTTTATGTCTTGTCTTTTAGCTTTCCTAAATAATATCCAATAAGTATTGTATTCCAGTAATTACAAGTGTAACAGATGGGGTTTTGTCAGTTTTTTAACCTCTGTGAGTCACAGCTGCACTGTTGAATGACTGCATTCCTTGCTTTTCTCACATGAGGAAGGATGTTTGGTTTTGGGCAAGTCTTGTATTGCATACAATGTTCAAAAAACTTTTAGAGTAGACTTTATATTCTAATCTAAATGTCTGCTTTGAAACTCTGAGGAGTTCGCTATATGAAGTTCATGTCATTTGCTTTTAAGATGATTGTTAAGGTTGGGAAAATGTAAATAGAATCTTTCCTCCTGTAATAAATGTAATTTAGTCAACATCAGGAGATCAAAACCATTACTTGGCTTTTTTCACATGCATGAAACTGTGGTCATTGGTTCAAAGTCAGGCACTGCCTAGGTTTGCCAAAACCACTGAAACTTTCTTAGTTTTTCTGGAATAGAAACAAACTCTAATATTTTGGGGAGAAACAGCATACTTATCATGTGGCTTACTGTTTAACAGCAGGGACTTAATGTGTGTAATTAATTGCTTCTTAGAATGCTTATTCATTTTCATGTAAATGTGGCTATTAAAAAGTTTCACTTCACTCATTTTGATCTAGTGGGCCATCACTTTTTTACTTACTGGCTGTACCATGGAGAAGTATTGAAACTGTAGCAAAGATTAAGTTGTTAAGTTCCACTACTGCAGCAGGCTGCCAAAAGAACTTCGGTGTCCCTTGGTTCCTTAAGGAGATTTACATGAAACTGGTACACTAAATTAATCCACAGTTAAGGTACATCTGTTCTTGAGGACCTGTAGTAATCCTTAAGTCTGTAACGTTAGGAAGTGTATCCGGAGTATACTCTTGCATAGGTGCTGCATTTTCCATAGGTTTATATTACATGATTCCTGCCACTGAGAGTTTAAGTACTAAATGAGAGCAGTAGCTGCCTACACATGGGAATGGCATGGGATCCTGAGTAAGAAGGTACAGAAGAACCATCAGTTACATTCACCAGTCAAGAAACTGGGAGAGTTTCAACTCACACTTCTTCATTCAGGCACATCTTGTGCTGGTGGCTGGATTGAAACTAGGTCTGACCCAAGGGCTCTCTGCTTGTGCTTTGTCATTAGCTTAAGCTCAGCAGTTGCTACACAAGTTCCAGTTAAGTTCTTGCTTGTGTCTAGAAGGCAGAAGCAGAAGTATTCTCCTTGCCAAATATCTCTAGGTGTGGCCAGAGACAGGCAAGAGAGAGCCTTGGCTTCTGGCAACTGCAAATTCTGAAGTTTCAAGTCATCACTTAAATGAAGCATGGACACTTAACTATATTGCAGGAAATTAAGAAATTCTGTATGGCATGACAAAATGAGATACAGGTTTCAAACAGTGGGGAATGATAGAAAATGATAGAAAATGTATGACAAATTTAGGCTTCAGCCAATCTTGCATTTTTCAAGGGACAATAGTCTGTAAAGGGGTACAATGGGGGACAACCTAATCTGGAATGCCAGAAATGGACAGAATATTTCAGATTATTGTACTGGGGCACTACTGTTGTCAGATCCGCTATACGAGGCACAGGTATTAGTGGTATTGTGTGGTTATGGTCACTTGTTGCCCAGGATATTGAAACACGTGGAGCCAAAAGCAGCTGTATCACGTTGGTATCTTATAACTACTGTGTGGTTGAAGAACATATATTCTCTGCTCCTTGTGAAATTTGCTAATTATATCTCCTAGCTTTTGGGAACAAATCCTACTAGAAACTCATGTATGACTCACTAGACTAAATCTAGTCTTTAGGATAATTCAGCCCTCACTGTATTATAGGCCAGTCCTTCGTCAGTTCTGATGAGTGTTGCTACCTTTATATCATCAGATAATGTCGTTAGGATATTCCCACTTTTTGTTGCAAAAGATAATTGGAAATAAGATCAGGACAAAGATTGTTATATAGGTAGGTAAATTTCTGTAATATCAGTCTAATTAAAGAAACTCATCAGATGTTCAAGTTGTAAGGAATGAGTTGTCCTTCTGCAGGATAGATGTTTTATGATAGGTGTGACAATTCAGAAAACAGAATATCTATAGAGTTATGGACGAGTCTTAGACTGCAGAGATCCTCAGCAGCTTGGTAACCAAATAAAATTTAATTCTTGTGCCTGCAGGCAATACAGTCATGCATTTAAGAACACAAATGTGATGAGTATCACATTTGCCTTATCATGGAAGTCCAGCAAGATGCTCACCGCAAAGATATCACAGCACTGTAACTGTTGAATTTGTGAAGGACTGCAAGCAGTTCTTTGAAAATGCAAACTCGTATGCGAAATAGTTTAGTCTGTAGCCCATTATGTTCATCAGCTCTAAAGAAATATCCACAAAATGCAGCTCTTCCCGGTTCAAGATAGGAATATGTGTGAAACTTAGAGTAACTAAATAGATATTTTGTCTTTAGAATTACTGCCTCTTAAACTACAGATTAATTAATTTGATGACAGGTAAGGTACAAGAGGCTAAAGGTGGCATGAGAGAAATGCACTAGAAAATGTAATTATTTTTCTTGTTTCCCTCTCTCTCCTCTTTCTCCCCTCCCCTGACTCCTCCCTAGGTGACTCTTACAGCAGTAGCCCAGACAGCACTCCCATGGGAAGCATCGAATCTCTCTCTTCTCACTCCTCCGAGCAGAACAGCACTACCAAATGCACGCCCTCGCAGCCCCGGGAGAAATCAGGAGGGATTCCGTGGATTGCCTCTCCCCCTTCTTCTAATGGCCAGAAGAGTTCAGGCCTCTGGACTACCAGTCCGGAATCCTCATCAAAAGAGGATGCAACCAAAACAGATGTGGAGTCAGACTGCCAAAGTGTAGCTTCTGTCACTGGACCAGAGAATGCTTCTCCACCAACAGACCTGACCAAAAAGAGTTCTTACAGTCTGTCTGGCCTGAAAAGGTCTTCAGCGTCTTCCCTCAGGTCAATCCCATCAGCTGAAGGTAATTTCCAAGGTCTTGTAGGACATCAGTGTTCACTGTGAGGAATCAGAAAGTAAGAGCTGCATCTGATATCCATTAATCTTTTATGTTTATTTTTAAATTTTTATGGCATGTTCTTTCGGTTTTCAAACTGCTTCTGACATATTTCCGTTCTTTGTCACCTGTACAGTTCACACAGCTTAAAAGCTCTCAGTGTTTCTCAGAATTCAGAGTACTCTATCCTGCTGCACCTCACTTAGACCACTGACTTGTAAGGAGATTGCTGATTTATAAGAAGTGTTGGTAGCTGTGGTTTATCACTGTGTCAAAGGAATGGTTCCTCGCAACATGATTGACACTGATCAAAGCTAGCATTCAAATTCAAAAAGTACTAGGCTTAACATATCTAGTAAGAAACAGTTTTGTCACTCCTTGTTGATGTGCCTGCCTTTTTTTTTTTTTTTTTTTTAACAACTGCATCTCTTCAATTGACTGAAATAGGAGATTGAGGGAAAGGTGGGGGTGTTTTGGTTTTGGGCTTTGTTTGTTTGTTATGGATTTTACAGTCAATGCCTTTAGTTGAGATAGGACTGGACAGATGGGATAAAAAGGTAATCCCTGACACGAAATGTATGTCTGAAACCCTGCTGATGGAATGGCTGCTTCATCCTGCCATACTTGCATAGTTTGTTACCCAGTACTGCAAGTATATCAGCCTGAACATAAGATCATGGCTGAACGGTCCTGTATATGGACATGATGTGCAAGTATAACCACAAGTTTGCAAACCGAACTTCAGGAATCCCATTTCAGTGCACAAGTTAGGATGCCAGTCTTCCTGTTCAGTCAAAGAAGGATGCCACTCCGAAGAACACCCTCAGAGCACCTAAGTTGAGCCTGTGTTCCAAATAAGCCCAGAGACAAGGCTCCTTACAAGACAGGGAAGCTTGAAAGCATAGCTGCTTGATGTAGACAGTTCTGCTAAGTGAGCTGGAATGCCTGTGAACCCTTGCTGTACCTCTTGAGTACATGAGGTGATATTGCACTATATTGACAGCTATGTGGAAATTCCTTTAGACGAAACACCTTGTTGAAATCAGTATATTTGCAGTTTTTTTGGATTATGAAGATTAATAGCTGGCACTGAAACAATGAGCTCCAATGGACTGACTGCATTTGCCACTGAGCTGTCAATAGTATAAGAATACAAGTACAGGTAGGATAAATATGTGGTTATGTGCAAAGTCCTACAATTTTAAGAAAATTCTCTCCCCTCTGCCCCCTGTGGAGTGTGCTTTTTCCGAAGACTTCCAGATATGAATTAGTGTCATATTAACAGTATTAATAATACAGAATAATAATTAACAATAATTTCTAGTATAGAATAAAAATATTAATAATATAGGTATTGTTTTTATTTTTGGGGATCTCTTTATATTTTGACAGCTTTTAAAGCATTATTAAGAATTTGTTGTTCTTGGGAATAAAGAAACACAGAAGTAGATGCCGTTACTGTCTTGCAGAATATATATGCAAACAAGGCAACAGTCCACAGATAGATCAGCTTAAAGGACACACGTGGCAATGCCTTGTATTCATTAAAAGGACTTTTTTGTGTGCAATACAGTCTGTACAGCTATAGATGTGTTTTATCAAGTTACAGTAGCAATTTCTTTGGGCAACTCGTAACCATTAATTCTAAGTATATTTTCAAACCGCATGAAACTTCCGTGTATACTGAAATACTAATTTTTACAAATTAACGTGGTCTGATTTCACAGTTGATGCTGCTTTGAGCAGGAATTTGGACTAGATGAGTTCCTGAGATCCCTTCCAACATGAATTTTTTCTACAATTCTATGCAATGTACTACTTTATAAATGTTGAGTTTATTGTACTTCCTAGTGAATGTAGTATCTAGCCATTTAAGTACAATGTAATTTTTTAGTATTCACAATTCTAATGTAATTTCTTCATTCTCACTGTTAGTCCTTTCCTCCTGGCTTACTGCCTGAAAGGCTGTTTCTTCTCTGTCTTAATACATACTTTGCCTACCTATACTGCCTCTTAAAAAAAAAAAAAAAAAAACCACAAAAAGACCCCAAAACACAACAACAAAAACTTTGCTTTGCATGCTACACATGTTGTGAAACAACTTCAAATTAGCTTTAATATTCCCTACAATTTGGTTGTTTTCTTTAGGTAACAAAAGCTGCTGTGGATCTATACAGAGCTTATCTTCAGCAGATACCAAAGATACACCAAAGGCTCCACCAAACCCTGATTTGCCTCCCAAAATGTGCAGGAGATTAAGATTAGATACTGCATCAAGTAATGGCTATCAAAGACCAGGATCTGTGTAAGTCATCAAGGCCCTTTGGAGATTTGTTGTTACAGTGTTGTCTACTATAAAATGATCCCAGAGAGCTACATAAGTAGTTGAAAAAGTATCCATGAATACTTGATTTGAATATTTCTGTATTTGTGAATGATTTATCTAGCTTCATTAAAATTGTAAACAAAGGAGACACGGCACAAAGTCTGTTGCAGTCAGTTGAAAGACTCCCATGGACTTCATTAGACTACAGACAAGGTCTGTAATAAAGAAATGTATCTTTGGAAAGTGATCAGTAGTATTATCTTTGACTCTTCTGGAATTTAATGTTTCAAGGAGCATAAATGCTACTTCCTGCCATTGCTGTTATGTCAGGAAGATCATCAGATCTTACTTGTCTAAGTCTGAAATTGGAAAAAGCAAAAAAAACCAAACTTCTGCTCTGAAATTTCTTTGGTTGCTGCATGTTAAATAGTTGGGATCTTTGGTTTTTTTCTAACAGTTGGGGGTTTTTTGGGGGGCGGGGTTATTTTGAAAGGATGATAATTCTAAGCAATAGAGGTTATAATTTAGCTTGTTGAGATTTGGGTTATCAACGTTTCTCAGTGCTTTTAGCACAAATTTAAGAGTCAGAAGATCTTTGCTGTAATCCTGAATTTGACCTGGAATTTCTCTGTCCCCATGAACAAGTGATTTCCAGATCTGCAGAGCACCAAGAAGTTCTCCAAATACTGCAGCACTTCATTCAGCCTCTCCACTTTCTAAACTGGAAGGGATCACTGTAGTTATTTCACAGACTGTTGTGTTTTAAATAGAGAATCCTGCACAACTCAGAGTTCCAGCATGATAGTAACAGAGTGGCAGTAAAAGCATTTCCCATATATCTACTGACCATCCATGAATAGAATTTTAAATATAGGGTGTTGAGATTTCCCTTGCTGACTCAGCAAGGCACTAGAGCATGTGGAAGTGAGGCTCCAATTAAGTTATGCCCTTAAGTATTCTGCTGAATAGGGACTTAAATTCAGCTTTTGAACTTTCTCTGCTTACCTAAGTGAACACTTAATTTTTACAAATGTGTCCATGTCTTTAGATGATTGAAGTGAAGTTAATCTTTCTGTGTTATTCATGGGCAAAGTATAAAGCAAGGTGGTGCTTTATTTTCAGAGTGGCTGCAAGAGCCCAGCTGTTTGAAAGTGCTGGTTCACTTAAACAAGTTTCTTCAGGACGGTAAGTGCTTCATAGGATGTAACAATTTGTAAAGTCCTTTCTGTTTTGCTGGCTTCAAAGATTGAAATAGAAATGTTGGAGCTTTGTTCTGTGTCCTCTGGACAGCATTGTGTGGCATGCCAAAATTTTTGTAGTTTATTAAACTCATCCTCGCTCTGGTAGAAAACTAAATCTAATGGAGAATACCAGCCTATCTGGCTGTTCTGTCACCTGAGGGAATGGCAGTGAGAGATGCTCAGGTTAGCGATCTGCTTAAGGACACAGCTACAAGAGCAAATTAACAGGATTTAAATTAGGATGAGGGATGCTGTACTTATTCCATACAGCTGTTTGTATATACATGCTTTCAGCAGAGTAGCAAACATGCTAGTTTATCTTATTGCTCATGTCCTGAATAACAGCTGCTATAGAAAGTTCAGGATTAACTTGATCAGGATTCCTGTCTTTCCCATCACATACCTTCCATGCCTCAGTATCTGTCTGGAGAAACTGTTGCCCTTTCTTCTCAC
>NW_009258784.1:838024-840168 GCF_000687185.1 Egretta garzetta
TATTTGGTGGATTTGAGTCATTCTTATATTGTTAGAATGTTCTGAGAAATGTTCATCTAGGAAGCAGTATCTTCCATACGTGACTAAATGGCCTACAGTTAATAGGCTAAGGCAAACAGTCAAATAAATGGATGTGTGGAAAAGTCTGTCTCTCTTCACAGTCCCTGTGTTTCAAGTTCTTTGAGACAGAACTTAACTTTCTGTCCATCACTTCACTCACTGGTACCAGGAACTGTCAAGCTTACTGGAACTGCCAAGCAACAGAAAAAGCAAATATAATGCAATGTTAATCCACAAATCCCAAAGTAGTAATCTAAAATAGCGCAGCTGTAAACAAAGATGCCAACATGTGCTGAGATGTGCAGCAGTGGAACGTGGCTGTCCTGTCTGACAGATCTAGCAGGGACAAGAAAGAGAAAGCTGACCTGCAAAGCCCACTGATTTTGTCCGAGAGAAGCAGCTTACATGAATCAAGGCTGTTGCTGGTTTTTTAGTACATGAACTGTAAGGTGACCAAGAAAGAGGGTGGCAGGGGGGGAAAGAGAGATGAAAACATCACAGCATTAATTTAAGGAAGACATGTATAAATGGAGAGACTGGAATGTTCTTAAGCCAGTGCCCTAAGCTGAGCGCAGTGACTGCTTCAGCAGTCCTGCATCATTTCACCTCCACCACTGCTCCTTCTCCTATTTTGTATGGTGCTCTTCTTGTAAACTCTCCCCTGTTGTTCCCTCAGATCCTGTGCCACCTGTATCTGTATATAAAAGGCATGTAAGAAGCAAAAATCTGTCAAAGGAAAAATGTAGCAGTTTGATAATGGATATGGAGAGCAGATAACAAAGCTGAAAATGCTGAAAGGCTTAATAGCTACTCTACCTCGCCCTTCCTAAGAAAGCAGAAGAGCAACAGTAACAAGGAGAATGGAAAATGAGAGGTCAGCAGGCAAAATGAAGAAGAAATGAGAAGTAGCTCAGCTGTTCTTATAATGCTGCTCAAGGCTGAGTAAGATTCTGTGATTCAGAGCCAGCTTTTATTTACCTCTCGTGTGTTATGAACAGGAAGGCTGATTTGAGACCTTTGCATAGTCTTTCTTTGCCCTGAAGTATGTAGAAATCATGGTAATTACATCTGGATCCACCCTTCTCATTTTATGACTCTACTATCTAATGAATAGATGGAGGACAGAGCATTAAGCAGAGAAACTATTTTTAAGCGGTCTGGTTTGATACCAGAAATAGCCAAGTCAAGATAGTGTTGGACTCTGCAGGGGTAATTTACTGTGCTAAAAATAACTAGTTTTGAAATTTTAAGCTACTGCTTGCCTATACGTTATAGTATCTAAGTAGCTTCATTCCTACCTGAAGCATCTGTTGCCTGTTGTGGTCATTTTCTTACTGCTTTCACAAATATTGCAGTTATCCAACGTTCTTAGTAAGGCCTGAGGACTCTTTGTTGTAGCTTCTGTACAAAAATGCACCAATGCTTAATCCCTGGCTGTGTTTTCTTGACATAAAGTGAGAAACTGCATCCTAAGAAGAAGGATTTTCATTAGAGAAGATTACCTAGAAAAATGAGAAGGAGTTAGTGACAGCAAACAGTTCTTGCTTGGCAGCAGGATCTCTAGGTGCTGGGATGGGAGTAGGCTGAGAGTATGAAGCCCTGTAGACCTATGCTCCCCTCCCATCCGTATGATTAAATATCCTTTCCCAGTCATTCTTCTGTTTTTATTTTCATGCTATATTTTGCATTTCCTTAAACACCTGGAATGCCTTGCCCAGACTGCTCAGTCAAGCTTGGCTTGTAAGTCTGCCATCTCCCGGAGCCTATAAACCTTTCTTCTTTGTGTAGGGTAAGATTAACTGAGGAGTCATCTGAGAGAGATCCATGTGGTTTTCCTCATTCATTCCTCTTCTGGCTTCTGTCTTTGTCTTGCTAGACTGAAAACTCATTAGGGCAGGAGCATAGTTTTAAAGCTTATTTATAACTTTTAAAATTATTATTATTAATAATAATTATTTATATATAATATAATATTGTGTAATAATAATAATAATAATGCCTCAGGTGTTGTTGACTGCATGTAGGCAAGCAAAATAGTTTATGATCTGATGAGTACTGACCCTTTGACTGCTAGCATAAGTTTG
>NW_009258784.1:840231-850384 GCF_000687185.1 Egretta garzetta
AGTCTATCCAGTGAAGTGATAGAAAGAAGGAAGTCCTAGGAAATGTGGGGTACCATTTTCCAAAGTTGGTTTTTTGCTCTGCACTAAACAACACGAATCACACTCTTCTCGGATTATTAGCATCATTTTAAGAGAACCATAGTAGATGATGTTATCACACTCTTTTTAACAAACAGCTTTGTTTGTAGGGAATGGAGCATTAACACCGTAAGGAAGAATGTCCATTTTCATAATCTTACCCAAAAAAAACATGACCAAGAACCTGCAAGCCCTTTTCATTGCTAATGCTTCTAGCTGGATAGGGTCAAAGTGACTAATAGGTAATAGAAGAATCTAAGTAAGCAAGTTGAGTGTGGGGGCAACAACCAGGGGCTTGAAAACTGCTCCAGAATTGTGAGTAAATATTCATAAAATCTGTCTCTCATTATACCATCACACTCAGATTGTAGATAACATTGGGGTGTAATTACTCTGTGTCAGGAGCCAGGTGGTGGGAAGAATCCTGTAATTCATGAGCTTTTGAGTCAGAGTCCATGTTTGCTTATCTTCTTTTTACTTTTAAGGTAAACATATTTGGATCAGGTAAAATTAGAAGCTGAAAGCAGAATAGTTTAGTAGACAGAATATAGGAGAAAACTGCGTTTATTTTTCTTAACTTTTTCTAAGGGCACTAAAACCCAACATGTCATATATCAAGAATAACTTAAATAATTCTGCCTTACATTTAAATACTGCTGTTCTGATTTATTATTGCCTTTTGTCACAGTATTACTCAGGTGTCCCATTCTTAATATGGAAAACTGGCTTGATAGTCATGCTGATAAGTAAAATCAGGTTTGAAATCATCCCTGTGGTTTAGTAAATTCATTACTAATTATCTTCTATTCATTGCAGCTGTAATCTAACAGTTACCTCTACTGTTTTATATGTGTAAAATCCATGATTATGCCACACAGGAAATAGCTGTTTTGTCAGGCTGTTACTGATCTGGGTCAGTATAATTAGAACATCTGTAATGCTCCTTTTTATATTGACTTTGAGGAAAAATTATCTTGAGATTAAAGAATTCAGTTCTAGTTTGTGTGTGACCTTTGGTAAATTCATCTAATCTCCCTCTGTATATTTTAGTATATATTATGTAGATTACTATGTATAAATCTGTATGTATTATGTAGAGTAATGAAACCAAACCTGTCTTGTCAACTGTAGGTGGCAAGCTCTTCATAACAGTAGGCACCAAGGAGTTGTCTTGGAAAAATGCTAAACAGAGCAGCCTACACCAGCCAGAAAGCACGCTAGCATTTGAGCAAAGTAGACAAACACGTCCAGTGCTCGTGTTGTTCTAGTTAGCAGTGGGGGTGTATCCAGAATGATGGTACTGAGAGTTAGAAGTGTTTTCAGCGTGCTGAAAATAAGGTGTCCTTGGATATCAGGGACATGACTCAAAATTCTTGACCTCTTCTGGAAATCTCAGCCTGTCTAACCCTTGATGAGTCAGTTGTTCGCTTAAGATGAAGGCAAAACATGCCACCTGGACTCGTCATAAATCAGCTTTAGAGCTTTTTCTTCAGAGGGAGAAATCATTTCGCATTGTGTCCAGCTCTGGAGCCCTCAGCACAAGAAGGACATGGAACTCTTGGAGCGGGTCCAGAGGAGGGCTACAAAAATGATCTGAGGGCTGGAGCACCTCTCTTATGAGGACAGGCTGAGAGAGTTGGGGATGTTCAGCCTGGAGAAGAGAAGGCTGCGGGGAGACCCGATTGTGGCCTTTCAGTACTTAAAGGGGGCCTATAGGAAAGATAGGGACAATCTTTTCAGCAGGGCCAGCTGCGAAAGGACAAGGGGTAATGGTTTTAAACTGAAAGAGCATAGATTCAAACTAGATATAAGGAAGAAATTCTTTACAATGAGGGTGGTAAAACACTGGAACAGGTTGCCCAGAGAGGTAGTGGAGGCCCCATCCCTGGAAACATTCAAGGCCAGGTTGGACGGGGCTCTGAGCAACCTGATTGAGTTAGCGGTGTCCCTGCTCCCTGCAGGGGGGTTGGACTAGATGACCTCTAGGGGTCCCTTCCAACCCAAAACATTCTATGATTCTATGATTTCTGTAAAGCTTACGCATACAAACTTGGGAATGTGCCCATCCACTCATACCCTTTTAGAGATTCAGATGAATGATGGTGTGCTAGCAGTGATTGGCACCAGGGGGTGAGGCCAGAGTAGACGGATGCTCTCTGCTCCCTTTAGGAAGTCTGTCCCTGCTTAACCTTACCGGGGGGGGTGCAGAACTTGAAACGTGAAGTGCCATGGACCCCACTGGTAGTACACAAAATAAAATAGACTTCTTATGCTAATGCTTATGATGTTGGCACTATTATTAATCTAACTTACAACTCTGTTATCTCACTATTTTGGGAGGAAAGACAAAATAGATTACATGTCACTTGCATATACACCCACTCAAAAAGTATGCTAGAAATTTTAAACTTCACCACAGGTCACATGCTGGGTCATTGAGATAATTCCTGGCTGGAAGGAAAGCTGAATCAGTAATACCCCATCACATCACACAAAGGTGAAATAATCAACAAGTTCATCTTCATCTGGTGTAATGTGGTTTCCAGAAAATTTAAAGAAACTCAGAAAAACTGATGGATCATAAAAAAATTGCTTTGAGTATATAAATTAAAGAAAAGGTATTAGGTAAAATGCAGGAATCTAGAGAGAACTCCTAATTTCCACCTTCATCTTCAATCCTTCATTTTGTATTTTGCAGAATCATAGTGGTAGAAGCCATATCAAGAGATGACCTAATCTGTCCTCCTCCTGTGGGATAGAATCATTACATATCTAACTAGTTCTTTACAGGTATCTGTGTAGTGGCTTTTTTTAATTCGTTTTTTCAAAATGAACTCTTAGTAATGGGAATTCTTCAATTCAAGGATTCTCCAATTCTTGGCAGTTCCAGTGCTTCACTATTGTAACCAATAGAGGGTTTTTAAAGCTGCAGATTAAGAGCATAAACTTAGCTGTCTACCTGTAGGTGTGTTCATGTCAGGTATTATTTAATGACGTGCTTCGTTGAAGGTTTCTCTACAGGCAGTGGAACCTGGTGAGCCATTCATTGCACTCTCAAGTAGGCATCTACCATAGCAGAAGCCAGGCCTGGGGAGTCTGTGGAATTAGGCTTGTAGGTTATTTGTAGACATCTAAATTTAGGTGGCTGAAGCTGAAATCCACCCCAGACAGTGAATTTAAATCTCCCCTGCTGCAATTTAAATCTATCCAAGTCCTTTTTGCAGTCAGCCTGGAGAACAGATTTCTCCTCTTTTGTCTCATACTTACCTTCTATGTATTATTTTCTTCTGTAGACTGATCAACTATTATTTTCTCACAAATCACCTTTTTAAACCTTTAATGCTCACTTTTGAGTTGTCTCCAGGCACTCCATCGCTTTCTTCAAGCAGTATGCTCAATTCAGTACTCATTTGAATGACAACTTCAACTAGAATGCAAGAACCCTTTTAAAAGTTATAAATTATATACCTCTTTAAACCTCTTGAGTACGGTGTTGGTCTGTTTTCTGCAATGCTCGTTAACTCCCGTAAGCTTGGAGTTACTGCCTACTATAATTCTGCTCTGAACTACTGTGTGACTAGTCAATACCATCCTGTATTTGTGCAGCTGACTATTCCTACTCTTCGCAGGTTTTAATTTCATTTCTTTCTACATTTTCCCTTGTTATCTCATCTATTGGAAGCCTGTATTTTTTTTCTTTCAGACAAGCAAAAGCCATGTATTCCTGTAAAGCTGAGCACAGTCATGAGCTGTCTTTCCCACAGGGGGCAATATTTTCCAATGGTAAGATATGTTTTGCATTCTCTTTATGCATAAAAATATATAAAAAACTGAACTGTATCCACAAGATAACAGAGTGTAATTCCATTTTTAACTCTCAGTTTTTGCCCTGATTTTTCAATTGCTCTTGAATAAATACTGTCTAAATAAATATATAAACCATATATAGAAACTTTCAACAGTGTTAATTTATTGTAAATATGTTTTGCTTATCTGGCTGCTTGGGTTTTTGTTTTTATTTTTTTGCAGTGTATCCATCAGTGGAACCAGGCTGGTTAAAAGCAACTTATGAAGGCAAAACAGGACTCGTTCCTGAGAATTATGTTGTCTTCCTCTAGTAATCTTTAGTGGACAGCAATATCTTCATGGTATCCATGGTAACAAATAATAAGCACTATGATTTTTTATCTGACACAGATATGGGATCAGCCCGTTAGCTGAGTGGTAGATTTCCTTCAGATACTGCAGCTGCAGGTTACACAGCTCCCTATCAGTGGAACAGAATGTAATGAAACAGTTAACAGTTTCTGTACTGAGGACGGTACTCTGTTTAAATAGCTTCCATTGTTTGCAAAAGGTTGTTCTGTTCTTCTTTTATGGGTAAGGAACACTAGAGCAATAAAATCAAAGAAAGCTGCCATTTAGCTGCAGAGCTGCAGGTCCTAGGATGTTGCTCACAGAAGTGTGAAATTTAGAGGCAATGCACTCTATGACATTTCTTGCAATCTATAGTTTTTAATATGGAAAATTGAATTTTTTTCATAATGTAAGTAATGCATCTGTTGTGATCTGAATTATCCCTTAGAAAACTTGATTCTAAAATTAGTCCTAATCATTTCAAATACGAAGTGTTTTCCATAAATCAGAAGTTAGTCATTGAGATTACAATGTTGTAGAATTTATGCAACTGATAATGGCATCAGTTTATACACTGCTTGAGCAGTAAGTGCTCATTCAAAATGTGATAAGTTTAGTGAATGTTTCCTTCAGATTCTTCTTAGATTTATTTCCTCCTTTCTATATCAGTACAGATAACATGAACAACTTTTATTTCTCTGATACCCGTCGTTGGGACGATATTCTCAGTGTATCTCAGAACATCTGTAGAACACAGGATGATGCTGAATCTGGACTGATTGGTGGTAAAGTGAAGTGAGCAGTGAAAAACAGCAGTATGTTTTGAATCACAAGATAAATTGTAGCTGACTCCTTTTCCAACTTTTTCCATTGCAAATAAGACAAACAGCCTGCAACATAGCTAATTTTATAAGCTATGAATGCTGAAAGCTCCATGTAGCAATAAAAGTATTTAGTATTATTTCTCCTGACTTCTACTAAACTATTTGACAAAGATTTCTCCCCTTCCACAGAATAAAAAAGCCTTATTTTTCAAAATTTTTGTAAGGACCCATTGATTGCTCCTGGTAGGACTGAAAAAAAAAACCCGATCTCAACAAAACCATAAGCAGTTTTCTAAATCTTGAGCATCTTCCTTGCATACCTGGAGGGAAAACATGCACTGCTTGCTTGGCCACTTACTATGCCTGACTGAAAATCTAGATATTTAAGCTCCTTATTAGTAATAGAGCATTAGTGCTACAGAAAGAATTCACTGTTTCATAGGCCTGTCTAGTTCTTTCTAGTTCTATCTTAGTTCTTTCTTCAGTCACATAAATCAATATATAAATATTCTCTTGATTTCAAAGTTGTACCCTACTTCCAGAAAGTCTAAGGAAGAGCTTCTGTTAGGACTAAAAACATCAGTAAGCTTTTATGTGCTTCTTTTTTCTTTCCATAGACTTTTTTCTTGTTTAAATTAGAAAATAAGATTTATTGCCAACATAAAGAAGCACATCAGAACCTTCTTTACTTGTATGTAGTGCATGATTTCTGCAGAGCAATTCTGTGTTGGAATTCAGGCTGGTGGCAGAAGCCTGCAGGAGCTTTCTCCTCACTAATTAAAGTATCAAGTGGTGATCAGGGAAGGAGAGAGTCTGTAACACCGTCCTCCCAGAAGAGGTCTAGCTTTTCAGAGGGATAGTCTGGGTAAGGCTGACTGCAAGCAGTGGAGGACAGACCCCTTGAATTAGTGACTGAGTGACCTGGGTTCTTTCTTCACTCTGAACAGTTCCATTTAAGTCCCAAATTATGTTTCACTTCACCTTAAGACCAGACTGTGTTCAGCGCATCGTGATGAAGGGCTGTTCCAGACATCGTCACAGGCAGTGAAGGCAGACACATGTGTGCTCATCTAATCTGCCCAGAGCAGATGTGAAAGGAAGTGAAGGTCTTTTCTCACCAGATTGAGCCTGTCTTATTTTTAAGGCAAGCCAAGAGTTCCTAGTGTAAGCTATGCCTGAAACTGCCATTGCCCTGAAAAGATCAATGTGGTTTTGATTGTGGTTTTGCTGTATTTCACACTCCAAAAACGGCATGATGTCAAAGGGCTTACCTCTGGTGACCTTCCCAGGAGTGCTGCTGCAGGCAAAAAGGAGCAGGAAGGGAGGCAGAGCTTTGGGCAGAGGCTGGAGGCCTGGCACACGCCTCACACAGGCAGAGAAATGCAGACCAAACCAAAGCCCCACCACTTCTATCTGTTGCACTGGGGTCACTGGCAAACAAACCGTTGTTGAACATTCTTTGATGACGTCCTCTTAGAAGGGATTCTAATTGTTGTGAAATTCTTGAGGAACAGTGAAGTAGCAAATGCTTGCTCTAGCTTTTATTAGCCTGATTTAACAAGAAGCGGGGGGAAAGCTAACCTTAGGTAATCTCACAGCCAGTATATATGTCTGGGCATTCTCCAATATTATGTTTTGAAACCAGCTGATCTGAGTGCAAGCTAGAGGACTCAAAGATGCTAAGTTCATTTAAAATTTTGTAAAAATGTGAAGTTCAGTTACAGATTAAGTACGTGGAGTCTGAAAGTGATGAAGGAAAGGTTGTAGAAAGACCTGGAGGATTCCCTGCGGAGGAGAGGTGTTCTGTCTATTCCCATGCATTCATCTCACACGAGACACAAAATTGAGTTGTAGAAGGCAACTTCATAAGAAACTGGATCCTACACATTCTGCTGCACACAAAACAAATCTGCATTTTCCTCTGTAAGACTCCGCACTTTTTCAGGCCTTTCTTCTGAACCAGCCATGACGATCACATAACAATTCTAAAGTACCTTAGCTTTAAAACAGCATTTCCGTCTGAAAAAGGTTACGCCCTTTCTTAATTACAGTTAACAAGTCTCAGTGGGATGAGTAGGGTTTTTCATTTTTTGAAATATTTTGTGTTTTTTCCATTCCTCTCTTCTGTGGTACTTAAGCACTTTCTGCATAATCTCGCTGCTGGGTTGTGGATGCCCCAGCTCTTCCCTGACTTTCCAGGAGGGAGTTTATTCCTACAAGAAGCTGTACAATGAACTGGAAAGTTAAGTAACTACGTGTTCAAAGGCTGAGATGGGGGAGAGGGCAGCACCAAAGCTTGTCTAATGATGATACTCTCAGGCCTGACCAAAAATTCCTTCTGATAATTGCAAAGGATCAGAAATCCATATAACATTTAAATGAAGATACAATATCTTGATAGTTCCTTACCAGAAAATGAGGGAAGCTGAACTAAATTAGTTCATAGTATTGATTTACTGCTTTTCAAGAAAGTCAGATTCACTCTACAAGCAAAGGTTGTGCAATTTTTTTTAATTAAAGGATTATTATCCTTCCTAAAAGGATGCAGCATTTTTTTCTGAGTATCACTGTAGAACTCAATGCAGATGACACATTGTGATTGCTGTTTGTCTTGCAGAAATAATGTCTGTACCCACGACTTATGTAATTAGCCATGTTTTTTCTTTTTTAAACATTTTGATACGTGTTGCAGCACAACATGAATCAAATTAATAGTGTGAAGGACTGATATATTGTATGATAAATATGTAAAGTATATTAATATTTTATATTCACAATTTTTATTAATGATGATAAAGATGAAAAATATTTTTGGTGTAATTCCTGTGAGTTCAGTATTAAAATGTCTTTGCCATATTTTGGCATTTAGAGTCCTATGTAACAAAACTCTTAAATTAAACTATAGCTATCACTTATGTCCCTAACTAATCTATAAAGTTCATTGTTTGATTATTTCTGGAAAAAAATGATGCACAGATTTGCTGACCAGCGCTATTCTATGATAGTAATAGTAACTTATTTTCCTTTTATGTATTTTCTGGTGCTAATCTCTATTCTTTGCCTGTAATTGGATTGAATTGTAATGTGCCTTTAGGAAAGACACGTTAGGAGAGGAAAAGTTGCAAAATTCAGCAGTTCAGCACAATAATTACTACAACAAAAAAAAGCATTGTATGGTAGTAATTGGATTTTTTTTTGTTGTTACATTTCTCCACTGGCCTATTTTCTACTTAATAAGATTGCATCGGAATAAATAATGAAACTAAAAGGCATATTGTTCTTCATAGTTCTTTTCCTAAGGCAGCAGTCTGTGTAATTTTGGATTGAGCAGCAAGAAGAGAAATCCCAGCAGGGGAGCACATCCTCCAGACTGGGGTAGATCTTCACTGGTGGAAACTCACAAAGCTCTAGTGAAGTCAAAGATAGATCTTTGGCAATTTATAGTGAGGGTTTGCTGGCCAGAAGCCCTCAGAAAGTAAATGGAATATTCTGTTAATGGGGTAACATACGATATGGCTTGACATCGTTCTGTCTTTCAGCAGAGTGCCCAATATGAATCGTTCTGTTACCAGAGATCGAGCTGTAAGCTAAGTTCAGTCATGTTCTTTGTGGTCACACAGCCCTGGCAGCTGCTGCTGCACGGCCCTTCCAGGTGCTGCTCATGCAAAAGTCAGACGGTCAGCCAGGCTGCTTCAGCACAAGTTGGAAAGTCTCTCTTTTTTGGATAAGATTTTGCATGGGCTTTGGGAGTTTGCTTTGTTTTGTTTTAATAAGGTGCTCGGTATCCAAACAGCTACTAATTCAGTGTTGTCATTCAGTCACTGAAGACCATAGCATTGTTTTTCTTGTCCTGTATGTGGCAGTATTTAATAAGCCTTAAGATTATCCTTGTTATTTTAAGTATAGGGAATGGTGCTTTAATCCTTGGATGTCTCAGCTGAAAGCTATTCTGCATCTGAGCTTTTTGCAAGTGTTTTGTTGGGAATTGTCATTGAAGTTCTGGCACTGAAGACGGCACCGTGATCTCAGCACTACAGGAGTTTCTGTTACAGCAAAGGGCAAAGCAGCTGAACAGGGCACGTGGGTAGTTTCAATTTTCAATCATATTTATGACAATTTCAGAGTTATTAGAGTTTATAGGGGTTACTTTAGATACTATATGGTATTTTAATAGGAAAGTATATACAATCAATAACTATATATATATTTAATAAAATCCTACTAAATTATCTTACTGAACTCTCTGTTTATTTTGTAGTGTGGTTTCAATAATTATCTGCACTCTGTATATATCTACATGTAAATAACTGGCATGATATGCATAAGCTGACTTGCAGACATAATTCTATGTTGTACTTTACACTGTATTTCAAAAATTTGAAAAAAAGGTTTTCAAAATAAAAAGCCTTTCTACACAAACTGGTTTCTTTATTATTTTTAAATTTGGGCTCTGGTTCAGTCTTTTCTTTTTTCCAAGTAAGAACACTTTTGTGCTGCTTCCATCTGTAGCTGCATTTTTCACTGAAGTTTCGCCCTTGAGGACACTTTATGTGGAGGACATTGCTCCCAACATTGAGGAATGGGCATGTGTATGAATACGAGACAATGGTATGTCACCTGCTGTCCTGGTCACATGGAAGTCTCCAAAGATGTGGCTTTTGAGGAAAAGAAAATGACGATTTTAAATGTTAGGTAACAAGAAACAGAACCCTGGTATACCAAAACATCATTGATGAGGTCTTTGCCTCTGAGAATCAGCAGGTGGGTGGCGCACGGGAGGGGGTGTTGGTGATCCCATTCCAACAACACGGCCCGTGAGGGAGGTAGCATGAGTGGAGTGGTTTCTGCAAGTTTCCTTGCAGCCCGTTCCTAGCATTTCTCCAGGGCTTTTTGCCTCAGGGACCTGCAGCTTTTCTGTCCCTCAGGAGGGAGTTGCTGCCATTGCCAGCTGTGCCCGGGGCAAGGGGAGCTGGGAGGTAGCCTGCCTTGCCTTTCTCCTGAAGGGGGTCCGAAATCCCAGGTGGCTTTTATACCCCTGAAACAATCAGGATTTATGATGATACTAACTGAAAATAACCACATTTCTTAAATAAGGAAGATCAGCCAGCTGATCA
>NW_009258784.1:850414-850759 GCF_000687185.1 Egretta garzetta
CGCTGCGCCCGCAGCTGCGCAGGGGGACGCCAGATAGAACGGAGAACAAAACATAGACACCGTGGCCATAAATAAAAAGTTAGGCGGGGAAGGAAAACAACACGGACCAGGTGGAGAAACAGTCTCTCCCTGGCCTTGCTTTCTAACAACCACTCCTGAAGCTTGCACTTCACGGCTCTCCCTGTTTGAACCTTTGAGAGCAATAGTGTGGCCAGCAGGAGCAGGGCAGTGATCCTGCCCCTGTACTCGGCGCTGGTGAGGCCGCACCTGGAATGCTGTGTTCAGTTTTGAGCCCCTCACTACAGGAAAGACGTTGCGTTGCTGGAGCATGTCCAGAGGAGAGCA
>NW_009258784.1:850801-858073 GCF_000687185.1 Egretta garzetta
TTGAGGGAACTGGGGGTGTTCAGCCTGGAGAAGAGGAGGCAGAGGGGAGAGAGATCGCCCTCTACAACTGCCTGACAGGAGGGGGTAATGAGGTGGGTGTTGGTCTCTTCTCCCAAGTAACAAGTGATAGGACGAAGGAAATGTCCTCAAGTTGTGCCAGGGGAACTTTAGATTGGACATTGGGAAATACTTCTTCACCGCAAGGGTTGTCAAGCACTGGAATGGGCTGCTCAGGGAAGTGGTTGAGTCCCCATCCCTGGAGGTATTTAAAAGACGGGTAGACGAGGTGCTTAGGGACATGGTTTAGTGGTGGGATGGCAGGGTTAGGTTAATGGTTGGACTTGATGATCTTAGAGGTCTTTTCCAACCTAAATGATTCTATGATTCTATAAGGAGTCTACTTCCAGGCATCAAAAAGTCACCTGCAGCCCGTGGTCACCAAACACCGCCTGTGCCTGGCTGAGCTCCAAGCACCCCGTGCAGTACGGGGCTGGGAGGAAGGGAAGGCTCCCCTGGCCGGGGGCCGAGGGACACAGCTGGGCTGGTGAAGCCGCTCCAGACTGCATTGGCTCTGCTGGAAAAGCCTGCGAAGGAGAGGGGCTGCAACACGGTTCTGCCCTTTCCCACAGGCATGCAGGCTTCTTGAAGGAGAGGGGCTGCAACAGGGGGGTTCTGCCCTTTCCCACAGGCATGCAGGCTTCTTGGTTTTCAGACCCTCTAATCCACAGGAGTGAACACAGACTAGTCTGGGGTCTAGACTAAGCCCTAAAATAGATCTCACTCATTTTCCCAGTGCCTGTAAGGCCATTTTACTTGGGATCATGGAATAACTAAGATTTTTCTCTATTTCTGGGCAACATATTCTGGCTTGCTCTATTTTGACATTTCAGTGAGCATTTAAATGTAAAAAGACATAAATTCTTGTTAAACTCACTCAGTGGTACTGTATTATCACTGAATTGAAAACTCCCAAGGGCTGAGACACTACCTGTGTTTCTTACCAGAAAGGGTGAAGAGGGACTTTGTTATTTGCTTGCATTAAGGCACCTTAGAGCACACGATTCTCGGCTTTTGGAAGAGTGGATCTCCTGGTCTGCCGGCTTTATTGCTTGATAAGCCTATGGCATGGGTTATGGAGCAGCTGATGTGTGGAATAGTGTAAAGCAGGTGTAAAGCAGGCGCTGGAGTGAGCTGCGGTGGTGCAGAGCCCCTGCAGCGCTCGACCAAGGGGAAGCAGGATGCAAGGGGGGCCCGCAGCCGTGCTGGACGTGCCTCCCACGGAGCTGCCCTGGCCTTAGCCCCCTGCTTGTAAAGAGGAGAAATTCCAGTGATCCAAGGAAATGGCATAGGTGTAGAGTGAGCAGGCTGCAAAGTCAGCCCAGATCCCAGTTGGGAACGTTTTCTCCGTTCCTTGAAAACCTACCTGCCTTTCTAACAGACACGAGCACTATGCTTATTAAACATGGGAAATAAGGTATTTGCACTTTTGTCTTTTAAAATTTTATTCCACATTTATAAAGCTTTTCCTGTGTAATTTGGATTAATCACTGATACGGAGAGAAACTATTGAAAGATATTCTTGGCTTCTTTTGCAATGGTTGGCTGCTTTTCTATTGTATTTATGGCAACAAGCTAAAAAGCTGAACTAGCCTAGAGCAAGTGCCTTTGCCAAAGATCATGGTGTGCTTTTTTAATGTAAACATGCAGGGATTCATGGGAACATTGAGTGACCTCCACAGCCGGTACAGAAAGGAGTCTTAATTCACTTGAAAGTACTTTGGTAATTGGAATACATCTTTCTGCCAGTATAATTGAGAAGCTGATTAGTTTGACTTAGCACGGGTGTATTTCATTTAAAATTACTGTTAATGGCTCTCGGGTGCCCTTAGAAGGGTTTAGAGTCCCATCTGAATGAAAAACATCAGCGATTTATTTTTGTTGATGGTCATTGCTTTTGTCTTCTTACAAAAAAAAAAACACATTCAAAGGGAAGCATGCGGCTTACCTGGATTGTGGGTATTTTCAGAACGAGATTTAAAATGGTATGCTTCGCCCTGGGACGGCCACGAGCTCTGTCCCCACCAGCAGGCTGGGTCTGAGGAGGGGTGGGGGGCTCAGCCCCAACTTGGGGGGCTGGGGGGGGTGGATGGAGGGCATGCAGTATGTCCCAGCACAGCATGGCTCTGAGCAGCAGCCACAGGCCCAACTGAGCTCATTTGGGGGCTCTGTAGTCCAGACATGACCCTATGCTCATGGCATCGCTAGGGAAACATCAGCAGGTGAGACAGCTACGTGGTGGGAAGCCCCATGGGAACCTTTCAGAGGACAATTCACAAACCCAGGCGGAAGAAAGATAAGAAATCTGAGCTTGATCAATCTTTACAGCGTTCCTCCAAATAAATTAACTGTCGTACAGGATACAATTGGTTCCTAGAATGAAACAAATGCTGTTTGCAAGGACCTCACGAGAAGATAACAAAGATTAGGGGTTCAGTGTGCTGGGAAGCTGAGCACAAAGTGCTGGAAACAGGCTGTGAAAGCGGTGACGATTGTGAGTCCTGAATTACCACACAACAAGGATGCTTATCCTCCACCAAAAAACCACCCACATCTGGGGGCTCTGGTGGCACCTTCCATGGGCACCTGAAGGAAGCAGGTAGATAGCAGAAGACCTCAGAGAGATTTAGGTGCGAACAAACTGTGTTGGGCAGCGGTGATACACACTTATCCTTATGTAAAACCATGGCTTAAATGTGCTGTTGCTGTTGGTTGAGGGATGCTTATGTTTGGTCCTGAAAAAATACTGTTTCTTTTCTGTAATTATGACAAATTGTGCCTGCTTTGGATGGGAAAAATGGTCATTCTGCATGATGTCCTGCCTCCCCAGACCCTTCCTTGAGAAATTTGCAGTGAATGCCATACAAGTGTTTTGCCCAGTTTTGTAACACCATTTTGTTTTGGCACGGGTCTTTCTCTCCGCCCCCCCTAACCCCCTGTAGTTCAGATGACGCAAAACAAACAAGCACAATTAATTTTGCCTTCGGAACAGCACAGAACCAAGCTGTTCAGAGAGATTCAGGTTCTGCTGCCTCTAAAGCCTTTCCTTAATAATTTTTTCTTACCGTTGTTTAAATGACCCCTTGAAACATTTCATGACTAAATAACCTGGGAAGCCAAATGTGCAGAGATCTGTAGGTGCATGGGCATGAGAAACCCAGGTGAATATTGTTGTGCTTTTTTAGCTAACGCAATTAGCTTTGCTGGATAGTTTTTATCCAGAGGGAAAATCAAGAAAGGGTCTGTCTTTATTGCGATGTTAACTTGTGTGCACCTCTCATAGACAGCTCATCCCCTCAGTGCAGCGGGAACAAACACAGCTCTTTGCTTTTCACAGCTTCTGAGGCACTTGGGGTCAGCCTTCCCCTGTAGCATGGGTCACATTTGAGTAAAACAGCGGTAACACAAAAGCCATGGCCGCCCCATGGGTGGTTTAGGACAGTGGACCTCCTCGTAGCACCGCCGCAGCCTTGACTTGCTTTGGTGCCTTCTCCAGTGCCTCAGCATCTTTGTTATGGACACATACAAAAGGAAATGATGGTTTCACCTGAGTTACTGCACAGGAGGATCTCTGACACCCCTTCTTTCTTTCACTTAGATAACACAAATTAGCAGGGCTTTCTTCCCAGTGAGCAGCAGATGATTACTGCACGAATTCCTTAGTATCTTTAAGGGGAAGTTCACCTGCACTGTGCAGAGATGAGTCCCTATCCGTAGCATCTGTATCGTTACAGAGTCTGAGATGTTACCATGAAAAACCATCTTGTTTAGGCAGGCTGTTACTAGCTAAAGGTTAAAGCAGAGGCTTCTACCCCAAAGGGCTTAAACATCTTGTTTTGAATAATGAGTTAACATTATTTTACTCTTTATACCTTTCCATTACCATGTCAAAAAAACACAACCCAAGACCATTTTTGAGCAACAGAGGTATGCATGCAGGCTGAATTTGGACGCAGCATACATACACACAAAGCCATTCCACTGGAGGAACATCCATTCCAGAGGAACATAACTGGATAAATAAATAGTTGGGGACTAAATAAAGGCATAAGTGCATGTGCCCTTAACTGAATGCATATTTAAGTAGGAGCAGTGTCTTAAATTTTGACACCTTGTAGTTCTTCAGTGTCTCAAAAACTGTTTGTATTCTTCTGTGTGCTAGCTGGTAACAGGACTTCCACTCTAAAGAAATCCATGTATACTTTTGTATTGACCAAATGCCTTCCACTGTTGTTTAATACTGTGGAATGTTTTAAAACTAAATTATTTTGGAAAAAAAAAAAAATCACCTATGTGGTAAATCCCAGCCCTGCCAAGCTGTTCGTGATGTGCACATGCAGTACTGATAACGTCTGAGAGATCAATTCACAAGAACGAGGACACTCAGAAATGAAACTGAAACGTCGCTTTCAAGATGTACTGTATTCTGTGGAAATAATGTGGAAAAGTATTGTCGCTGGCACGGTTAATGCTTCTCGGAGAGCACATTATCTGTGGTTAACATTACAGCACGTCCGTAGCAAGGGGTGACAGCCAAAGCACTGGTCCAGACCTGAATTACCGGTGCTCCCTTAAAACGAGAGGGGCAAGAGTTGGTCTCTCCAGTGGAAGAAGCCCACACCAGGCCGCCCAACCATTCTGCCCAGTGCCCATGCCCCTCACCGGGGTGTGAGTCCCGCTCCTTGCCCATCACACACCGCGTCAGAAGGCAGCGGGGCGGGAAGCAGGACATGGTAAGGATGAGGGAAGGATCACCTCAGTGCTGGACTCATGTCCTCAAAAGCCGGAGGTGATGTTCCCTCAGTACAGCCAAGAAAAGGTTGTGCCAGGCCAAGTCAATGACCCCTCTGTGCACCGGCCACAGGGGAAGAGCCAGCTCCCCCATGACCGGGGATGGTGAGGTGGGTGGTAGCATCCTGCAGTGCACCGCATCTCACGCCTCGGCAGACAGATCTGGCAGCGCCCGCTGTTGGCAGCAGCAAGCTGGAGGTCTTGGTATGGACACTGCAGTGAGCCCACAGACAGCCTCTGTACAGCCTAGGGACAATTTGCTCTCAAAACCTGGCTATAAAACATATATAAATAAATCGTTACCCAATGTGTAGGTTGCTGTGCTAGGCGTATCTGTACTCGGATGTATTTTTTCCGACACAGAGAGGCAGCAGGGTGCCACAGCATCTGTTCCCACATCAGCACCAGCAGCCAGTGCCACTGTGCATCCACCCACCGCGGTGCATTTAAATAAATTTTTCCCTTGTGTGTATTTATGCTTGAAGATCAGATTTTATACACTAGCAGTATGACAGTACCTTCCATTTTAGTTAAAAAAAAAACAAAAAACAATGTTGTCTCCCATTCTTTGAGCCGTGTAAAGAGTTTGAATTGAAAACTGTCCTGGTTTCAGCTGGGACAGAGTTATTTTTCTCCCTAGTAGCTGGTATGGTGCTGAGTTTTGGATTTAGTATGAGAGCTGGAGAAGGCCACGCTGCAGGCGGTAGGTGCACCTCGAAGCAACAGCGGCTGTGGCCAAGTCCGTGCCGCAGGAGGTACAGCCCTGCAGAGACTGCAGCTCATAGGTAAGGCTCCGCTTGGAGCAGTCCCCAAGGACTGCGGTCTGTGGGTGAGTCCGAGCTGGAGCAGGGGCAAGGGGAGGAGTTCACAGCAATGTTAAACCCTACGGTCTGGTCCAAAGGGACCAGGGTGGAGATTGTAATGGCAATACCTTTAAATTGTTGTAACCCATGATCTGAGTTGCATGTCACAGGGATTTCTATAGCAGGAACCACCTGAACCAACGGAGGAGAAGCTTTACAAGAAGCAGTGCAAGTGCAGCAGTGACCCGACCTGAGCTGGCTTGGGTGCCCAGTAACTGCACAGCCCACCACCTCTCCTGTCCTGAGTGACCTGCATAAGAGATGGAGCCCAAAGCCACGGACTAAATGAACTCAGTGGACATTTTGTGGACATTTCTGGACATTCTACAGACATTTTACAAGGGTAGTCCATAGACTAAGGGAATGGTATCTGTGTAGTTTATCAAAGGATGGAAGTGGAGGGGGGGTGGGGTGGGGTGGGGTGTAATGTATTGGGTAGCGTGGGACCTGAGCATGACGTAAATGGTGTGGAATAAGGGGTGGACACTGTCCTGGTTTTGGCTAGGATAGAGTTAACTTTCTTCCTAGTAGCTGGCATAGTGCTGCGTTTTGGATTTAGTATGAGGATAATGTTGGTAACACCCTGGTGATTCAGTTGTTGCTGGGTAGTGCTTACACCAGGCAAGGACTTTTCAGCTTCCCCTGCTCTGCCAGGGGCACTGGAAGCTGGGAGGGGGCACAGCCAGGACAGCTGACCCCAACTGGCCCCAGGGCTATTCCAGACCGTACGGCATCATGCTCAGCATGTAAAGCTGTGGGAAGAAGAAGGAAAGGGGGGATGTTTGGAGTGACGGCGTTTGTCTTCCCAAGTCACCGTTACACGTGATGGAGCCCTGCTTTCCTGGGGACGGCTGAGCCCCTGCCTGCCCATGGGAAGCAGTGAATGAATTCCTTGTTTTGCTTTGCTTGCGTGTGCGGCTTTTGCTTTTCCTATTAAACTGTCTATGTCAAACCCATGAGTCTTCTCACTCTTACTTTTCCGATTCTCTCCCCCAACCCACCTGGGCGGGGGGGAGTGAGCGAGTGCCTGTGTTGGGCTGAGTTAAACCTGGGCTGGGGTTAAATCCCAACAGTCCTTTGGTTGTCTCCCACTCTTTGAGCCTTGTAGAGAGTTTGAATTGAAAACAAAATGGAAAACATGGCTCCCCTCCCCATACAGGTTTCAATTCAGCAAATAAGGCGTGTGTGTTGCCTCTAACCTGGAGCTGCCCAAGTCATTGAAGTGAAATTCACCTCCGGACTGCTGCTCCCTAGGGCTGCAAGCACAAGTGGCTCCACCAGGCTGGTACTGGCAACTGCAGATCCATGTCCAGTTACCGCATGGTGCTGTTTTGAAGCTTTACTTTCCATCTAGTGGTAACTGAAGGCTTAAACACTTCCCATGCTACTACAGAGTAAGCACATCTCCAATTTATTGGACATGACACAGCATAGCTAGACAACACCTTTACAAAAATACTTGAAAGCTGTTATTTCAGCTGTACAAATATATAGATGCAAGTTCCTCTTCACTGGAAAATACAGAAATCTTATACAAGTCTCTCTTTTAAAAAAATAAAAA
>NW_009258784.1:866727-885745 GCF_000687185.1 Egretta garzetta
CGTCCCCATGACCGGGGATGGTGAGGTGGGTGGTAGCATCCTGCGGTGCACCGCATCTCACGCCTCGGCAGACAGATCTGGCAGCGCCCGCTGTTGGCAGCAGCAAGCTGGAGGTCTTGGTATGGACACTGCAGTGAGCCCACAGACAGCCTCTGTACAGCCTAGGGACAATTTGCTCTCAAAACCTGGCTATAAAACATATATAAATAAATCGTTACCCAATGTGTAGGTTGCTGTGCTAGGCGTATCTGTACTCGGATGTATTTTTTCCGACACAGAGAGGCAGCAGGGTGCCACAGCATCTGTTCCCACATCAGCACCAGTAGCCAGTGCCACTGTGCATCCACCCACCGCGGTGCATTTAAATAAATTTTTCCCTTGTGTGTATTTATGCTTGAAGATCAGATTTTATACACTAGCAGTATGACAGTACCTTCCATTTTAGTTAAAAAAAAAACAAAAAACAATGTTGTCTCCCATTCTTTGAGCCGTGTAAAGAGTTTGAATTGAAAACTGTCCTGGTTTCAGCTGGGACAGAGTTATTTTTCTCCCTAGTAGCTGGTATGGTGCTGAGTTTTGGATTTAGTATGAGAGCTGGAGAAGGCCACGCTGCAGGCGGTAGGTGCACCTCGAAGCAACAGCGGCTGGGGCCAAGTCCGTGCCGCAGGAGGTACAGCCCTGCAGAGACTGCAGCTCATAGGTAAGGCTCCGCCTGGAGCAGTCCCCGGGGACTGCGGTCTGTGGGTGAGTCCGAGCTGGAGCAGGGGCAAGGGGAGGAGTTCACAGCAATGTTAAACCCTACGGTCTGGTCCAAAGGGACCAGGGTGGAGATTGTAATGGCAATACCTTTAAATTGTTGTAACCCATGATCTGAGTTGCATGTCACAGGGATTTCTATAGCAGGAACCACCTGAACCAACGGAGGAGAAGCTTTACAAGAAGCAGTGCAAGTGCAGCAGTGACCCGACCTGAGCTGGCTTGGGTGCCCAGTAACTGCACAGCCCACCACCTCTCCTGTCCTGAGTGACCTGCATAAGAGATGGAGCCCAAAGCCACGGACTAAATGAACTCAGTGGACATTTTGTGGACATTTCTGGACATTCTACAGACATTTTACAAGGGTAGTCCATAGACTAAGGGAATGGTATCTGTGTAGTTTATCAAAGGATGGGACAGACATTTTACAAGGGTAGTCCATAGACTAAGGGAATGGTATCTGTGTAGTTTATCAAAGGATGGAAGTGGAGGGGGGGTGGGGTGGGGTGGGGTGTAATGTATTGGGTAGCGTGGGACCTGAGCATGACGTAAATGGTGTGGAATAAGGGGTGGACACTGTCCTGGTTTTGGCTAGGATAGAGTTAACTTTCTTCCTAGTAGCTGGCATAGTGCTGCGTTTTGGATTTAGTATGAGGATAATGTTGGTAACACCCTGGTGATTCAGTTGTTGCTGGGTAGTGCTTACACCAGGCCAGGACTTTTCTGCTTCCCATGCTCTGCCAGGGGCACTGGAAGCTGGGAGGGGGCACAGCCAGGACAGCTGACCCCAACTGGCCCCAGGGCTATTCCAGACCGTACGGCATCATGCTCAGCATGTAAAGCTGTGGGAAGAAGAAGGAAAGGGGGGATGTTTGGAGTGACGGCATTTGTCTTCCCAAGTCACCGTTACGCGTGATGGAGCCCTGCTTTCCTGGGGACGGCTGAGCCCCTGCCTGCCCATGGGAAGCAGTGAATGAATTCCTTGTTTTGCTTTGCTTGCGTGTGCGGCTTTTGCTTTTCCTATTAAACTGTCTATGTCAAACCCATGAGTCTTCTCACTCTTACTTTTCCGATTCTCTCCCCCAACCCACCTGGGCGGGGGGGAGTGAGCGAGTGCCTGTGTTGGGCTGAGTTAAACCTGGGCTGGGGTTAAATCCCAACAGTCCTTTGGTTGTCTCCCACTCTTTGAGCCTTGTAGAGAGTTTGAATTGAAAACAAAATGGAAAACATGGCTCCCCTCCCCATACAGGTTTCAATTCAGCAAATAAGGCGTGTGTGTTGCCTCTAACCTGGAGCTGCCCAAGTCATTGAAGTGAAATTCACCTCCGGACTGCTGCTCCCTAGGGCTGCAAGCACAAGTGGCTCCACCAGGCTGGTACTGGCAACTGCAGATCCATGTCCAGTTACCGCATGGTGCTGTTTTGAAGCTTTACTTTCCATCTAGTGGTAACTGAAGGCTTAAACACTTCCCATGCTACTACAGAGTAAGCACATCTCCAATTTATTGGACATGACACAGCATAGCTAGACAACACCTTTACAAAAATACTTGAAAGCTGTTATTTCAGCTGTACAAATATATAGATGCAAGTTCCTCTTCACTGGAAAATACAGAAATCTTATACAAGTCTCTCTTTTAAAAAAATAAAAACGATAGTAATACACCGTCAGTTATGTCCATCATGATCTTGAATGTTCAATATAGAGAATTACTAACATCGGTCCAAATATGTCTCAAAATTAAGCATTACTTGGCTTTCTACAGAACTTTCCTTGGAGGATTACAAAGCCTCTACAAAGTGCTCATGCATTATACACCCAGGTAATCCTTGGGAAAGAAAGCGCGCTGAGGGCAGGGGAGGGAGGGGAGAACAAACATTTTATAAACATGGGAACTGGGATGTAAAG
This sequence comes from Egretta garzetta, assembly GCF_000687185.1. NCBI lineage: Eukaryota > Metazoa > Chordata > Aves > Pelecaniformes > Ardeidae > Egretta > Egretta garzetta. The sequence goes on from NW_009258784.1 coordinate 869,392, forward strand.
GTTGTGTGACATTCAGAAACTGCAAGAGACCGTGTACAGCAAGAGTCCCCAGCCTGGCGCTTAACCCTTAGGTTGTGCTTTTATCTATCTGGTAGGTTTTGTCTTAAAATTAATGGCTCTCTTCAGGGAAGGCTTTAAGGATACTTTAAATGAAAATCTTCCTAAAGTGGTATTTTCAGAATTTCAGAAGTTTGTTGGGTTTTGTTTTTTTTTTAATGGCAGATGTTTGTAACCTTGCTTTGTGAGCAGAGAATAGACACGTGGCCTGTGTTATGAAGCTGAGAAAGGACAGCGGTTTCCGCCTCCCAGTGACACGTAAGCCGGGTGCAGCCATCACTGCAATCTGCACGTGACAGCAAACCCGACGCTGCCGCTTCCGTGCACAGTCACCGTGAGCAGTGAACTGGCCAGCGCACAATGTGACTGGACGGCAAGCTGAGCTTTGGGATAAAAAACTTCCAGTTAAGTTTTTAAGTGAAAAGCCTTGTCACCCTCAGCTGGCCACCCTCCGTGCACGGCGGCAACAGCCCCAAAGGAAGCCATTCTCACCCCCCCTGGGCCACGCCATCACACGGCTGCCACACCCCGACTCCTTGGGCATTGCAAGTAATGTGAAACGACCAGATTTGCTCTCACTTTCCTTCTGTTTCACAGTGTATTGTTCCTAGCAAGCGTGTTGTACTTTGGCTACAGAAGAATATACTTATGGGGAACAGCAAAATTCCCATTTTACTGTTACGAATGTTGCTGGGATCTGGGAAAATGGTTGGGAACACATTCATTGCTCTACTGAAGTCTTTGTCACTACTTTGAAAGGGCACTGCCACGCTTCAGATACGACATCTCCGAATATTTCTAACAGAAGGAAGGCTCCTACGTGTAACGGACTGCCACCCACTAGTCAGAGGTTTCAGTTCCTTCACCAAACATTGAAGTTATGATCCTAGTTTCTGAGCTACAGGTGAAAACTCATCCCGCTCAAAGTGCTTTGGGCTGACGACGATGCATAAAGTGAATGATGACACTTTTTTAAATGCATTTATACAAAGGACACAGATGGAGCTGTCCCCACCCCCCCGATGGCTCTGGCTGGACGTGGGGGTGCTCGCCTAACAGCGCCTGCGCGTTTCCGTAGGCACACCTCCCCGTGCGTAACCTTAAGCTGAGTATTCCAGGTACGCGCGCTCAGGTACTGGTCCTCAGCTGTCAGAAAAAGCGCAGTGTGAAACACTCGCATTTGTAGTGATGGTTTTAACTTTACATTTAAATAAGTTCAGGAATACCTGCAATCAACTGCCCTTTAAATAGATGTGTCCTTTTGGGGAATTTATAAAGTTTATGGATATATGGTCTTCAAAGATTATATAAGGCTCCTTGGAGCTTCCTTTTTTTGGAAATTAATTAGAGAACCTATTAAATTTTAGTATACAGTCAGCCTTATTCAGGCACAATATAACATAATCGTATACTCCTTTGAAACAAGCTTTACTTTTAAAGCTGTACTGCAGATCGCTTGGTGTTTCTTTTTCAAGTACTCTTAAGTAAAAGCATTTACACGTCTGTCTGAATGCCCAGGGCCACGTACACGCCCGCTTGGTGCTGTCCTTATTCACGCTCCACAGAGCCCCAAAGGACCTGGCAGAATAAATCAGGTTTTTTGAACCGCACTATGATGAGAACATGGTTCTCGTCTGGGGGTACTGCAGATCAGAGTCTCAGACTGCGCATAAACCAGCAATAGAGGGGCTGATGTGTAAAAGCATCACTCTGTCTTTACCTATTATATGAAAAATAGGCATATGTGAAAACTGTACATCCAAGATGGAATGAGCAACTTACGGTGATGTTCACAAAAGTCTCACCTGTATAACACAAAGGTCTCTCTACTGGTCTGCCACGTTATTGCTGACTTGATGGCAAAGATATTTGTTGTGCCCACCAGCTGCTTTTCATCCAATCTAGCTCCTTGTCTGAAAGTACGCAGTTGGGGAGGGCACTGAAGCAGAGCCCTGTATTCCTGTAAATTTATTTCTCCTCAACATAGGAAAAAGAAACTTTAGTGCTAAAGCGGCTGGGCGGATATTTAAATGGAGCTGTGGGAAAATGCAAGAGAGTGAGACTGTTTAAATGACACTGTGAGAACTTCCTCACTGATATGCCTGAATGCTGAACTGGTGGAGCTATTGTACCCGCAGAGGTGAAAGGGTAATTTGGTTTTCATAGTCAGAAAAGCATGATCCATGGCTTGTGATGGTATTTCTACAAGGAGCACACCTCACACTGGCAAGAAACTGAAATGTTGCCAGGTTTAAGTGACAAACTAGAATTAAATGAAAGCTTACCACTCCTTGATATCCTTTATATTCCGTAAGTACCTTGTATGGAGCACTCTGGGCCCAACCCAAGAAAAAAATGGCTAAATGTGAGTGAAAAAATGTATCAAGGGAGCAGCACTGCTCACGTACTTGAAGTTATGCAACTGGTGCATCAGTTCCAACAGGACCAGAGGATTACTTTCTGAGGATTATTTTCTCTTTAAGGTAAACAGCCAGCTAAATTTCAACTTCGTTATTATTATCCATGCAGTCACCTTTTATTGCATGTTTCTAGCCAAGCATCTGAAAAGCTACAGTGCCATTCTGCAAGCAAATGTCGTCAATCTAATAAATTAATTACATTCATTGAAAAAAAAACCACTAACAAATTTTAAGAGAAAAACCACCTCAAATATGACTTTTCTTTCCTTTCTATCCTCCAAGGGGGAAGAGAGAACTAAATGAAAACCAAACCCTCTGTTCAAGTCAGGTCATCATGACACAAAGCCGTGCAAACCCATAAATCCAGCAATGCTGACAGTCTCGCCTGGCAGCGTGCACGCAGGCTTCTGAGCCATGGAAAGTTGGGAGGGCTTTGGATATTGGCTCTGCAGCTGCAGGCTGACTTATCAGACGGAAGGAAAGGTCAGCGTGCCACAAACAGCGCGCCAGGCAAGAAATGTGCACTTGGGGTTGCGCTGCTGCATGGGTGGAGTGCAGCCCCGTCCTCTCCTGCCCTGGGGATAAACTAACCTTAAGTTCGTGGAGGTAGGAGACCACAGGAAGGAAGGCTCTCTACAGATACATTACCGCTCATGCTACCGATACATCACTGATAACTGAGATAAATATTTGGGGTTAGACAGGGACACAGGGAAGCAGCTGAGCTCCCCAGTAAACATAATGGAGAGAGACATTATTACTGTACTTTAAAAGAAAAAGAACTAAGGTAGTAATGAAGCATTGACTGGTCAGAAAACGCCAACTGAACTCTCAGCTTCTCTGCTGCAGATCTAACACAAGAAAACGTAACTGCAGCGCAGCTGAAGGAACAGCTGGAGTTCAGAAATACCTAAGCTCCAGTTTATTATGCACACACACAACTAGCCCATTCCTAAGCACCATGAAATCAGTCAGAAGTTTCTCAGACTACATTTCCCTCTGTCACGGACTAGGTGTTAACAAACCCACATCCCCCTTTCCCTAAAGGCTGGTCAAAACTGTTGATCCAGCTAAGATCTCTGAAACCACGAGCCACATGTTTGACCTTTTGTATTTCTTCAAGCAGAGCAGGTACAACTGTGAAGCAACTTGGTGTGAAGGAGCAGAGCAGTTGGCCAGGGCTGGAGGTCTCCTCTTCTCTGCACTGCATAGTCACTGCTCTCAATACACAGCCGGGCTGCCACAGGCACTTCAACCTACAAAACAGTCTTTAAAAACTATAAATGTGATGCCTCTACAAAGCTGAAGAGCAACAGCAGAGCTCAAAGGAAATGGCTGCCTCCATGGTCTGGTTGGTTTGCCTCACTGAAGTACCAGCAGAAGGCAATGCTACAGGCCTTGGGTCAAAAATGCCTCGACTGTACAGAACAGGACAGGCTTAGCTTCAAGCATCGCTTATGTTATTTAGTGTAAGAAAGATGAAGAACTTTAGGTCATAGATCAGACAAAAAGTTACAGCTGGACAGCTTTCTAATTCGTACAACAGGTCTCATACCTTTACAGTGTAATCAGGCACATTGTAAATGTCATTAAACAACGGAGTCCATCTGCTGAAACCTCTTATTTCTACTATGCAAAATGCAACATTAGAAGATCCAGCATTGTTATGCTTCGTTCAGTATACTGAGAAGCACTACAAGATTTTATTTAGACCTATTTGTAAAGCTCAAATCAAAAAATACCTTCATCTTTAAACAAATGTCAATGCAGAGAAATAGAGACAGCTAAAAAGCCTCACACTCTCTGAAAAACTCAGAGACAAGAACTAGCTTGCTGATGGCTCTCTGGACAGTGTTGGAAAGTCGCAGTACATGAGATGGCTACAGGGAAGGAAGCAATCTTGTGATCACTGTTCATGGTGTCTGTGTAATCCGGAGCAAATGACAGTGTCAAAACGGAGACTAAAGGCAATTTTATAACTGGGCTCAAAGCTGGAAGTTCTCAAATTCAAACTTGTTTTTTCCTAACTTCAGACAATGAAGTAATGGATACAGGGCTTTCAAATGCGTAGAGCAGCCGCGTTTAGCCACACTTGTGCTGTCTGATGTTAGTGCATTTAAAATGACCGTGAAGTTCTGGGAATTCTTTCTGTGAGTTAGAGATCCTTAAGAAATACGATTTGAAGATGTTTTTAACCTTTGTAATCCATTCCCAAAAGACATCTGTTCTTCCTTTTTGTTTATGTCTTTGAGACAAATAGAGACCATTTCAGACTAATCTGCCATATTTATGGGACACGGTGACATGGCAGCCACTCGGAACAAACTTGAGGGATTGAGTAAAAGGCAGATGTAGCCTGATCTGGGGCACTCCTAAGGCAAGCATACTGCCTGCTCCGTTTTCCAATTTCAGAATGAGGGTGTCAAGGAATAATTTTTAGTGTGGGAAGTTCCTGTTAACAGTTTAATCTAAACAATAACACAGACAGTCTGTTTATTCAATGGTAAATCATGTGGCAATGCTTAAATTCCCAAAGAATGCATGCAAATATTGTTGTTAGACAAAAGTGGAATGGCTGAAATGGACTTTATACTAAGCTCCACAATTACTGAATGCAAATACAAAGAAAAATAAAGAAAACAAAACTTCAATATGTAGAAATAGAGAATTTTGTGTTATTTATTAAAACATAATGGCTTTAAGGATCACAGTTAGAAGTCAGACTGTATTGAATATGAAAGAAATTGCTTGTCTCTGGGCAGTTAGAAATGACGAACCTGGTCAACTAACACAAAAGCCTGCTTGTACCCTTTTATCCAGGGCCGGATCTTTGCACCAATTCCAATGGGTTTTGTACTACTGGGTGGGAATCTCAAAACCATTTTTAACCCAAGTCGTAATGTAGCTTCTTCTTGACTGGCTTTAGTAATTGTAAATAGTAGGGGATGCCTTTAGTTCTACCTTCAGTTGTTAGTTGTCCACATTTTTTCAAGAATCAGGATTTAATTTTCATGAACAAGTAACATAATTTATACTGTTAATGAGGGGCACCCTGATTTAATCAGGGCTACTGAACTTAGAACCAGTGAGCCTTTGTTCAGGTGCAAGGCTACAGCTGCTCACCATCAGCAGTATGCTACCCCACCATGGATGCATCCAACATGTAATGGGGAACAGCAAAGCGTATGGCCAGCAAGCACCCAAGCAGGACTCACAGTTTCCTACGTTGTTAGAGAATTTGAGTATCGTTTTTAGTGACTGACAATTTGTCATATTTTAATAGACCCATAAATTCTTCTTGGTCTTTATATGTTCCTCTGTTGTTTGAATATATCAACCATTTACTGCCTTAAATGTGTAAGTTGTTTAGTGGTGGGATGGCAGGGTTAGGTTAACGGTTGGACTTGATGATCTTAAAGGTCTTTTCCAACCTAAACAATTCTATGATTCTATGATTCTATATCTGTATTGAAGGAAAAAACACCACCACATTATAATTTTTCAGTCAAATATTTCATTTCCATGGTAAAACATTATATTCTTCTTGATTTTATACAGCTAATTTAGTCCAATTCCTCTTTTCCAGTTACCTCAATTATAATGGCATGCCTTCAAATTATAAAATATGTAGCTCCGCTAAATAGTACCGAAATGAGTCTGATGTGTATCAAAATGTTTGTAGTCATATTTTCCATTCCTTTTTGCATTTAATCTTTCTATAATTTGATGTTAATGGCTGTTCGAGTATTCAGCATTGGAATTCAAAACATTAAGATTATTAAGAGTTGTAGTCAGTGAAAACATCTCTATTTAAAGCTTCTGAAATACAGAATTTTAAAGTTGATGAATTTAAGATTATAGCTAAGTGATTCAGCTTTAGTGAGTGCTGAACTTTTAAGGGAAATAACACAAACCAAATGTGAGTGGATTTGCATACACATTACTTCTGGCATAATATACGCTGAAATTTCCTTAAGCTTTCAAATTTTTGAAGGAGAGCTGCACTGAGTGATGCAGCGCAGTCCACTACACCGAACTCGCAGTTTCAATGCCGTATGAGCACAGACAAGAATACGAATGTGTATTTTGTGGGTAGCACTTCAGTTACTCATGAAGGTACTGCAGTGATGTCTACTTAACCCTGGACAGCTGACTTTGAAGGGATATTTCGGTGAGGCAGATTAATTAATAAAAAGTGAAATATCCGTGAGAAAATGTGGGCAATATTTATTTTAATTCCTCCAAAATCTTGTATTACACATATGCCCACATGTACCCATGCACACAATGTACTAAAGTAAAAAGTTTACACCGTGTCATAACAGAAATTTGAGAGCGTGTAACATGTAAGAAAAATGTATAAGATAACTGTTCTTAGAAATCTGAAAACTCTATTCATTGTCATTCTTATGCATATCTAAAAAGCAACGTAGCCAAGTTTACAAAACATTTCTTATGACTGTTGTGATTTTTGCAGTTAAGGAATCAGGAACTCACAATATGTACATCAAGCTTAAATGGCTTGTGTATGTTACAAGTATAAAGCAGTAGGCAGGGTAAGTATGACTGAAGTCCTGACGTTGCAAAATCTTGACCAAAATAAACAAACAAACAAAAAGTGACCCAGAAATCATCTCTATGATAAGAGAAAAGACATTTCACTTTTTGTGAAAGAGAAGAGGTTTCACCATCCCTGCCAGAATCTTGGGTAGCTGGGCAGCAATCACCTCTGACATCATCTCGGGGAATTCAACGCTCAGTGCACGGGACTGGAGAAATGTGTTCAGACAGAAGAGATGGAGCTGTTTCACTAGCTGGATGTAATAAAATACAAACATGATAAATCAGGCTAACAGTAATGCAGCCAGATAAACATGCTGTCAATCACTTATCTCATACATCCCTCAGCTGACATCATTATATACCTTCTGCTGTCATTGCTTGAATCAATGTCGGTACTTGTCATTCCCTATCAAAATATCGTCTGATGGCAAAAAGTCATAAATACAGCTAAATGGTATATCATACCAAAACAGCGCCTGACTAACATTATAAAATGTTATCATCCTCTCTGATGGCATGCACCATGAACAACAGCAGTTACTTAACAAGCATTCAATCTTTCATTTTATCCTCACGTTCAACACATGTCTCCGTGCCTTGTTTACTGTATGCTATTCAAACACTGCATTTGGGGACAGCATTTACTGTTTCTTTGTGAGCTTTCCCGTGGTTCTGATTATGACCACATCTGGGTATGCTGCAAACATTAAACTCCACAGGTCCTTGTCCCTTGAAAGCAACTGCTCAATATATGTCACTATTTAACCTCTTCTATCTCCTCTGAAAAGTTCCAATTTTATTTTTTCTTTAAGACTTGTCACTTCTACATCACCAAATATCATACTAATTCTTCTACTCTAGGCTTTAACAACACACAGTCTCACCAGTGTGATTATCTTTTCCTTGTATCTCCCATCACTTTATCAGCCTGAGCTGTAACAGGGATTTGAACGAAGATACTCTATGGACCAAACAGTACCCTAACCATCGCTTTGCTGGGTATTTTGCAGCAAGCCTCACTCACTCACTTCCACTAAGGCTATTCTACTTTACTTTTCAAGTATTTGAAATTAAGAGTTGACTCTACAGCCCAGCACTCAAAAGAGTTTTCCTCTGGACGCTGTGACACTCAGATTGCAAGTGATTACTACAGGTAAGGCAGGAAAACCTTTTATCCAAAGCAAGACTGATCCAAACAGGTTCCTGGAGCACAGGGCTACCCTGAGTACTACACTGGCCAGGACTTGTTTTTGCAAGTAAAAGGTGACTGACTGAAATCCAGGGAAGGATTTATCACTGACAGTCCCAAGTGATGACTGCAGTCTGACTACCAGTAAATACTTAAAGTTAAGCTTCGTACCCTCCCTTCAGAACTTTCTATTGTCTACCTTCACCTGTAAGAATGCTTTTCATATTTGTCTCATTCTCCTTTTGCTGGTATCTGAGACATTGTAATAGATAAATGGCGAATGTGAGTTCTGTGAATAGCAGAAGCTGATGGAGAGGATTGTGCAGTGGATCAAAAGACTCCAGGCCACCTTGTGAACCACGTAATAATCAATACTGTTGCCTCTCTTGAAGTCCCATAAATGGGACCCTCAAAGGGTGTTTTGGTTGGGTTTTTTTCCCCATCAGAAGGGGGCATTAGTGACAATGAAAGGTTTTAGATGAATAAATTAATTTATTCAAGAACAATTAAAATAAAATGCAGATTTGCTGAGTGAAGAATACAAACATGCAAAGACCCCATCCTTCCCTAAACTCCCTGCGAGCTCCTCACAACCAGCACTGAACTCAGAAGCACTCTTCCTAAACCGCCTCAGTGCCACTTCCCCAGTGCTTGCTAAAACTGTCAGACATGGCCCCGTACCTCTGCTTTTTGCCTCTCTTGCAGAGATTGATACAGAAGCCATTACAAAATAATATTCACGTGGGCAAAGGTTTATATGAAATGTCATTCCTCAGTTTTAATGGATGTTAAGCCAACAGGATACATGCTGGATTCTCAGAGATGTGGACAGGATTCAGCTGCATCTTTTAAGACACTTATGAACCTCCGTGATACTAGAGTTCTCAAAGATTACTCAGTTCCCCAATATAGACAGATACTGAAAACATGGCACAGAATATACACATAAAGTAGTTGAATTAAGGTTGCAAAACCAATCTTGGTTGTCTTTCTCTAATTCTTCGTAGCCTGACTTTGCAACTTGAATTGCCTATTCTATGCATTATTTAAATATTTTCATGACCATGTAAACACATGCACACACACACATGCTGCCCCTTACCAAAAACCGTAACTACTAGTTATGTTACAGAAATAGTGAAACAAAATGGTACCATTCAAATGCATGTTTCTCAAATACTTAAATCTTGTATACCATATAGTATATATACAATATATACTGATGGTGAATATATAGCCAGCTATTCACACAAATATACACAGTAAAGGAAAAATGTAGGGGTTTTTCTTTTCTTGTTAAGAAATGTTGACTAGCCACTTTCCATAAAATTACTTCTGAGAAATACTAGTTCCTTCTTGCATAAAAAGCAAAACACATTAACAAGTGAACTTACATCATGCATGGAATCCATCAGTTTTGTAAGATGATAGAAACGCTGTGAGTTGGCCACAACACCTTTCTGGCGCAAACCAATTGCCTTCACCAGTTCTCTAATGTAACTCGTTCTCATCTCATCAAATTGGCTTTGACTTCTTAGACCCTCCAAAGGAACTAAAAAGACAGTAACACTTGTGTTGCAATTTATTCTGAAGGCAACGAGAGAAATTTAAAGTATAGGAACAATTTATAGTATTTCACGCTGTGCAGTACAGTTCATTATTATACGCCAGGTACTTTTTCCCGTTCAACAGTTACTCCAGAATTAGTGATAAAATTAGTTAAAAGGCTATACCAGCAACAATCCGTCAATTGTGCTAATTGCTGATGTCTAGAAATAGCCGGAAGCTTCAGCTACACCTGTCTGCTGAAAAGAAGATGGCCAGAAGAACCACTCCTGTCCTGGAGGAAAGTTGTCATGGACTGGCTCATGTTTACACTGCTGAGGGTCAGCCCTCGTCAGAGCAGATTTGTGTTAGAGAGCTGTAGCTGGAGTGCTTCAAAATGGAGTCAAGGAATGAACTAACGGCTCCTAGGCCGTGTAGACAGCAAAGCATCCGGGGCTCGGGCATCCTGTTTGGACCTCTTTCACTTCACAGAATAGATGCACTATCAGAGTCTTAACTGTGAATAGCTTTTAAAGAAATTAGCAAGGAGGAGTAAATGGTTGAACTCACTCTTCTCTTTAATGGTCTGCCACGAGGAACAAAATAAGGACATGGAGAGAATACTGAAATGAACCTGTTATTGACTGCTACTGATAAGACCATACTTGATCACTGATGATAACTGTTGGGAGCATTTTAAGGAAACAGGCGTAAGCTCTAGACTCTACTTTCCTTGATATGGCAGTGATAGGAACCTTGACAAGACACAAGTCTTACAATTTATGTTGTCAAAGGCAACCCAGAAATTAAAAACTTGAAGCAATGAACTTGAAAAAATACTCCCATCTGGCAATCAAATCTAAGTCCTTGATTGTAATAGTCATACAATAACACGGTCTTGTTTCAAACATACTGGTTTTGAAAGAGCTGTTAAATTTCTTCCACTTTCCCTTCTCTCTTGCCAATGACATTTTACACTGCAATGTCACATTTAACATTTCGTATTCTGGCAGCAAGAATGAGAGGAAGGATTCACCTCACCGAACGTCAGACATTTTACAGTACAGGCATCTCAACCTGGGCTAGTTACCACAGCTTGCTGTAGTTTTAATGGGAAAAATCAGGCAAGTATTAGGCACAAGGCACGTTCACTGTTTTAGAAGTAGCTTTAGAAAGAGATGGATTATGCTACAGAGATGCTTATTTTTCTCCATGGACTCTAAAAGATTGTCACAAGCTCACATAGTTACTAAATTGCATGCTAGTTATCTAGGTATCTAGTACGTCTTCAATCTGGTATCAGGCCATGACTGATAGAACTGAACTTGCCATATGCTTATTTCTCTCTTTTTTTTGGCATAGCTCTACTTTCTTAAATCATAGTCTTTCTGAACTATTCATACTATTAGTTCCTAATAGTATATAGCCTCTGCAAGACAGAGCCCTATTTAGAACTTCTGGGGTGCTACTACAACACAGCATATTACATATAGTAAATAAGGACCTGTAAAATGGAAACAATTGCAGAAAATAAAAATGTTGGTCCCTTTTCTGCAAAGACTAATTCTGCTTTCAAGACAGCTTTTAGCCTGTCACAAGTACAATATAAGAAAACATCTAAGCCACAGCAAACTCAATGGAAAAACTGTAAAATCAAAAGCGATGTTAAAACATGGGGGCGGGGGGAAGGGGTCCATTAAGAATTAGAAATGTATTGAGACTGACATTCAGTTAGGTTTAATACAAATTAGTGTTTCTTCAAAATTATATGAAAAGTAAAAACCAGTTCATCTAAATAGTAAATAAACAGAAGACAGAATGAGAGACTAAAAGTTCAGACTTGATTTACTGTTAGTATATGAAAGCTTGAAATGGCCATACTTTCACATTTGAAGAGGATTAAGATGAATACCATGACTAAAATAAAAGTAGTCTTAAAAAACACTTCATAGCAACAATGAGGTTATATGGCTTTTGAAAACAGTTTTGTGGAATTATATTTATACAGTACCAAACGTTTACTAAATGTCTCAGCAACAACGGTTAGGTGTGTTCCTTTTCCCAAAGATCTGACAAATTGTTTTTTCCTATAAGACAATAAGTGCAGGAGAGAACAAAAAGCAAAACTCATCAGCACAGGTAGAAATATTTCTTTTTCTTTTAACTCATTTCTTGCATATATATAAACAAATAATCTCAAAAATGAGTCTCTGAGGGCGACATAGTTGATAAAGAATGGTAGCTTGATGAATACTGTTAAACTGATGCACTCAATGATGAGAGGGATTGGACCATTGCAATTTTTTGAATTGTATTTGAACTTTGTGGGACAGAAACAGGGAGCTGGAATATCCCAAATGTATCTAAATTTCACTGGAATGTAAAACTTCCCCTCTATGGTTCAGATAGACAAGGGAGTTCATTTAGTGACGAAAACAAGGTGGAAAACATTTAAAATAGGAATACATTCAAATTCCCACAAAACAACTGGAGGTATATCAGAGAGGGACTTTCATCCACTTTATTTTTATTGCTTTAGCAGAGTGTATGGTATTTTGCTATTATTTTAGTGTTCATATGAGCTAAATTTAATCTTTACTGCTTACACCAATTTTTTTTAAGCATAAGCTTATGCAAATACCAGCCAAGTACAGCTTAAGAGGGAATAAATTTTAGTTCCTTATCTTTTACTGGAATTTTGTACAACCAGCAAGCAGGTTATGCAGGATTTGCACATCTCTTCTCCGACTCCGTAAGTGTGTAGAGAACCAAACTTCAACATTCTTCCAATTATATTTCTCGGAGGTGATTATTCTCATTTCTAATAGCACTTGTACCATTTTAAAACCTTCCATTTGTGGATTCACAGCTAACAATTATGGCCTCGGCAGATGTACATTTTAATATTTTAGGAAAGGTTTTGGACGATAGTTTCATCAACTACTACATATCCCATTTGAAGTGGAATGCAGCTGTATGCTGGAGTCTTTAAAAGATGAGTATGATTAAAAGTGACCATGGATTTGTTCTAGAGAAACAAACCAAAGAAAAATATTTCCATTTGTTTATATCCATGCTAAACTTGACCTATTTATAACTATAAAAAGTTGGACACATGTTAGTATTGTTTGCCATGTCCATCTCCCTAATTCTTTTGAGTAAACATGCTTTAGGTTCTTAGCCAAGATAAAGGCCTCAGTCTTGATAATTTATTAAATATTTGCTAATACATTTCTAATGCTTGTAAAGTTTTTTTTTAATCTGTGTCATTTAAGCTGAAGAGCTTCCAGGCAGAAATACTGCACACTTGATTTGAAAATGTGTAATACAGAATAGCTATATATCAAAGGGACCCAACATTTCGCCAGTGTCTTTATACAGAATAAAACCAACAATTAATCACAAATTATTCTTTCCTTACAAACACTAGAAAAATATTTTTTGTCTTGGAATACTAACATTCCTCCTAAAGACGTTTCCATTTGTTAAGCCAGATAGCTTAGCAATTGTCAAGTTAAACAACATGATTCAAAGTTCTTTTACTAGTGAGATGTTACAAAGAAATAAAAGAACCTACTTGTGTTGAGAAGTAACAGTGCTTTCATACATAGGAACTCTTCTTGACTAACTTGAAGTCTGACAAATTCCTGTGGGAGTTGCCACATGGATAGACACAGGGAATAGAACGATGATTCTTTCATCCTCTGTCTTACACCCAGAAAAGGTAAAAAAAAATTTAAAAACATGAAAATAAAGAAAAGGAACAGGCTCTGGTACTAATTGCTTGAAGGAAGTGCCTTATCAGTTTAATTACCACATTACAGAGATTAAAGAAAGCGGTTCTAAATTTAAACAAGAGGTTTATATAATTATAAAGAGGTTCTAATCATAAACAGGTGTATGTAAACAAGTTATAAATTAGAAACAATTTTCCAACTTTTTTGTACCTACACTAGTTTAATTGTAATGAATGTGCTATTATTTTGCATGTTTAATCTGTTACTGCTGTCCGTAAAAAAAACCTTGGAGGCTATCAAAGATGAATGCTAACCACCAAAGAAGTGTTTTTATTAATTAAGAACACCCTAATAATTAATGTGAAGTACTTTCTTTTTCTTTTAGAGGTTGATAGATTTTCACATTATCTGAAAAGATTTCAAAGCATTATACTAAAAATAAACCTTAAGAGTTTATAGAAAACTTGTTAAGTTTTGCAAAAATGTCTACATTAAAATACTCTGTTGTAAATCTAACACTGTACTACTAATGGCAATGATATTCTTTTGTAGCATTTTATGCCATTAAAGAAACAGTTAAAAATGTTAAGTGTAAATATATACAAAAAGCATTTAAGTAAACTTAGACATTAATACAGCCTTATCTAAACTCCTGCAGAAGTAAACAGGACAAATCATACAGGGAGATAAATAAAACTGTTTGGTTTTTTGCAGCACTTAAATCCTACTTTTCTCTTTGAGATTTTGGTATACTGAGTATATTTTATTGCATATATTTATTGGGAAGGCAGTTTTCAACTGAACTTACTGCAACAATAGCATTTCAAAGTTTTTAAACTAAACTGAATTCATTGCACATTAACCTGAAGATCTAATAATTTGGGCTAATTTTATAAAGCTGCATCCCGATCTGGGTGAATTAGGTACAACGAGAACATTAAATTTTGCCCGTCCCCCTTACGAAGTTCCAGATCAGCGTTCCAACCTGACTGCAGATAGTACGACCAACAATGAAAACAGGAGATATTTTCCATTAAGAAAAGACTTCTCTCTAGCACTGATTTTTTTTCTTCTGTTATTTAAAGTGTTACCGTTATCTTAAACAAAAATGATTTCAGCTTTGTTCAACATCTGATATCTTGTACCAGCTCTTAAATCACTTGAACATGGACATTTAATCTGTTAGATCTGAAAGGATTGATTACTTCTACAGCTACTTTAAATCTCCCTTCCTATTCCTTTCTAGAATTTTCTGTTCCTAAGTGATATCTATGAAGCGTGACAGCAGCTTGCAGGGTATGCTTAAATGCTGTTCTTAGTCATGGTTTCAGACACTGCAAAGCGTAAGTCACAGTAAATCCCTGTAGGATTTTAATTGATTAAATTGATGTAGGAATTTAATTGATGAAATTGTTGTCAAAATAACACTTCTGGCTTTATCGGTCTGAAACTGATGCTACCAAACAAGTCATTCCCAAGGAGCGCTACAACTCAGTTTACTAAATGGCAGATTGGCTGTGAAACAATCTTTGGATTGTGGTTTCACGGTCATTTTGAAACAATTCAAGTGTGTGTTGCCCTGTAGAAGGAATTTCCATTATCTCTTTCCACCTCTAGGTGCGCACTCCTGCTATTCTGGCATCAGTGCCTGCATGTCCATGTGGTGAGTCAGTTCAGGGATCACCTCCATCTGCTAATTAATGGCTTTTTCTGGGGTATTTCTCAAGCATATGATTTCCTTATCTGTTTGACAGTGCAGCCAGATAGTGTTTGATCCAGCTTAAGTGAAATCATGGGGATGCGTGACCAGGGCAGGGAGGCAGGTGGAGTTGACTTTTTTGGTTGTGTTCAGCACTTCCCTTTGCTTAAAGTGGTCACGAAAGTACAGTCCTACAAATCATTGTAGACAAAGAAGTTGCTTACATTTTACTGATCTAAAAGCAAACTTACTTCCCAATAAATAATTGCAGCTATGATTTAGTGTGCCAGTTACTCTTCATGTCTAACTCTTCATTTATAATGTTTCTAATACAACCCTGATGAGATGTTCTACAACCAAGAGAAGGGTATTTTATCAGTCCACCTACTTCTCAATGTAGGTGGTCTTGAGCTGCAAACAAGAAGCTGTCTCTGAGGGACTACAACCAGGTTTCATAAATCTCAACCCTCTCTTGAAGAAAGTCTTCTTCACAAGGTAGCAGCAGTGGTCTGCATACAGAGTAATACCCCAAGACATGCCATCATGGCCTAACGCCATTTCACTCTGTGCTGCTTCTGAATGTAACCATGAGATGTATCACAGACTATGCTGGGACAGAATACAGTCAGAAGTTCTCTCAATTTCATCCCTTCAAAGTATTTCAACTCGTACAGCATAATTAATGCACATGGGAGAGGAAAGAATTCATTACTCTATAACCTCACAGTAATTTAGCCATCTGGAAGAGAAAAGGTCAGCAGCTACAGGGCCAGCTCCACTGAATGTTTTCTATAAAGAACTTCACCAGCAAGAACCTGCTGGGTTCCAGTTGGCAGCCGGTCACAAGCGGTGTCCCCCAGGGCTCAGTTCTAGGGCCAGTCTTGTTTAATATCTTTATCAATGACCTGGATGAGGGGATTGAGTGTGCCCTCAGCAAATTTGCAGACGACACCAAACTGGGTGGTAGTGTTGATCTGCTTGAGGGGAGGAGGGCTCTGCAGAGAGACCTGGACAGGCTGGATCGATGGGCCGAGGCCAACTGCATGAGGTTCAACAAGGCCAAGTGCCGGGTCCTGCACTTTGGTCACAACAACCCCATGCAGCGCTACAGGCTTGGGGAAGAGTGGCTGGAAAGCTGCCTGGC
>NW_009258784.1:886377-912543 GCF_000687185.1 Egretta garzetta
TAGGTTAAAGGTTGGACTCAATGATCTCAAAGGTCTTTTCCAACCAAAGCGATTCTATGATTCTATGATTCTATGTCTACAGATTTTAAAATCAGGTGCCTACATCTTCTGCAAATCCACCTCTTAATCCTTAAACAGGTATGTCTTACAAGAAGACCTGTTTAACTTTAATCTCACTTCATAGTAGTTCTTTTAGGATTCTGAGAAAAAAATAACTAAGAAAAATGTATTTAGGAAAAATAAATAGGGAGATTAAATTATGTTTTACTGTTCCTGGAAACCTCCCATATATTACAACCAAAGTATCTGTAATTACAGCTTTGATAATTTCAATTTGCAGAGCTGAAAAATTGACAAAAACTGAAGATTATCTGAATTCATCAGCGTAGTGAAAGAAAATCTAAACCAATAATCCTCTCCCTACAACCAGAGAAGAGCAGTCTCACATATTTTATCCTTGATATTAAAATGCCTTCTTGCTAAATTATTACAGTTTTCTAACAATAAACGTACTTTAGAAAAGCAGAGTTTTATCAGAAAGTGTCAAAACTGAGTATTTTAGGCTACATACAAACTATTTGCAAAATCCACCCAAACAACAATGACCAAAGACAATCCTACTTAGTTCCATTTATTAAACATTAACTTATGTCTTATTCAGATGAATTCAGGTAAATCTTCTGACAGCATCATTCTTTTTTGTTTTTCTTTCTCTTAGATAACTAAAACATTATTTGAACTCCTTTTGTTTGGGCACGTCAACAGAATATTTGGGATTCCCACAAAACCGTTCCCAAAGTTCCTGAACTTTAACATGATCAGAGGACTTTCCTCTGCCATTAATTTTGAAACAGAACAAGTAATGAATGAAATCTTGGCCTCAGTGAAGTCACATTCACATTGACACAAATAAGTTCAAAATGTCATTCATATTATGCAACAGCAGAGTCTACTTACTCATTTAGAATCAGATCTGGTGCAAAATATAACATCTGACCACTGACATGTTTGTATGATCTCCATCCCATTGCAAAAACCATTAGACTCATCCAGGAATACTGGATGAGGGTTATCTGATCATCGATATGTAAATTCCGAAATCCTGGAAATGAAATTAAGAGTTAAAATACTTTATAATTCTCATTTAGACAACAGTTGAGTAGGTGTTCTGAGATTACAACTTTGAGCTATAAACAGAGAATGCCTGGAAAGACAAGTGCTTTTGGGGATGTAGCTCTCAGAAGTTTGTGAAGTTTGTATAATAACTGGCTATCTCACTTTTGATAGTTAACCTCCTGTCTTTTTGTTCTGATCCAGTATTTTGAAATGGTCAAGCCAAAATTAACTTTAGCAGTCAGAAGTCACTGTTTCAGGAAATAGGAATGCATCTCATTTTGCTTTGATAAAAATACGTGTTTGTAACCAACTGTAACCAACTTATTTAATACAGATGGTTTGGACTTTAGTGTTCTTAACAAGAGATACAGTTGTAATACAATAAACATCCACATATGAGTATCTCTCTTGCATTTAAGTAAAGAGTATTCAGTTGTGTGTTTGCCTTTGATAACTTTTGCTCTTTGATAACTTTAAAGGTTGCTATGAAGTATCTGAACCAATCTAACAGCTTCCTGCCACTGAAAGCAGTGGTCCTGTTCTTCATTACCTGGTCCTGTTACCTCCTTCAAGCAAGCATTCATGCTGCCCCTCAGTGAACTGGTTCAGCTCATGAAGGCATCAGAAAACTACAGAGGGCAAAAAAAAAGGTTTGTTTTCTTCTCACTTAATAAGATGAATCAGTTCAACCAAGAGGTCTGACAAGCGCAAGCTGCAATGGGGAAAAGCAGTGATAAGGACTACCCTTTGCTGCAGCAGCGAAGCGTCAAACTGAGCTCACATGAAACTGTATTTCCAGGCTTTCTGGTCAATGTATTAATTTGTACATATCCCAGGATCAGGCCCCTATGACCATACAGAGCATGTACATACCTAACACGAATTTTTTTGGAATCTAGTCTTGGATCTTCATAAATTCATTTACTTCTCATTGCCAGGCTATTTGTGAGCTGCTTATTCCGAACTGGAACTATTTATTACAAATTTGCTCTGTTGCTTTCAAAAATCATTTCAGTAAGAATAAGAATAAAGAATATGCAGAAATATTAACATTTTTTCATACCAAAAGAATGAATAATAGAGCAGGAGGGGTTAGGGTGGTGAGGCTGTTGTAACAATCACATACGGGGACTCCCTGGGCTTCTGTTGTTTTTTAGAGTGAGTCTAAAGATTTAGATGCATTCCTTTAAGAGTGCCTTCCTATTAAAGTGTATTTGATTGGTGCATATATTACCTAATGAAGTGGAAGGTTAGTAATTTTAGAATTTGTTAAGAACTAATTAAAAGGCAGACAACAATATTCTCTTTTGACTGCTTGTCCTATGACATATTTGCTTAACTAGAATTCACTACATCGAAGAAGTGCCTTTACCTGGTAGCAACTTAGACCACTTGACGACACAAAGAAGTTGCCTCTCACAAAGATTATTTAGACTGGTCAGCAAGGAACTTGGTGTTTCAGGTTTTGTATTGTCATAACCAGCATAGACAACTTCTGGCTCGATGCCTCGTAGAACACTTATCATAGGGGGAACAAACTGTATTTCTTGATTTGGAGAAAAGGACAGCCTTTGGGTTAGAGATTGGCTTTCATCTTGAAGGGTTGCTGGCTGCTGGAGCGCAACATCTAATGTTCTCACAACCTTAATTTTGTTAAACTTTTTAATTTTTCGACCTGAAAAAGAAAATTGTTGACCTGTTAAAAAGAATTAACCAGAAACATATTTTCCTGTAGTGCTGGGTTACACTTTTAATCTATATAAGGAAACTAGAACTCTCTTCTGAATAAGTTTTCTATTTTTGACTATTTATCTAATTGAGAAATAATAATGGAAAATTCTTAAGAGTTTCTCCCTCCATATTCTCCCCCCTTCACTAAGAGATGAATGGCACCCACCCATTAAAATTATTGCCATGAATGCTAGGTTACAGTAACCTCATAAAGTGTTTTCTGGTTCAGTTCCCACTGTTCTATCATATGCCGACAGCTGAGCCAGCTGGCTCTACAATCCAGTTTCTATTCAATGTTAATTAAGGTTACTGTTTCTTTTTTCTCCCTAATATTCTGAAACTAAAATGCTAGTAATTAATTACTACACACAGAAACTCCTTTCCTCCAGTTCCATAAAGGCATTTCAGTCTCATGGCTAAATTCTGTTTTGATGATCTGTACTGTGATATTTTCCTCCTGTTTACCAGAAATAAAATAGAATTCAGGGAATGAGTGAAAAGCCAACAAATACTGTAAAACCACACGTCAACACTTACTTACGAAACTCTTCCCTTTCTAGAGAATAATTTCCCTCTCTCAGTATTTGCAATTCTCATTTCCATAGTGCAGTGGTTTGAATAACACTAACTAAAAAAAGAAAAAGGCTGAACTGCCTTCCCAAAATAAGCACAGATACTTAGGAACATGCCTATTCCATTTTCTTCATGTGCTCCTTTATCATAGGAGATACAGCAAATTTTATGAAAATCCAGTGTCTCCATTTTGGAAGACCTTGCCTGTACACTTTAGAGAATTACACTGACCTTTCCAAAACATTAATTAGTACATGGGTAGTACAACTTCAAGCAAGATTGATACAGCAAACATGGAAGGATTTCTTATGCTATTTCTAAATATTTTATACAGAACAAATTATATTACTTAAATTAATCATTCTTGATGTACACTGCCATAACTGGAGGCAGAATCAATCCTCTTGTTTGTGAACCAGACAGAATTGAGCAGATGAACACAATCTAAAAAGCCAAAATCTGGTTTTAAAAAAAAAAAATTTTGTGTTATGCCATCATTAATATGCATGTGTATGCATTTCACATGCAAAAAAGTTGTACATGAAACTGCAAAGCTTCAATTTAAATTAAAGAAGTATTTAAAATCCAAAGGGAGTATACTAAACAAAATTTCAAGAAACACACTTTATTGATAGTATAAATATGAGTGATGAGCTCTTCAGTGACAGTCATCATCCAATGAAGTCAGGGGTCATACTCCCGCTAACTTAACTGTGAGTTTAATTAGCTCAGTATCAAGTTCCCCAACAATCTTATGCTCATTTTATCACCTGTGGTAAGAATACAAATATTTCTGATTAGTGACTCCTTAGTAAAGAATGAAACACAAACTTAAATCTTATGTTACAGCTGAACCAAAAAAACCCCCAGAAGAATAGACAATATATTATGACAAGAGACTGAGGGCCAATTTCTATCATAACAAAGTTATACATAGTCCTAAACATGCTGGGAATTTCCCACTAACTATTGTTTAGGCATGAAGGAAAACAGAGGGGACAATGTATTTGATAGTTCATAAATAATGATTTCAGGTATTTTCTGAAATAATGGCTTCAGATACTTTTACAGTTCAGAGAACAAGTAAAGAAAGAAACCAAACAGAGTGCTTATCACACGGAAATGTTAGTAGTTAATAAGTACCCATGTTTCCAAGTGATTAAATGTATCAGAATTAATGTCACACTGGCTTGCAGAATTGCTTATGTGTTTATTTCTAATTACGTTGCTTAACAGCCACCAGTAAAGCAACTCCACTTGTTGCCTATCTACTTGAGAGGTGGCTACTAATAACTCACAGTAAATTTTCCCATCTACCACAAGGAGACCCTGTCAAATTAATGCAAACTCTTAATGACATATGGAAAACAACAGAAATGTGACAATAGCTTAGTTTTTCTGTTTTCAATAGCTTAGTTTTCAATTGCTGCTTACAAAAATATCCTGATAATGTCCTGCTCTAAGATAAACAAATGTCTCCATTATGATACTAATACTAATCCACTCTGGCAACCAGTCATCTTAATATTAAAACCTGCCTGTGCATATTTAGACAGCAGACCTTTACTTTGTAACATTTTCATTAACTTGTTTTAACCCCTCACTCAGTGCTCACAGTTCCATTACCCTCAATTACTATAAATAGCATGTGTATAGTGTTTGTCTACTACCTGTACCTAGAAAACATAAAATTTAAAAAATAAAATCTACTCAACCTCATCATCAAATATATTATGATTTTCTCCTTAATACACAATTCTCTATTTTAATATTCTTTTAACTAGGTATACAGCACCATACTGCCAGTCAAACATTACTGATAGTGGACATTTCATATTAAAATGGCTGGGTTTCTAGTAAAAGTTTAACATCTCACTATCCTTCTCCATACCTTGTAGTCAGATGAAAAATGTCAATGATTTATTATTCTTGTCAGAACACTCTGGCTCTGACTTTAAGGTCACTATGCTCTTAAGTTTTGTGTAGGAGAGCAAGCTGTGTACACCTTAAGAGGGTGTATACAAAATAAAGGAACAAAGCAGCAAAGCAGAAGTAATACACCTTGATTTTAATAAACCCTTTGCTGCTACCTCAGAAAATATTACCTGGAAAATTAATTCAGATTCGTGTCCATCTAATCATCGCAATGTGGACTGAAAGCTGATTGAAACAATGAAGAAAGCATCAATTTAGCAATACAGCTGAACAAGGAGTTGTGATAGTCAGTCTGGGAAAATGAGATTCACTGAGAGAAAATAAAAAAGCTGGGTATTTGTTTATTCCATGACCTGACACAGCTACCTGCTATCCTACTAGGTAGAAGACTAGACAGGGGATAGATTAACGTGTCCAGTTATGAGACGATAAAACTCAAAGACAATTAACACTCCCCCAGAGAATGATAATTTAGGAATTATGATATATAGAGAATCACAGAATCATAGAATGCTTTGGGTTGGAAGGCACCTTTAGAGGTCATCTAACCCAGCCCCCCTGCAGTGAGCAGGGACACCGTTAGCTAGATCAAGTTAGTATGTTTTCATTGATACTTTCTGTGTATATATTAAGAAAGAAAAAAACAGTCCATATATATGAAATCAGTTCCTAAAGCTATTGCTATCCTATAATTTACTTAACACTGACTACAATTTATTTTAAAACAATTCAGGTTCATTTAATTGCTTTGAAATTAGGATCAGAAAATGGAACGGTTGTCAATGTAATATCGTATTACTCTGTCTATATATGGTTGCCACCCTGTAGCATTCAGTGGAAGGTAAGTTTAATTTAATTACTGTAATAAGAATATTTCAAATCTTATAGTAAACATCCTGTAAAAGCTTAGT
This sequence comes from Egretta garzetta, assembly GCF_000687185.1. Classification (NCBI taxonomy): domain Eukaryota; kingdom Metazoa; phylum Chordata; class Aves; order Pelecaniformes; family Ardeidae; genus Egretta; species Egretta garzetta. Next base: position 892,644 of record NW_009258784.1, read on the forward strand.
CTTTCTCACCTTGATTAAGCAATATTGGACGTCTGCATTTAGTAACTGAAGGCTAGCATTAAGAAACTAAGTAGCAGGAGTAAAAGAACAAAAGTGCATCTATGTAAATTCTGAACATCAGAAACCAGAAAGTGCACAAAAAATCTTCAGGAAAAGATTTAAAGTTCTGACAATTCTGATTTGTTAAAAATATTCAAGGATCTATCCAAGTATGTAACTTTTCCCACAAACTGTAAATTTGCTTACAGACACTTAAGTCCTGGGGAAAATTATCTAAGCTCAGAAGTATCCCATACATGAATCATACCACGTTATCAGCACAGCAAGTCATGGGTAGGAAATACTGCTCACATGATACAACAAAGGAAGTAAAGGGGTGGACTGTTTGGTGGATAGGGTCGCATCCAGAGGGTAGTGGTCAATGGCTCAATGTCTGGATGGAGACCGGTGACGAGTGGTGTCCCTCAGGAGTCCATACTGGGACTGGTGCTGTTTAATGTTTTCATCAACGACTTAGACAGCGAGATCAAGTGCACCCTCAGCAAGTTTGCGGATGACACCAAGCTGAGTGGTGCGGTTGACACACCAGAAGGATGGGATGTCATCCAGAGAGACCTGGACAGGCTAGAGAGGTGGGCCTGTCTGAACCTCATGAGGTTCAACAAGGCCAAGTGCAAGGCCCTGCACCTGGGTCGGGGTAACCCCCAGTATCAGTACAGGCTGGGGGAAGAAAGGATCGAGAGCAGCCCTGCTGAGAGGGACTTGGGGGTGCTGGTGGACGAAAAGCTGGACATGAGCCGGCAATGTGCACTGGCAGCCCAGAAGGCCAACCGTACTCTGGGCTGCATCGGGAAAAGCGTGACCAGTGTCGAGGGAGGGGATTCTGCCCCTCTACTCTGCTCTGGTGAGACCTCACCTAGAGTACTGCGTCCAGCTCTGGAGCTCTCAGCACAGGAAGGACATGGAACTGTTGGAGTGGGTCCAGAGGAGGGCCACAAAAATGCTGCGAGGGCTGGAGCCCCTCTGCTCTGAGGCCAGGCTGGGAGAGGTGGGGGTGTTCAGCCTGGAAGAAAGAAGGCTGCGGGGAGACCTGATTACGGCCTTTCAGTACTTAAAGGGGGCCTATAGGAAAGATGGGGAAAATCTTAGTAGGGCCAGCTGTGACAGGACAAGGGGTAATGGTTTTAAACTAAAACAGGGTAGGTTTAGACTGGATATAAGGAAGAAATTCTTTACAATGAGGGCGGTGAAACACTGGAACAGGTTGCCCAGAGAGGTGGTGGAGGCCCCATCCCTGGAAGCATTCAAGGCCAGGTTGGACGGGGCTCTGAGCAACCTGATCTAGTTAGCGGTGTCCCTGCTCACTGCAGGGGGGTTGGACTAGATGACCTCTAGGGGTCCCTTCCAACCTAAAGCATTCTATGATTCTATGATAAGAAATGGCAGAAGAGCAAAATTAAGAACGATGACAGTAGCAGTAGAAAGAGCGTTATGGTTAAACAGTCCATCTTGCCTTTTTGTTGTTTTGAATTTTAAATCCTCATTTACAAATACTATAACCTCACTCTAGTTTTTGTCCTTTTTTTTGCCTACTTTTGTCTTTTCTTCCTCTTTCAGTATTAAGTGCTCAATTTCAATCTGCATAGAATAATTAGCTTCCTAATCCCCCCCGAACTGTTGCCATCACTAGGAGCACCTGAAATACCACACTCAACCTGATGCAGCTAAGAGAAAACTAGAGATGCCACAGTCCTGGCTTCATTTGAGATTTCCTTTTTTCCTTTGCCTCAATGTTTCTTACTATTATTATTTGCTGCCAGATGACTTCTTTCCAGAAGATGGGGTAGGTGGGGATATCAGGGCAGAGATCTGTTAAGATCCCACGCCCCTCTGAAGAACTAGAGGAACTAGACTGGAACAGTTTCCTCAAAAAATGGAAGACAGCTTTGATTAGGTCTGTATAGAAAAGGGTGAAACAACAAACTGGCTAGACAGAACAACCTAGCTCTAATTACAAAGAAACTACTCACACTTGCATAGTACTAGCTGAGAAAAAAGGTGATCCAAAAAGAAAGAGACATTTTTTACTCACTTCATACATGATAGTAAAGAACTACGAGTCAGAGTACCTTTGTCCTCAGGTTTTGGTTTCAATTTCGAGGATATAACATCCTCATATGAGGACACACTAATGAGGACATACTGTCTCATAAACATTGCTAGCAAAAGCGTCCAACTTTTTCCATTTTAGGTACCTACACCCAAGCAAAATGTACATATTAAAAAGCACTAGGAAAACTAGCATCTATAAATGTATGCAAACGTAGAACAAAGCCAAGCCTTCTGGCTACTTTTTCTATGTAGAATTACTATGCAGAACAATGCTGAAGCAAAAGAACTAGGTGATGCTAGTGAGTCATCACACACTTGTCCTTGTGATGTCAAAATACTTGGGGGTTAGTTATTGGTGTTATCCAGGCGATCATACATGAAAATTCAGGCTAGGTCATTATCAAACTCTTGGATGTGCAAAACTCACAGCCGGGAATGCATTGTTACCTGTATTAATTTACACCAGTTAGAATCATAGAATGGCTTGGGTTGGAAGGGACCTATAAAGATCATCTAGTCCACCCCCCCTGCCATGGGCAGAGACATCTTCCATAGGCCAAGCTGCTCAAACCTTACAACCTTACAAGTCGTCCCAAACTTTACAAGACAGACCAAAATGTATCTGCCATCTCCTCCTTTCCTGAGTCTCCATTCTTACCACACATTTTCCACAGTCCACTCTGGACCCCTGCCTCCTTGGCTTTCTCCCCTTCCAAACCTGGGGGACTCCTCTGTCACCTGGGCAAACAATCCTTAAGGTTCAGGGTGAAAAGTCTGCCTTTGTAGTAATACTGTTTCTCTAATGCACTCCCAACCCAGCTCTAAAACATCTTTCTCTCTGAGAAGGATCCAGAGGACATGTTCTCTTCCTTTCAACCCTCTTCCCCCAGTCCAGTGCCACCAACACGCTTGTCAGCTGCATTTTTTTTTTTTTACTGAGAGGCAGCACTTGCTGACCAAGGTGCAGGAAGGAGGGAGAGACAGTAACACAAACTAGATTGATGGTTCTCATTATCCCCAGTGCTGGTGTGGTGTAGTGGTGAGAGGGATGCAGTTTGGAGAAGACCACTCAAAGGAGAGGCAGCGCTGAAGGTCTAGGGAGGTTCAGGGGAACGAGACAGAACACAGTCCATACCACAGCATCGCCTCTCCCTGCTCTCAGCTTCTGGCTGTTCCCTGGAGCTGCAGCACTGTCGCTTATGGAAGATGAAATATCTAGAGCCAGCAACAGCTCCTCACTGGTTGGGAACTACTGATTTATATCACCGATAAAAGTATAAAATGTAAGAATGACACAATGGACATGTGTGCAGAATACTCCAACTCTATACAATATTACAGGAGCCGAAAACATACTGCAATCAAAATGTCAGTCTGAAAACTACATACACGTTTTAACTTACGAATGAACACAGATTAGCAAGAGTGAAATTGTGCACAGTATATAATGCCATGTTGTCCTTCAGGGATAAAAAGCTATATATAAAACGCAGAGAAAGAAAAAGAGAAGTTTGAGGCTCTAAAATAAATTAGAAAGAAATCAGGATTTTGTCCTTCCTTTTTAATTCCCTTTGAGAGCATATTCTTTCTATCATATTTATATTGCCATTTTCTCATAGTCTTAGCCATGCGTTTTCAAGCTAAAACTTTAGATCCAAAACTTTATATAGCTAAACTTCTCATGCAAAAATATGAAAAAACCCCAAACAAACCAGGAAAAGTATGCATCATTCCTACATGTCAGCACAGCAAAACTGGCCATGTGACTACCTGATCCTACACTATTTTCTCCCTGCAGGTTTTCAAAGGCATGGTGCTCAATTTTGATTAATGTTACAAAAAAAAATCGAATCTGTTACAGCAAGAACTAATACAAAGATGGGGATTCCCAGCATTTAATATGCAAAGTCTGTAGTGTTGGTGCAACCACTGCCTGGCCCTCCTCAGTGGAACAGAAGGATATAATTTTGCTGACATGTACTCAAAGCAAAGATGGAGAGAACAACAGAAAAGAGAAGGGGATAGTACTGATTCCTGATTTTAGTGTCAATCTCAATTTGCTTCTTTATTTTTTACCTAAATCAAATTTTCTGATCCAAAATTATTAATAAATACCCACCGAAGACACAATTCCTGCCCTTGCAAGAAAATGAGTATAAGGGTACACAGTAGAAGAGAGACATTCCTATAGAAAGGTATTTTTGTTTCAGGATTTCCAGACTTATTAAAGAAAAATTATAAGGAATTTTAAAACATCACGCAGTTCTTCCAAAAATAACATTTTAATGTGGTTCTTTCCTTTACAGTATCAAAGTAACGTTTAAACTCTACAGATTGAAGGCAATGTTCTTGACTGCCCATTTTTCTGAATCTGATTTGAAAAACAGCTCACCTCCCAGGACCATACCAGCTTGACAGCACTTCCTCAAGCGACACGCTGGACAGTTTTTCCTACGAATTTTATCGACTATGCAGTCATTTCTTCCAGCACATAGATAGTTGTGCTGCCCTGCAGGCAAGAGAAAAACAGGATTAATAGTACATTTTCTAACATGACAAAATTATTTCTGTGTATAAATGTTCCAAATGTAATAGAAGATTCAAAAAAAGTATACCTGAACAATTAAAGGACATTTTATGCTATCTTTCCAACAATCATGTTACTATTTAAATATAATGATTTATTTGGCCTGTTTAAAAGTGCGTCTGACTACCTATGAAATTCTAAAATAATTAGCAGACAGTATGAACTGCTTTAATTATTGTACTATCAATATTTCTTAAGTAAACTAAGCATGAGGACAGACCAATTTGTTTCTTTCAAATATGTTTTTCTTTTACGTTATTGTTCCTGATTTTAAAGAGCTTAAATAAATTTTGCTCATATTGATGTGGAGTTTCCAATAGAAAACTGAATGTAGAAGTTGGGGCAGTGCAGAGAAGCCTTTTAAGCAGAGTAAATTATCTCTGATGGAGAAGCAGTTTTGTACTAGACCTACTGAAATACCAGCTGAACAGAAGCAACCAACAGAGCCAAAAAGGACAAACAGAAGAAGGCTGTAACTTTCTGGTTAAGGTTAGCTCTTAGTTTATTGTTTAATTCTGAAGGACTCATTTAGGAAGAGCCTGTCGTAACTGTATTAAAATGGAATCTTTTTAATGAAATTAGTTTCCAGCAGAGCAAAAAGTTAAATTCAGCTGATATCCTGACACTCTTCTGAGCACAAACTTCAATGATACTTCCAAATTTCACTTGAAGAGAATGAAAAAAGTATGCTTTTATGCTGTAGTGTAATATTCATAATTTGTGATTGATTTTAATTTTAAATAAGTACGCAAAGCCAAGTAAGTACATAAGTAAGAAGAAATCAAAGCTAATTTTCACATATCCTTTCATATATCTCAGGTTTACCCTGTAAGGTTTAACTTTAAAAGCCTGATTGTTTGTGCACATCATCCTCTATTTATTTCTGCATTTTCAGATTCTTACCAGTACCTAGCATGAAAGCATGAAAACCAAAACCAAAAGTATTTATTCTGAAAGGAACAAAATGGATCCAAAAAAGTACGGATGAACTACAGAAGTACCAGCATCATGGATATTTCCTTCATGGAATATTCTGGATGTGGACTTCCAAATACGACAGACATCAATACCAAACCTTTTAATTTTTCACTAATTTCTAGATCAGTATAACTCTGAGTTATCCATCTGATGTCACCAGCAGCAAACAAATCTGATGATTATTCTGCTCAGATGCTGTTATTCAGCTATCATTGTAACCCTGTTCTGTCCTTTCTCTGCACATGGTAAAATGAGTAACTGTTCACCAGTTACTTTTCTCCACAGAAGAAAGACAAACTGAAAACAAATCCTCAGATGAAAATGAAGGAGAAAGAAGAACATACTATTCCAGCAAAAGAGCAGAGCTAGTGCTAAACTATGTGAAACAATGTATTTGTTGCTGTGCTTTTTTTTCGATAATTAATTTACTTCTTACCCATACTTTCAAGAGCAACTTGTTTGGTTTTAGTGAAAGAAAACTGATTGCCTGAAATTCATTTTTATAACAGTTTCTTTTTTTTTTTTTTTTTGGAAAACAACAGGTAGATCAGTGGCCTCATGCATTGCCTGGCATTTAAAAAGTATTTAGTAATGCAGTAAATTAGAAGAAATTCTCATTTACTTTCTCCCATTAATTCTAATCCTGGATTCCTTCTTACACAAAACATTATCAAAAGTAACCAAATGAATAAAAAATCTGTCTTGCTTTTGGCAGCGGATCAGGAAGTAAAATACTTATTTTGAACGCGTCTTCCTTGGGTTTATTTGCAGTTTTTCCTCATCTTGCTTTGCCTTTATTAGCTCCAAAAGCATTCGATCTTTTGATAAGCAACAACAGTTTTAAAACACTCTTAGTTTAACTAAAATCTATAAAGCATCAGATGATCTCTGCACTGTGGCATTATGAAGCTTTAATATATGGTTAATTTACAAAGGAATGCTTAAGCATAGGTTAAGTTTTGTTTGTGGGTGTCTTGGTTTTGGGGGTTTTCTTTGGTGCCCTGAGAGGTATCTCTTCTGGATCTCTTTTCTAGGGAATCTTTTGAGTCTACACAACATTGTCTGAGTCCATATAACCCATGTCCATTGCAAGACCAAAAAATGGACTATGTATTTCCAGTATGGCATTAAATGCTCACAAGCAGCTCACAATGCTATAGGCATTCAAGTTGCACTTTTCCCCCGGTAAAGATACAGAAAAATGCTGATCTACCAAAGCCAATGCCGCATCGTGAAATATTACTCTTCAAGCACTCAGAGAACACTGTTTCTACATTCTGGAATGATGTCAGTATTTAGAATTCACTCTTGATATCAGTATGTGATTTGAGTACTCAACACTCAAGTGCATGCTCTAACTGCTAACGGAGACTAAGGGGCTTGGGTGGAAGCAGTAATGGCAACACCGTTCCTGCTAAAACAGGAAATTATCTGGAAAAACAGAAGTTAATAGTTTGATTTATACTGACACATTTAAATAGCCTATATTATTTGTATAATGGTGTTTAAAAGTTATGCATCTAAGATTAACCATTACAAATCAAGGGTGCAAAACATTGTAAAATTTAAAATCTAGAGTTACACGTTTAAGTTTAGCTGCAGCTCTTAAAAACCTCTTCATAACTGAGGGGTTATCAGTAGACCCAACTTCCACTTCAACTGAAAAAGCATGAATTACTTCATCATTACGTAACAACTCACAACCTGCTTATTGTAAGCCCAAGACTGAATACATTTTTTCACATTTGCAAAACAGATTGTATATTAATCACAATTATGAAAACTACTCTTCAATGTTCAGATGTTCTAGAGTTTAAGATTAGACATGATTAAATAATCTCTCTGTCCAGTGTATACCATGGAAGAAATGAAGTCTGTTATTGGAATTTAGGCACAGTAAGAATTTGCTTTCATCTTCAAAAATTGAGCATTATTTCATTCCTATTTATTTCAAAAATTGTATTTAAAAATGTAATAATGACCAATGACTTAATCTTTTATTATGTCTTCACCTAGTCTGTTTCTTCCCCAAAGCCTCCATGATACTAGCATAAAAAAAAGAAGCAAGAAAAAGCCCAAACCCTGCCAACCTAACCCTCCCATGAGATTATGATGATAAAATCTCAGGCACTTCTTGATTCTTACAATCAACCACTTCCTTGTTTTCAAGACTATAAAAAAGCCACAGTCATATCCTGAGCCTCAATCACACCTTCATGTGAGTTTTCCACTCTACTTGCCTCTATTCAGTCTCTCCCTAACACTTCCCATCTGAAAGTATAGTCTGTTCATTCCGATTCAGCTGCAACTTATTTGGAAAACACGTAAGGTTCAATTATATAGTATTTTTCATAGTCTCACCTGTCTGGGATTTTTTTATTGTCTCAGTCATCTGAATTGATCTCATAACTATAGGTAAATCTGAGTCAATGTTCTCATCTGAAAACATTTCTACCATTATGCAGACCCAGGTTCTGAGAAACTGCTAATTGCTTGACATTAACATGTCAGTGGCAGCACCCATCTGAAGGACAGATTATTTAAGAAATGGAGAACATGCCAAATACTTGGTTAATTTCAAAACTATAGGACAATATTTAGTTTGATGAAGCTGTTTGGAGTGTTTTCACTGGATGCTAAAAAATTTATTTGAAAATACTTTTGCTGTACCTCAGTCTTTAGGATCTTCTGTATTTTTTCAATACGTGAGCACTGTAGTTATATTAAATGCATGTACTAATGAAGTATCCAAAGACCCTTGTCAAGATAAAATTCCTGTTCAATTAGTAGCTTGTCATTCAGTATCTTTTATATGACTACTGTCCTTATAACCAGGAAAAAAACCCAGAAAAAAAGAACAGTAGTCTAATCACTAGATCACAGGTCAGAAAATAAGATTGATATTTGTGTTTCTTACAAAAATATGAATCTGGCAACTTTCTGGCAACTGCCACCTTCTCAGAAGTCTTCAGCCGATATTAAGTTTCCTACGTATGTTTACTTTTTACATCTTTTTGAAAGTGCACATTGTACCTTGCTCCCAACATATCAACTTATCAGCTTCTGACCTAGATTTGATTGAGATTATGGAGAAAATAGGGAGACATTTTCATCTGTTACTCATGTTTCAGGTTCTTGTAGGGTAGCATTTTTCCTAACCTCCATCAAAGTCCATCAGTGTTAGCAAAGGTGGATGCAAACAGGCAAATACAATTTTAAGTACTGTAATGACTATTGCTATACTAGCAGGTTTATATCAGAAAGTCATCAACATGCCAGTGGTACACACACACAAATTACAGTCACAAGTTTTGCTATGAGTAAAGCTGCACAGATTGTACTCGAGCACTGAGATATTTTAATCCAAATACTGCTGGAAGTAGCACACACAGTGTCTTTATAAAAACTGCACTATTAACTTAGCTCACTGACATGCTGTAAGTCACTTAAAATCACTCGAGTAAACCAACAAGTTGTGGAGATTTTGCAGATGTGCAAAATACGGAAAACATAAGGCTTTATCTGCACCAGGGGTATCAAATGCAAGCAACCAGTTATTTGTGTAAGTGCATCTGTGGTGAACTGCTGCCATCCTGCACAAATGCAAAGCACTTGTTTGCAAACTCAGTTCCTCTTGTCTGCAAGCAAAGTACTTTTTCAAATCTTTTTTTCTCTCTCCCATATGTGATTCTGCCTCCCTCTGTATCACTCTTAATTGGCAACGCTTTCTTACAATGTTATCCTAACCCCATCACTGGAGGACTGTTCTTTGCAAAACATACCATAGTGTTTTATTTAGTCCAGTTTTAGATTTCTGTCTAAAAACTGCAGATACCTATTTCATCTCTTTGTGAATTATTTTATTGCCAAATGTCTCCTCCCAAGGTCGATTTTTTGCTTCCTGAGAGCTAGCCTCCAAGTTTTGATCAATAATTTACTACCAATATGCTTTACCTCTTACAATATTTTTCAAAAGTACCAATTAAATCAATAGGTATTTAAAAAACCAAAGGAATTATTCTTTTTAACGTAACTAAATTTGGAACTCCTTGTCAGGGGTTTTTGTAGAAGCATGTAATAAACATGGTTTCAAAATAAACAAAATGGAAAATAGGTTCACCTGTATACCTGTACTAAACATAATGGTGCAGATGTAGCTTTTGTGTAAAACTTTGACTTCTGGAAGCTAAGACAATATACTACAGTAAGGATCAATCTGTACTTGCTCTGACAGTCAGGTTTGCTCTAACTAGGCAAACAGTCTAGCCTAGTTCATCAGAAATGGGAAACACATCTAACTTGACCTTTGCTCTGATCTGTATCAACCACTCTTCTACTTACACTGTTGCAATGTGGAAAACAGCAAACACTGAATGTGCCTCTCACTATGTGGGTTTATGAGCTTTGGTCTTGGAGAACTAGGAATCTATACTGCACAGTTTATAATACTGAAAATACACCCATCATGTCCCTGTATGCCATTATGAGCCACTACAATCTCCAAGATTCCACACACCTCAAATAATGTTTTTTCATTATTTGATACCAATTTCTTTTCTGTGCTAACAGTTTCTCTAAAAATAAGGAAGTAGCTGAAGTGAGACTTAAGACTAACCACTTAAAAAAACCCACATCCCCCACCGACCTTACCATGCCTGTCTTTTTATTAAAAGTCCAGTAGTTAGTGGGGGACTCATTTTCAATTTCCTTCTTTGCCTATTGAAATAAAATTCTCATTTCCCAACTTTTAAGTAGGTGTCCTGACTACTACTCTGCAGTCTATATTGGTATAAAGACCTGCTACTGATGTGATTCTGCTTCACAGCAAAGAATTTAGGATTCAATGGACCAAAAAGGGTAGAGTGGATTAGCAGAGTAACTTCTGAATATGTTCCATCCTGGAATCTTCTTCTAGCTGAAATAATGTGGAATTCCTTTCTTCATAATAATATAGTTCAAAGAGAAAACAGTGAAGAATGATTGCATCTTAAGTCATCCAAGAGCCTGGTGGTCAGGGCTGCAAGGAGAGGAAGGTGTGTCTGACTCCCTTCAGGGGGGAGATGACAAACTCAGTTTTCATACCCTGGGTGCTATGAGAGCACCAGTACAGAGAGGTACCCAGCTCTCACACCCAGGTCTTACCTTGTCTACATACTCAGTGATGGGGTTTGTGATTATAACAGGTACTAGTAACTTCATCATAGTGAAGCTGGTCTTTAATTCCTTCACCTTAATTACATGTGATGAAAAAAGGGTTGACTAAAAATGTTTCATTCAAAAAGAATGTAAAACCATAAAATGTTCACTCCTAAGACAAATCTAGTGTTTTTCTATAGTGTATTTTGCTTTGGTGAACAGATTCACAAGTTATTTTTGACGTAATTCTACTTACAACAAACATTTGATATTCTTCCACTCCGTTGTCTGCTGGCTTTAAGCATGTAATCTTACAGTCCTCTGTCAAGTTTTTTTGTTAAGTGGACCAAACAAAATTGGTTTCTCTAGAAGGGAAGCAGCATTTTCAAACCACCATGTATCTTGCACTGCTTTCCTTCTCTTCAATGAGCCACTTCCAATCTTTGCAACATCCTTGACTGACTCTTTTCCTTCTCTTGTATCCTGATCTCAAAATCTTCCTGCCTTTTGCTGTGAATCCTGCAACACCATTGTCTTTTTCCTTCCAAAATCACTTCTCCAGACAGCAACCTGAGCACACTGTTTTTATGATATCTACAAAACAGAACAATTAAATGTAGCTATCCTATTTTCATTCATTTCTGGACAGAGCTAAAAGTTACAATCCTGTCTTTTGATCTTTTTAGTATCTCTGTCTGTTCCATCATTTCCAACAAGAGAAAAAAAAAACAAAACCAGAAAAACAAAAAGAAGCAAAATTTCACAGAAACTATCATCAACTGCAAAGTCAGGATTACTATTTCATAGTGATTTTCAGTTGGTTTGCTTAGATTGTTTACCACTGCAACATCTTGAAAGGCATGAAGTCTTTGAATCTAAATACAGGAACTGACAACAGAAAGAATTTTCCACAGCTAATACCTTTCAAAAGTAGATGCTGGCCTCTACAAGTCAGTATTTCCAGTTATTCTTATGGCACTGTGTCACAATTGCTCCTTGATCAGCATTTTTAAGTAATTAACAACATCAGTGATACAAATATGTAAAATGATGGAACTGACAGCTTTTTTGTCAGTAAGGGGTCTATTTCTTATAAATATAGAACACAGAATTTGAACACAAAACCTACTTTAAAAGCACTCCAACACTATTAAAGCATCATTTTTTCTTCTTCTTATCCCTGAGTGACCAATATAAGAAGCATTATATTTGTAGTTCAGTCATCCCATCATTCTGATTTTAGTGAAAGTATTACAGCACATTGCCATCATAAGTTTTTTCATATATATTTTCCTCTCATCCTTTGACTTGTTCTACAACTGAACCAGTGGGACAGGGTCACTCACTCACTCAAAGAGTAATAAAGGTAGAAAGAACAAAAACATTAGTAGCAGAAAAAGGCAATTGCAAAAAACCCAGATATCGCTGCTTGTGGATCGAAACACCCAATGGGCAACAAACTGCTAAAAAGCCATAAAGAGGGGATTCATTTCACTAGCTAGATTCTGAAGTGTGGACATCCAGACAAACAAGTAGCATACATTCCCTGCTTGGCCATGAGGAAAAAAAGGCACTTAAGGATGCAATTTATCTTACGTAGTTGTCTAAATTTTGGTTCTTTAGTAGCCTACAGCACATTTAAGGTAATTAGCCAAAATATGGATGTCCACATTGGAAATGCCTACAGCTTGGTGCAACAAATCCCATATAAAATATTGTCTTTGAGGATAAGGGAAGATGGTATCATAACAACTGGAGAAGAATAGGGTAATATTCTGGATGTCAATGCTTGCGTGGAACTATTTCTACATTTTAACTACAAAAGATTCCAGATTGTTGAAATGTGCTCAAATGTTAACAGATATTAAGCAGCAGCCACTTGTGAATATGCAGAAGTTGCAACTAGGTATAATCAGGAAACCTCTGAAGTGCAGCCATATATCACTACACATAATGGCAGGTTGTAACATACAAATGACGGTTTGTTAAGTCTTTCCATTCAGTAGTTTCTAAAGAACCACCTCTTCCTAGTACACCATCAGTTCTGTGGAACAGATACACAGCTTAAGGAGACAGACACCATCAAACCTACATCTGTTTTTAGCAGATAACAGTTTGACTATAAATACTTACATTTTATATACTTATGGTATATAAGTATTTTGATACTTAAAATAAGTATTATTTATATATTATTTTATATTAATTACTTTTATATATAATACTTTTTTTATATAACACTTAAAAATAAGTAATATTAAATAATTACATACTTATTATATTTGTTTTATATACTACAGAAATGTGTTAGCTACCTTGGTGATATGGGCGGGATTCATATCACCAAATGCAGACAGTGTACATCCTCACCTGACTCTCCTTTATAATCAGTGCTGAGAAATAATTACTGTTAGAGTACTGTTATGTTCATCCCAAGTAGATATCTAAAATAAGTCAGTGAATTACTTCTCAGAAGCTCCTGTTTCTCTCCATTCACTGTAAAGTGAACTTAAGAGGAGCAGCTCAGGTTACTCACATGGTGCACATCTGAAGTTAGAACAGAGGAGTATCCAGCAGCGCTGAGCTGTCAGTGGCTGCTGCTCTTTAAAGCCTGCAGTTCAACACTACCTGAAATAGCTTCTATTCTGCCTGAGATGTTTAATATAATATTCGATACTCTTTCTAAAATAACATACAGTTAAGTGAGAAATTTTAGTACTTCACATTTCTGCAGCTGATTATGTCCTAAGCCATGTCTATCAGGAAACCAGCAATAAGTCGCAACGGGAGCAGTAGGAAGCCCAGCACAACAGCCAACGTACCAGCACGAATGCAGTCTTAGCTCACTCAGTTGTTGTGCCTCATATGAATCAATTCATCAAGTTAATGTTTGTCAAATGGCTGAACAACAATAAAAAAAAGTCAGAAGTATGATGAAAATATACAGTATGTCCTGCTACAGATTTTCTCCTTTCCCTTTTCATGACGTAAATTCTTTGTTCTCACAAAAGTGACATTTCCTACTCTAATTTTAGGACCATCAATGAAGTAAATTTGTACATTTGAATTTGGAAATACACTTAGCTTACTGGTCGTTAACACATTTTGGTCATGTGCAAAATAAAAGAGCTTTAATAATACTAAATGTTATATTAAGTGAAAAGCATTTTCATCTCTCAACTTGCCATATGTATGCTTTGTATGTTTGTACATTTTCTACTTGATGAAACTTTCATCACTGTCAGGTTTACAGTACATGCTGTACCAAATTCTGATCCCAAGATCCAGCCTGGAAAGTTGGATTCAAAATTGGAAATCCCTGCAGAGTTAGAACAAGGAACTTTTTACATCTGCTCCATCACTTCCACAGCCGAAAAGGTCTCTATAGTATTGCATTGCACTCTGTTTTCAAAGAGTATTTTCTATTAGTGGTTGGCATTTTTTAAAATACTTGGCATGCTGTGCCATTTTACATTCTTCAACTATGGAAAAGCACAACTGTTTAGTCCAGCAATTTTCCTTATGCATAGTATTTCACTACTTACATAATGAATCACCCTGTCATCACAAAACTGCCTACAGATAACACAAGTCAGATAAACTTTATCAGAAAGTTTGGCTGAAGTCATGGCCAGCCTTCTTACTGTGTAGACGTAGCTAATGTTTAATTCCTCCACTTTCCTCCACGAGTACCTCTCCATACACAGACAGTGAAAACTCTCGTGGAAACCCAACTTTCTGTCAGGTCGAGTTTGCCAAATTCAGGACTCAGAGAGAAGGACAGTTGACACTTTGTCAGTTAAGTGTTAGCTACTGCATACGGTTGAGCTTGTTCTCTGATGCTATTATCTGTACAGCGCTGTTACTCTGAGCTTGAAGCACGTATTAAAACTAGACACATCTGCTGTATCATCATTAGATCAATTTTGTAACAGGGTCCCAGGTATTTAAACAAAGCAAAAGTTAGTTTCTGACCCATCTGCTGTAATACCGTGCATTTATGTTGGCCTCAAACTCTTCAGGTTCGGGCAGCTACTTTTCATTAGATGTCAGTAACATAAAATACAAAGGAAGTTAAATGCTTCATATAAATATAGAACAAAAATTTGATTGGGGACTTTATGTAAGAAACAGCACTTGAAATTGTTTTCAGGATTTAGGTAATTTTAAGTTTTCATTAGTAAAACTACTGCAAAGGAGGTGCAAGAAGGTGCAAAAAGGCAAGAATGCAGGCCACCGAGAAACCACATCTTAGCAACAGTGTAACTCCACAACCCCAAAACTCCACACACTGGGCTCCTGTTCAGGACAGAAATTTTACCATGGTGTTACACAAGCATTTGGATCATGGTTGCCCTGCATGGTTTTACATCAAAGTGTCCTTAGAAGACATCATTAAAGACCATTTGACAATTTAATGCTAAAAAAGTAAGAGTTCATTTCTTAATCTTCATTCTCCTAAGCCCCATTATAGATATTATGCCTAATTTTTGTTACCATGAACTAGACATATTGGTAGCAAGTAAAAAATGCCTGATCATCAACAGCAAATTACTTTGCAAATATAGTAAATCTGCATATAGGAAAGCATTTTAAATATGATTTCCAAATGTTTTTTGGTAACTCCAAACTGCCTGTCACTGTCAGCTCACTGAGAGGAACAGCACTACCCCATCAGCATACTGAATCCAATTTTGTCCTTTCCAATTTCTTAACTGAATATAAATAACAATATTTTTTTTTATTTTCATTATACCCTAAGGAGATCTTTAAAGCATTTTTAAAAAGCCTTGTAATTTGTTTGTACATTAAGTGAATCATTAGACTAGTAAATCAGTTCTTTGTAAGTGATGAACGGAAAACGTACAACCTCTAAATACAAATGAATGTTTCTAAAAAAAAAAAAAATCAGTATTTTTGTCCCTCAGCTACATTTTCTCCTCCCCACTTCCAGCACTAACTTTTTTTGTATCTGCTATACTAGACTTCCCCCAAAAAAGTACTTGCACTTTTGGTTAACCTACTTCAGGATTCTGCTTACAGTAAAATACACTTACTATATTAACACCATCCTTTTCTTTACATATATAGGCACATATGGGGAGCCAAGATCCCAAAAGACAGAAAACAACTACCAAATAATACATATTTAAGAAATTATTGCCAACAAACATTTTAAAATAATTTAATTCTAAATCTACACTTTCATCTTTGTGGTCCTCATACAGGTCTGACCCCCCATTAAGCTCTGTGCATATCTGCTAGGTATATTCAAATACATAATTAAATCATACTTAGTATAGAAACATTTCTAGGTTCGCCTATAGAGTTTTAGATGATTGTTCAATTCAGTTCAGTCTAAGCATTTTAAATAAGCTCTGGTTTTATTTCAAAAAGAGTAGAAATCAAAAATGGAGTTTTCTGGATAACGTAAGAGCCCATTTTATCCCAAAAGAAGCATTTAAATATTAGACTGTTTTCCACACAATAGAGGAGAGTAAAATAAGTGGTGCATAATAGGACAATTTCTGTGAAAAAAATTACATAGGCTATTAGATTTGAAACAGCCAACATAGCTGATATTACAGAAATAATTAAAATAAAAAATAGACATTTTCCAACAAATTTAATACCACTGTATTACGTATCTTGTTATCTACACACTTGAAAACCTCAGAACATATGAAAAAGATCTTGAAATATAAAAAATTCAAGAAGTAGCAAAAGCCATCTATTTCCAATCATGTTTTAATTTCTCATAGTGATCAATACTTTATGGAAAATATATGAAAAGTAGAGTTTTGACAGTGAATTCGCACTCACAAAGTTTAACATCTTATGTGCACGAATTACTATTAAAAAAACCCCCAGATGTCTGTAGTAGCACTAAAAATTTAAGAAGGTAAATAATGCATTCCCACTCAAAGAAATGATGGGCAAGGGGACATTTTACATAAGGAAAAAAAGTCTCAAATTTATACAACTGCCACTGAGAATTTTTACACACTACTTTCTAGTGCATTTAGAATAAAAATATTCTGGTTTTTCTTACAGGAGTAACTTGTCACCTTTATTTCTGATAAGAAATAAACAAAAAAGTACTTTGTCTAAAAGAAATCAAGTACCTATCCAAAAAAATGGAAATACTTCAATGCTAGTAATTGTATTATGCTTCCATTAAAGAAAGAAGTCCAGCTCTTTAAGGAACTCTGTGTGGACTTGCACTTTCTACACAAAAACAGGTAACTGTTTGTTTGTTCATCTTCCTCATGCCCACAACTGCCCATGCCTGTCATTCTTCCCCATAAGACTCAATAACCTGTATGTTTTATTATCGTAGCCAGGTAGTCTGAGGTAGTTGTCCATTCTTTGAATATTCCTACAAAAAAACCCAAACACACTTCCTCACCATACTCTCAGTCTTTGGAATAATTTAAAAATGGAAAGTACGAAGTAGCTATGTAAAACATAAGCATTTTGTTTGTCTAATTGTGTTGACGTCTTCTTTCTCTGTATGTCTATATTCTTAATCTGGTAAGATTCTGCAAATACAGACTTTGATTAAATAATCAATGAAAACAACCTTAAGATATTCCTACTACCAATTTATATGCCTTCTTAACATTTATCATTAAACTATTTATGCTGATCAGTAGTAAGATGGTTTTGAGCAGGTTCACCTACTGCACAAACACAACTGGATACTAGTCAGGAAAGAGATGAAATTCAAAAGTGGTGGCATCACATTAAAAAAAATTAAAATATTACTGTATAGGTGTGAAGTGATTAATAAAACTGATTTTAAAATATGGTGCTCATAAGTTACACTACACTCATTCTTAAGACTTCAACTCTCTGTCTGATTTACCAAAATAACCAAAGCAAAAAATGTGAAGCCAAGAGAGCAGTTAACACAGTCAATGAAACTCAAATGTATTGCAAGTGATTTAAGAGACAAGTGTCCTCCCTGCAACGTAGCACATATGTTTCTAATGGCTTGCTCATGAATGCCATTAAATGTATTAGAGAGAATGAGGCACTAGCTCAAAAGTTCATCTAGCCCACCTAGCCTAGTGTTATCACTTTGCAAGTACCTAGTATGTTAAAGAACAAGAGCATATGCGTGAAGTAGAGAACAACAGCACACTGAAACAAAAAATCTAACTACATAATTTTGGTAAGCTTTTAATTTTTCAGTATTTCCCTTTTTATCTGACGAGCAAAAAACTCTATAAAAGTTGAATAAACTATGCATCACAAGAAAATACATGATGCAATTTTTTTATTTTAAGGAATCGTATGCATTGTAACAATCATTTTTTAAGTATATGGAGCAGAAATTCGACTACCCTGGTTCTGACAGGATCAGATAAAAATCAGAAAAGGAGACAAAACATAAAATGTAGAGGATTTGTTTCACCTCTTCATCAGTTGAACTATATAAAGAAATCTGCTCTTGTATTCATATTTAAAATCTCAGTGGGTATTTATGGGCAAGGCATATAATATAATCCAAAACCAAAAAAGAAATATAGGCATTGCTACTGATTTATTAGACCTGCAGCTTGACTTACTTTAATGGCTATTTGGACCAAAAGTCAAATCCATTTATAATTATTATCATTATGACTTGAAATAGTTCAGTGAAACTTGAAATACTTCCATAAATCTCAGGAAGCCAAATTCTGCATCTTGCAAGCAAGAAAAATTCCACAACTTTGAAAACAAAATGAAGCCAAAATAAATTATCTGCCTATCATTAGTTCATATCCACAAAATCTCCCTTGGAATAGCATTTACGCTTTCTAAAACATGTTGTGTAACACACAAGATTTTTATGAAACTCTACCTACTCAGAAAGCCTACCTGATAAACCGTAAATAATAAATAGCGAATAATGAACAAGTAACACTAGCAAAATTAATTTGAAGAAAGACTTGTTAGTACTCACTGTAATATTTAAACAGGGTTGCCAAAATAAAAAACACTACTACAGTGATAACATTTTTAAAGATCAGCCAGAAATAAAAGGTATGTCCTCAGCAGTGCCTGAAGAGATGTATTTCAGATAATGAGGAACAATGGCATCGTATAGTACCTTCCATTGCCCTTTTAAAGAAGACTTTACAACTTCCACAGGTAAGTACTCCATAGTGGCAACCAGAAGCCTCATCACCGCAGATGAGACAAATCTTCTGGGGTAGCGATTCAAAACCGTATTGCGAGCTTTGGCTGGTTTCTGCATCTGGCCTTCAAAAGAAAGAAGAATTAAGAGAAATTAAATTCCCACTTTTACAACAATTACCCACTTACCTGTATTGATCGGGTTTATGATAAAAACTTTCTTTTTAAATCTGTAATCAAGCTACAGAAGGGTCTGTCCCCACTAGGGTAAACATCTGCCTAGTCATGAAACAGAAAAGTAGTGGGCAACAAGCACAGTATTTTAATCCATTTTAGCTAAAAAAGGTACAATCTAGGAACTCTTTGTTCATCTTCCTCAGACCAACAACTCTTGCGAGTAAAGTCACGCTGACTGATACTCTTTTCTCCTGTGCATAGAATGGCACAGAGAGAGAATCAAATACAAGACAACTGAATTTCAAAAGTGCCTTTCACATGGGAAATAATTAAGTTTCATCTCAGCTAGAAAAATCTCTAATATTTGTCCCTTTGCATTCAGCTGCAGCACTCTCATCAGTAACTATGATGAGCACGTTGAGGAGAGTGGAAAGTACTTCCGAATTTCCCTCCAAGAAAAGAAAGATGAAACTACTTAACCATTATGTTTACAAAAATCAAGGATTTCTGTTGAAACCGTAGCGTTGCATATACGGCTTTTGGCATACGTTTCTAGGTAATGCACAACATCTTGGCATCATAGTGAGCCGTTTCATTCTGACAAATCAATGCACAAGTGTGCCAGGGTTGGTTTTCTGTGTGTGTGAAATTAAGTGGGGTGTTTTTCCCAGTCGCGGACGATATGTCTGGAGAACATTTCGGCATTTACGGGTATGGCCCGGCTGCCAGCGAGGGCAGCCTGGGGAGCACTCTGCCCCCCCTCGCTGGAGCCGGCCGCTTGCTCCG
>NW_009258784.1:914775-1006947 GCF_000687185.1 Egretta garzetta
TGCAGGTGCCCCATCCTCACGGTCCACCATCCCGTGAAGAGCAACTCTGGACAGGGCACAGGCTATGAGCAGGTTGGGTAGATCGCTGGTTTGGAGAGCAGAGAGCAAGACGAGCTTCACTTACTGTGGCTACAGTATAGTCTTCCTTTTGTCTGTTTTTCACCGTCCCCTTCAGCATTCATTGTAATTTTCAGGATGAGCTCTGGCCCAATTTCTATCCTGACACAACATCCATTTTCCAGTAGCAAAGAAACAAAGGCATTGTGAAGTGCTTTACATTACGTTCAGGGTCCTCAAAGTATCCTCTACACCAGAGAAAGGGCAACGTTTTTCCTACAAAACATTTGGAAAATGGGGTATTCTTTGCCTGTAACATAAGCCTTTAATTGTTTTGTCAGGGTGAATGAGAGGACATCTAAAATGGACCTGGTTTGCAGGGACTGGATGCCCAACCTGCATATAGCAAGTTACAATCCAGCCCAAGTTAGTTCTGACCAAGAAGCTGTCACCAGCTAATTGCTGCCTGGCATTTTGTGTAAAATGCTGGCTTTGTGGCAGAACCCGTTCAGCTCACTAAGACAATTACTAATTACCCCACGTATTAATATAATTTGCATTATATAGAAGTCTCAGAAAAGAAACTCGTCTCGAAAGACACAAAGAATAAAATAGCGTAGGAGCAGTCCTCATGACTTTGAGTAGAATCGGTGTATTTTTGATTCACAGAGAAATGTGCGCTGTTACATGCTTGTTTACGCTTTGTAAGTTTAACATGCTTTTCTGAAAATAATTATTTTTCAGAAACTCTGATCACCATGACATAGTTGCTTTTGTTGTTTTACTTTCAAAATATTTTCAGACTGAAAAGGACAGCTGCTTGGGGAGAAATACATAACTTTTGGAAATTATTTCATTGTTCTGCAAGCTAACATCAGAAATCATACAGGGCAAGTTTATGGAAGCAGTGGCTTCACATAGACCTTGTTCAATGTGTTGTATACTTTCTATGTTATTCTTGGCAAAATACTGCTGGCTGATAGACTGCTTTGGGAGTCTGCGTTTTGTGCCTTGAAGAAGTAGGAGAAAATATTGTTTGCTTTTTAAAAGGAATATGGCATTGTGATAACATCTAACATTTTAAAACTTGGACGTCATATAGGCACCTCTATCTATATACATTCAGGGGGTTCAACAGAACGATACACATCAAAGTATGCTTGTTATGTATAGGAACATGTATTTCTTGAACAGCAGTCTCTCACACTGTTGATATTGCAGGGGAAAGAATTGTTTGACCAGCAAGTAGCAAGAATTGAAGATGTATTCATAAAACCTATCTGTGGAACCGATGTTAAAAGAATGCTCTCAAAAGGCGCTGTCCAGGTCTGTTATGACATGACATTAAAACAAATAATCTGAAGTGCTTCTCTGGCTACCAAGTTTCTGGTTTTTGTGCTACAGTAGCTCTCCCTTCTCCCGAGCCTTCCTTTTCTCAGAAGAGACAGACCTTCAGCTCCAGTACTGTTCATCTCCACGCTCGTTTTGGTTTTCCCCTGATGTTTTCATGCATAGTCAGCTAGTTGTCAGGTCTGTCAATTGCCACTGTCTTGCTGTCCCATTTCCACTTCCCAAAATGCACGCAGCATTCGTGGCCTGCATCTTTACAGATGCGCTCCAAAGACTTGTTCCCTGACAGTGACTTGCCTCCTTAACTACTGCTTCAGGACAAGGAGAGGTAAAGAGCCACAGATGGCAGGAACAGGGGGGTCCTGAAAGGAAAGCAGCACCAAGTGGTTTCCATAAGCCCAACTCACTGCTGCTAATGGCTTGTCTGCTAAAATTCTACACTAACAGGGCCATGTGACTGTTAAGTACCTGTAAATTCACCAGAAGTCTAAATTTTACTCCTTGCATTATTTGTCTAAATGTTAGCAATTAAATATTGTTCAGGTTTTCTGCTGTGCTTCCTAATTTCACTTTTATGACCTGCAAAATATACTCAGTTCTTCAATGGTAATGGCAATTATGCTGAATTGTCATTATTTAAAGAAAACATTTTGGGTTCTTTATCACATTTATTGCACTTTGATTTGCATTTGCTTCACATGATTTCTATGAACTTTCACTGGAAACTTTTGCTATTTTCTTCAGATTATTCTGTCCATAACCTTCATGCCTCATCCCTAGAAGTGTTCAAGGCTGGGTTGGATGGGGCTTTGAGCAACCTGATCTAGTGAAAGATGTCTCTGCCCATGGCAGGGGTGTTGGACCAGATGACCTTTAAAGGTCCCTTCCAACCCAAACTATTCTATGATTCTGTGATTCATTCGTTTCCTTTTGCTGTCAGATTTTCTCACATCATTTGGATGCTTTCCCTGATACTGCTATGGTATCACAAGTTTTTCAGTAGGAACATTTCGAAGTCTGCCCTATCAAATTTATTGACATTCTAGCATTGCTGTCATTTATTCATTTTGATTTACTCATTTTGTTGTTGTGGCAGTCACCGTTGCAGAAACCCAGGTTTTCTTATGGTATCTCCCCAGCTAATTTTCATTTTCAAGCCATTCAATTTGCAACTGACATTTTCAATTCAGATCTAAAAAGGACATTTTTTTATATTCAGTAAGCTTTTACTGAATATAAAAATTTCAAAAAGCAAACAGTATGAATGGATTTGTACTTCAGAATAGACCTCTATTTTGAACCAAATATTCAAATATTAGATGGTTTGATTGACACTGTAGCATTTTTAAAAATTCAACCAGAACTTGCAATATAATATGTGAGGACTCAGATTATTTTTGTATCTATTTCCTTGCTCTGTTCAAAAACTGGATGAGTAAAAGCTGCACTTAACTTCTCAGCTGTCTTGCTTTGCAGCAGAATTCCTGTATAAAATGTCAACAGGAATAGTAATAGAATTGTACTGAGAACTGTCATTGTAATGCTGTAGATTTGCATTTAATTTTTTAAGTAGTTCCTGAGCCTTTGACCATTCAAACATTCAACTGTACAATTTAAGCAGTAAAAATTTTTGATAGACGCTTTGATAGACGCTGTTGGTTTAAATAAAAGGAAAAAAATTCTCAATGAGAAACAAGACAAGTATACAGCCTCCTCAAACACACAAATACCAAAATCACAAACATTTTCTATGACCACCTTTTCTTAAAATAATCTTGAAGCATGGCCTGAAGGTTGACAAAATCTAAGTTCCATTTCTCAGAATGTAATGTTCCATTTGTGTGTCAAGAGCACTGCATATAAACAGTGGATAAAGTCAGTGACTTCATGTTTAAATCTGGGAAAGGACAGATTGATTACACTAGAAAACCTGAATTAGCATCTTAGTCCATACAGACCTTTCTTACAGTGACCACAACATTGTTCTGCACAGGCTCTTTGAGAACAGAGCTTAGAAGTTAAAAATAATGCTTTAGTTTTTCACAGTTAATCAATGCCTGAGAATTTCATTCTGTCATTGTTTAGGATATGATACAACCAAAAATGTGATTCACTTTTTATAAACAAAGGGGAAGAGAGACTATCTGCTTCAAAGAGCTTATGAGCTCATGGTCAAAAAAAAAAAAAAAAAGCAGCTTGTATAAGGAGAGGCTTAGAGGCTATAGGAGAGGCTTAGAGGCTTTTGCTTCTATCACAGAAATAATATTTTTGTAAAAAAAAAAAATAGACCTGTGTAACTGCATTCTGCAATTCTGGCACTACGGAAAACCCCCACATTTTCGGTGTGCACTGTAGAGGATAAAAAATAGTAGCCATGCAAATAACAGCACATTCTTGGTATGTTACCGTTCTTGGAGATAGGTACTTCTGTGATTGCCTCCCTGTTCTGAAAATATTTAGGCTTCTAGTTAGCATGCTAAATTTCACTTAAATCATGATGCCAGCAGACATTAAATATGCACTTGTCAGAGATCGTAATTTTGAAGTACCAGCTTAGTCATGAAAGCACTCAGCCCTAGGGCTGCGGTCTGATCATAAATGTTCACATCTGAGCCAGGTGATTAGGCTTCTGCAGTCGGGTAAGAGTCATAGATACCTGTGGGGACAGAACCAATTCATCTTCTGGAGCTCTTCAGAGACACTTAATGTCTTCTTATTAAAGATATAAAGGATTTCCGTGATCTGAAGCACTCTGATCAAGAGGCATGATTTTTTGGCAGTGCAATGTCTAAAATAGATGCCTAAAGTAAGAGGTCTGAATAGAGTCCTGAATCCTTAAAATGCAGTATCAGTGTGCTCTACTACAATGATTAAAAACATTACAAGAACCATAGTTTTGGAAACTGCACTGTAAACATACTTTCTTTTCCTTTAAGCAAGGGCATGCCACAATGTAATTGATCTCTGTGGCCTGTTACCAGGTGTTTTGTTAGCCTAAGATAAACCATCAGATTAAAGAAAAAAACTATAACATTGTTGGCTTACTAAATACAAGGGTGTCTTGAAACAAATGTAAATGTGAAAGGGACCTGCAAACAGCAAGGTATGTGGCAAAGAAAGTAAGCAAGAGACTTCTAAAAGGAGATGAAGGAAAGGAAGCTAATCACAGCGCACATCACATCATTTCTTGCTCTTGGGTGCTGAAGTTGCCACAGGGATTATATCAATGCAGGAGGTGAAGTGGGCTCTGAGACACTTTCATCTTTATAAATTATCCAAAGAGGCGAAATAGATGGGTATTGAATTATATTCATGAAAGTGATAGCTGCACCTGGACAGAAGTTATATATTTTATTTATTGTTGTCTGTTTATACTTTGGCTAACGCTCACTGAACTGCAGAACATAATATGCTTGTAGCTGAGAAAATAAGGAGGATCATGAGAAGCAAGGAAAAAAAAAAAGAGAGATGCTTTCTGGTTTTGTGCACTACAGAGTATGTCGCGAATATTTTGTCCTGTGGCTTTCAGTGAATGCATCACCTCGAGGTGTCAAAGGCCACATGCTATGCATCCCTCCAGGCCTAGATAGGAGACCTTTCCCCAAAGCCACCATCTTCCTCAAAGTGGCTTTGTTGCTATATGGTCTAGCCTCAGGACACAGAAATAAAGGTTGCTTTATGTAAAATATGGTATTCCATTATCTTCATATATTGCATATAAATATGGAAAGTGGCTGTATACAGGCAATCAAACCCAGTCCTGCTAGGTGGAAGTTGTCTTAGCAAGGGTTAATCTTGCATCTAATTCTTATATTCCCAAGCTTTTCTCCCTGTTTCTACTCAAAGTCTAATTTCCCATCAGGAACTTGGTTGTCTCATGAAGTCTCACAGAATCACAGAATCGCAAGGGTTGGAAGGGACCTCGGGAGATCATGTAGTCCAACCCCCCTGCTAAAGCAGGTTCTCCTAGAGCATGTTACACAGGACATCGTCCAGGTGGGCTTTGAATGTCTCCAGAGAAGGAGACTCCACAACCCCCCTGGGCAGCCTGTTCCAGTGCTCCGTCACCCTCACAATAAAGTTTTTCCTCATATTCAAATGAAACCTCTTATGTCTCAGTTTGTACCCATCGCCCCTTGTTCTGTCACTGGACACCACTGCAAAGAGTCTGGCTCCGTCCTCGTGACTTCCGCCCTTAAGATATTTGTATGTGTTGATGAGGTCCCCTCTCAGTCTTCTCTTCTTCAGGGTGAACAAGCCCAGCTCTCTCAGCCTTTCCTCGTAGGGGAGATGCTCCAGTCCCTTTATCATCCTAGTTGCTCTCCTCTGGACTCTTTCTAGGAGTTCCTCATCTTTCTTGAACTGGGGAGTCAACAAAGTTGACTCTTCAGCCTTAGCATCTTCACAGACCTCTCTGAATTATAATTTCTTTTCATAACCTGTACCTGTACCTCACTGCATGCTTCTTGCACAAGTGTTTGTGCCATAGGAGGCAGGGAATAGTAAACTTTCTGTCTCAAAACAGCATCGCAGGCAGGGTTAGGTTCCACTCCCGAGTAGGCTGGTCAAAGCACTTGCAAAGACTGGAGTGCCAACATTTGCCTGATTCAGCCTTAGCTGGAATTTAAGTGGTCTGGGTGTCCAGGTGTGAGCACATTGCTTTTCCACATTTCTGTAGATGAACTGACTTCAGTTAGATTACTCTTGGGTGGCAAAAGAGGGATCAAACCCAAAAGCTCTGTTAAACTTATATTAGAAAAATCATGTGAAGCCAATAAGCATAATACTACTTAGAGCAAAAAAGGGCACTGCTTTGCATTGATGTCACCTGAGATCCAACTCTTCCTTTTTTTGTCTTCTTTTGTTTTTGTTTGAACCAAAAAGTTCTTGGGTGCTTCCTTTAATTATGTCCCTTATAATTTTATTTCCTAATTAGAGCTCAGCAATAAAATTATTCAAATATTAAAAAAATACAACTTTGCTTTTCCAAAATACATATGCCCCTTTGACATGGTATAACCTATGTAATCAATGTAATAGCATACATCTCAAATATTGTTCTAGCATTCTGCAAAATCCAATTTTGTAATAAAATAGTAGTCTGCTTTATAACCCAGGAAAGAGAGAAGCACAAATGTGTATTTCAAGGCACTCTCTGTCTATTAAGATAGACCATATTATACCTCTGCTGCAAAACTTTGTTGCATTAGATGCCAGCCTGCTCAGTCTCCTAAATGAAAGGTTTTACACGAACATGTACATTTTATAATGGCATAAGTATTTTCCATGCCTGCTCACCTTTAACACCTTCTGTATTGAAATTGCTTAGTTTAAAAGATTAGGAATTTTTTGTTGGTCATCCTGCCTAACTAAAGGTCAGACCAAGCTACTTGCTGTACGTGAATGAGCTGCGTTAATGAAACCGCTGTGAGAACACGGGGCTACGGAGACAACAGGAGTTGGGCTCTGGAGCCTGCATCGAATCCGTCGTACTTGCTGTGTGCATAGGCTTTCCTCAGCACACATCGCAGCTCACTGTGGTACTCATCTAAACTTCCTGTTGTAACACTGATCCCCATTTAGCTTTTATTTGCTCTTTCTAGGGCATAGTGTTATCTTAAATTTGACCCCAGAAAGTAAAGACTAACTCTTAAGTCTTACTGAATTATTCGTCATCTTCAAATTCTTTAAAATCAGAAATTATCCAGTTTTTCTTCATGGCTCCTTCACAAACAGATGCTGATTTCTCACAGTATTTTCTCTGATGAATTCACCAATTTACTTGGTTAAAGTACACTGAATTAAACAGCAGCTAAATCAAATTGTGCTATAGTTACTCATTACTATGAGAACTTAAATTTGTTAAGGTAGAATGTAAGGAATTTGCATTGTGTAATAGTTAATATCTATGTGTGAATTCTTTGCTTGTGGAAAATAGGTATGTCTGTGAAAAATCCATTTTCCTAAAAATGTGTAAAAAAATGTGCATGTGCAAATATGGAACCTTTTGTGGGTGGATACTAATTTTTTAGTTTCAGCCAGATGCATAACTTTACATTGCTACCAAGCTTTCACCTAAACATCCTTTTGATCTCTTTGTGTCACCACTGTAGCAAAATAATTCTTCAATTTTTTGTCAGTGTTGAAACAAGTCTTATCTTTCCCTCTGCTGTGTGTTGACATTCTTGGCTGGGCTTTGCAGATCATGTCTTACAGTGTTCTCTGTCTTTATATTTAATGGATCCAATTTTCTTACTGGATAAGATAATTTTAAATAATAACTTTTCATTTATACAGTGCCATTTGAGGAAAATGGTTTTCAAGAGGAGGATTTACTTTGCCTGTTTTCTAATTTTAAGAATATTAGGCAAAACAGTGTTTGTCTTCAGTTAATAGTTCCAGAAATTAAATTATTAATGGTTAAACCCTCCTCAATCTTCATCACTGGGCATGTGGTATAAAGGGAAGCTTGGGAGGAAGGCAGGGGGCCTGCATCACTGCTGCACAGCAGAGTGACAGTGCACTGGTAAAAAATGGCTGAGTTACTTGGTTAAATTGAAAGCAAATTAATATCTCATGGTGTGGGAAGGTAGCGTTTTTCCGTAATTTGTAGAGAATAAGACAGATACATATGTGACAAAATTAACTGCGTGGTGAAGAACAGGGTGCAGTGTATGAGGATTAGCTATGAAGGTGTCCATGAGTTAGGCAGTTCTGCAGTAGAAATGCTAAAATGCGAAGGAAGGTGCCCTGCAATGTTAAAATTTAGGAAAGGTCGAGGTAGAAGTCCTTCACCTTTTGAAAAGTGCAGTTCTGTCTAGATGGTGTATAACAATAAAATCTACTCAAAGTATTGCCAATTGTTTCTGAATTGGCCAAGCATTAAAGAACTGAAATATTAGACTCTGGATTTTGCATCAGACCCAAATGCCATAAATCAGCACAGCTGCATTAGATCCAGTGAAGAAATTCAACTTAGAAACTGTCAAGGCACCAATATAATTTCATCTTCCCAGTTCTAAAGTTCCTTTAAAGCATGTTGTTTAAGGATAATAAATGCCAGGTCATCGCTTCCCAAGAAGCCTAGAAGACCCTCACATTAGTACGTTTGGGTCTGGATACTTGTCAAAATAGTAAACTGCTCTCAAGGGGTCAGATAAAACCAGTGTTTCACATTTGGCTGATCAAAAAGGGCTAAGTTATTCCAAATTCTCAGAAAAAGGAGCATGACTCCGAGTTGAGAGCAGCAAAAAGATGCTCAAGGAACCCAGAAGTGGAGGTCTGCCGTGCAAACACTTAATTTAAACCTCAGCAGGTTTTAATTTAGTCAATAGAAAAAAGAGCCAGAGTTAAGCCACAAGCCTGCTAGGCACTGACTTGGATGTGGGGTAATAAACAACAGAATGTGAAGGGACAATACACCCCTGAGACATGATGGTTGCTCAGCTTCTTAAGTGAATCAGAGCAAATTAAATTTTATCACCAATATTTAACATTACTACATGCCCTTTATAATTGAAATCAATAGTGAAACTTGTATGGAATATAAAAAAAAAGAGGTCACTGCTTTAATGAAATGGGATCTTCTAAAAGATATGAAGGCAGTCTAAACTAAACCGGTATAAAATCTGGGTTGTTTAACAAATTATTACTTTGGATTTAAGGAATTATTACTTTGGATTTAAGGAATGTTACTACTGCCCTGACCCTACCCAATGATGTCCAAACTGTATCATTCCTCTCTGAGCTAGGAGAAAATTTGCCTCCTAGTCCCAAATCCCAAATTCAGAATAGATGAGCAATATACACCAATCGGGTATGTTAAAATCTACTAGCAACACAAGGAACATTTAAGGTTAAAAAATATAAACCAATCTTTTCTTATTTGGCTTCATATCTGCTCTTAGATGTGTACATTTCTCTTACCAGCAAGTGGTATCTTTCCTTTAGTCTTTAATTCTAGGCTATGTTGCATGACCATGAGTTATATTTGCTCAATCTTTTTAGCATGTTTTCTTTCTGAACTCACTCCTCTTTCTCTGGGCTTTCAGTCCTGATTTCTAAGTCACGAAAAGTGATCGACAGTGTATTTGTGTGAAGGTGCTCTATCAGAACAGATGGAAGACAAAAAGCATGATGAGAAGCTGATGCGTTTGATCTGACAGTTATCAAAAAGTCATCTATCTTCTGGAAAATGAGATGCTGCAATTTCCAGGTTAATATATGATGTTGTTTACAAAACACTTAATTGTGAGGTGTCTAGTTATATTTACCCTTTTACAAGCAAATGGGGAAAATGAACATGACCAAAGCCACCATATTTGATCCAAAAGGAAATCTGAATTGGAGCCACAGCTCTGTGCTGTGGGCATCGTTATGAAATCAAAGCAAAAGCAGTTCCTGAGAAAACAAAGCATAAGTACAAAATCATTCTTGAAACAGAAAATGATACTGACTATATTTAGATGCCTCTCCTAGACTGATACATTTAACATGCTTTCTATTACTAATGCAGGACTATGCTCTTCAGAGCAGGTTTCTGTCTCTGGGATAAACCTCAGTCAGTAAATGTTCCAAAGCGTTAGCAGTCATTCAGAAAGGATATGAAGAATGTTCTGTTTCATTAGAACATTAAAAAGCTTTCAAATAGTACAGAATGCAATTATCCAAATAAGAACCAGGTCACAGCACTAGAACTGCTGTCCTGACCCATGCAAAAGCAGCAGTTGTTTTGTTTTTTTTTTTAAATGGTGACTGATATTAAAGATGTGACATGGTGACTCAGTAGGTACAGACACTGTGCAGGAGGGAACTGGACAGGAGATCAAAAGTCGTTTTTAAGGAGAAAATTAAAAATGTGAATTAAGGCTTGCAGTAGGTTTTTTAAAATATACTTATCACTCTCAGGCCCTGTACAGTCAAGAATGGAAGAATTACGAGGCAAAGGAGCAAGTAATCAAGAGGTAATTGAGTCCATCATAACAGTAGAGAAATGCAACAGAGAGAGCAGACCTGAAGTTTTTCCTTGTTTTCCTTTCATTCTAGTTATGGCTCACTGTAGACCATGATCTGAGTTTTGAATCTGTGACAGTTTGTGACAATTGTGAAGTGACAATAGGTTTTTTTCTTACATTGGTTTTGTTATTTTAAAAAGACAAGTAATTAATCTCACTAAAAACTGCGCTTTCTTATCAAAGGTGATTGTCTCGAAGTTGATCTGAACAAAACCATCCAAAACTTTGTGGGAGACCATAGTTTCCTTTTAATTTTAAATGTTTTCATGTTGTAAAGCATTTGTTACAGCTCACCCACTTTGGGTTGTGGGAAAGCAGCCTGCTGGTTATGGAAATGTAACTTAGACCAGTGATGAAGTGGCAGGGGTCACAATACGTGTTGAAAAAATACATGTACTGTAATGGAAATTATTTTTCTTCCTTTTTGAGTGATTGTCTGAGTGGATTATTCTAATCTTACAGGTTCCTATATGTTTTATTCATCAGGAGAAAAAAAGTGAAGAAAAAAAGGAAAGAGGACATCTGCCCAAACTGGTAGTAGGTCTGAAATCTTTTAACAAAATATATTGGGAGTTGAGAATGTAGACTAAGCTCCAGGAAAATCCTGCACAAATCACAGAGCCAGGAATTTTCATTAAGATCTATTTGTTGAAATGAGCAGAAACTCTCTATTCTCTGTGTCTGCCAATGCCCTGGACAAACTGGAAAATTTTCTAAATGTCTTTGTTTTTTTCACATGAAAGGATGAGTGCCCCCTCAGAACTCATGTACATGGGCTGGGATACATATTTGACGAAAAAACAGGACGATGCATATGATTAATTACATTTAAAACCAAGGCTACCTCATTAAAATAACTGAATGACATTGTCCTCATGGGAAATACTGCCCTTGAAGCAAAGGCAGCCAACCTCATCTTGGGATGTATGAGAGTGTAGCCAGAAGGTATAGGGAAGTGATCCTTCCTCTTGCCCTGGTGAGACACATCTGGAGTGTTGAGTCCAGCTCTGGCCTCCCCAGTACAAGTAAGACATGGATGTGTTGGAATGAGTCTAGTGGAGGTCACCAAACTGGTCAGGGGGCTGGAGCACATAACATATGAGAAGTAACTGAGCAAGCTGGGTTTGTTCAGCCTGGAAAAGAGAAAGCAAAGGAGAAACCTTATTGCCATCTACAGTTACCTGAGCAGAGGATATCAAGAAGACAGAGTTAGATGACTCTTGGAAGTGCACAGCAATTAGGAAGAGAGGATGCGGACACAAACTAGAACACAAAAAATTCCTGTTAGTTTTTATTTTTCAAATACCAGAACAGTTTGCTCTGAGAGATGTTCAAAACTCAGCTGGACAAATTGAAGGGCTTGGATAAGGTGACATCCAGATGTGCCTTCCAACCTAAATTATTCTATGATCCTGCAGTTCTGTGACTGCCCTAGCACATAACAGGTGGGGATAACTACTAGATACACCTGAGTGGACATAAATGAAAGCTCGTATTTCTTTAAAGAGGTTATATTGTGTATATATATAGCATAATTAGCGCTTATATATGAACATGTCATACATATTTAGGCTACATATACAGATATATATATTCTAGGATAGGTAGAATTGCAATACATTACAAAAGCAATTGCCACAGTATCACTCTGATGGAGAATTTCTTGCTCTTTGCTATGTAAAATGAATCTAATACCATCAGGTTTCTGTTGTTTCAGCTGAAGTGTTTCTGTGTCAAGTCCACAACACAGAGTATAGCATCCAAGTTATCAGACAGAGGGAAATGTATCAGGCTGTGGTGAAAGGTTGATCAGTTGATCAGCCAAAATACACCTAACCTGCGGGGTCCAGGATAGTCTTCCAGGTTCTTTTGTGTGCTCTAAATACATCCTGAGTTCATGTCAGGATGAGAGCGTGTACCGTGACTTGCCTGTATCCTTCTTTCTATTGGAAAGAAACAGGAATGTGGGCAGAGAGGGAGCCATAGTATGATTCAGAAACTGGGATTGGGAGGCATGCCATGGCACGTTATGGTACAGTGCAGGGAACATGAGTACAAGTGCCAGAAATGCCAGGTCTAAATTGGCACTAACAGACTTTTCTGACTAAAGTCATGCCTGGGCTTCCTTAAGGGAATTGTGAGAAGATGTAAAATAACCCCAGAAACTGTATTTCACTTCAAAGTTTTACTAGAGTGCTTATGTTAAGTTTCATAATAGGACAGAGTTCTAATACAGAAATCTATTCCTGATATTTTCACATTAGTATCTGCTGGTCCAGCTTCATTATTTGTCATTCTGTATATCCTGAATTAGCCTAGTGACGCCTTCACTGAATCTATACTTAATGATTCTCACCTACGTATCTCTCAAAAATGTGCCACAGCATTTATGTACATTTGTAGATGCTAAATTATTATTTGCTTTTGTGTCTTTGAAGTTAGCCAGTGGCTATAGGAGTTTTGACTGCTCCTTTGATTCTTTCATGCCTGAAAAAGTAAGAAAACCTGAGTGCTGCTTTTTATTTTAAAAACATCTCCAAGTAAAAAATTGACTTAGAAATCCATTTTCAAAAATACATGTTGTATATGGTTTGCTAGAAAAAGCAATATTTTGTTTTCTGTCCAGAAACAAAATATAAGTGTAGAGGTATATCTAATAGAGCAACACAAAGGAGGGGGAAGATAGAACTCAAGATGTCAAAGGGAAACAAATCTATCAATGCAAGCCAGAAAGATACCGTTCTTTGTGACATCAAAATGAATGGCACTCAGTTAAATCCTGCTGGCTGTGTCTAGTTATTCAGGTAAAACTCAATGCTCTGGTTTAACTCTGTATTGTTCAGAATCTGTGAGCCACCCAGACGCTGAAGATCCTTGTACTGGGAGAATTAGACCTAATGATAATATTAGTGGAGCTGGTTTTTCCTGCCTTGTTGAATGAGAAAAGGATCACCAACCTTTGATATGGACTGGGAGGAAAGTTCACACCTCTTCCCTTTTCCAGAATGGAAAAGTGCTGGGAAAGTAAGAAATTAAAATTCTGTAATTAAGCTCCTGGGAAGAATTGAGCCATCTAATTAATTAATGACAACTGTGATTGACGAACCCGGTAGTTTGTAGAATTATTTATGACTATAAATCATACAGGGTGTTCTTCTTCATATTAATATTTCATTATTGTTTTTCTTTTAAAAAGTTACGCAGACAATTCCAAGAGAGATCTACTAAAAAGGTCTCTTAAATATTAGATTGTGGTATTAGATTGAGAAATAGATGTTTGAGCAAAGAATTGAATACTATTGCTAAATAATAAGACTTTTTTCAGAAAGAGGTCCTCTGACATTTTTAATGATTATTGCTTTTTTTCATTTGATTTTTTATAAGTTAATTCCCAAACTGAAGAAATATTATATGTATCTTTTCCTTTTAATGCTTATATTAAAGAGCCTTTTGTGGCTTAACAGGCAGTTTAGTTCTCCTTTCCCTTCTTTTGCCAAAGGAAATAGTTGGAATTTTTTTCTTCTTTTGCTTCTCCTTCATACAGATGACCTGCACACTTCTCTAAGTCAAATTGTACACTAGAGAACTGAGATTCTTGCAAGAGCACATCACAGAAGTCACCAGAAAAAAATATTTATTTTCACAGACTGAGACTGCACATACAGAAGACCAGTAGACATATTACCGAACAGGATGTGTTTTCCCCTTTATAAAATATTGAGATATCTTTAAGGACTTAAATGCTGACAGTAAAGAAAAGGGCAGTATTAAGTGTTACGCAGCATAAACTGCTTCACTTCAGTTGTATCCACAAGACAGCTTAGGTCTGAGAACTACTGTCTGTACCTCAGCTCCTATGAAGCCAAAAAGATCTTTTATCGCTAGAGATTTGCACAAAATATACTCTAAAGTAATGTGCCAAATTCTGTCTGCTCTTCAGGATTCCAGAACGTGTAATATCAGCTAATGCACATCATCTTCCAAAAGTCCTCAGTTACATATTCATCTTGTGGACGTTAAGACATTCCAAAGCTTGGAGACGAAATGCTTTTGCAATCTGCTATTTCCTTCATACTGTTAGCCACTTGAAAAATAACCTGGTTAGAACTGCAGGCAACAGTAATAAACCAAACAAACTAAATTATGCTCACAGTAGAAGCTGTGGAAATCATCAGTTCAACGAATGCTAACCATAGCTACCATAGCTGGTTTTGCAGCCTGTCTGCATGCGTGTAATTACGAGAATATGTAGGTGTTTTGAACACTGAGAAGATTAAATGAGCCTGTCACGTTTTCCAGTTTTGAATCTGAGAAAGGTAGATTGGGAGTAATTAAAAGTTATTGGTTTTTTCCGTTTGTGCATCTGACCAAATTAAGGATCTGCTGCTTTCAGCATCTTTTCCATAAGTCTCTGACTCATATCCTCTTATCTGATAAGTGACACGATCCTGGTTAGTAGGTCTGTTATTACTTGGGCTCAAATCTTAAAAAGACTGCTGTGTGGCAAAACAATTATATGTGTTCTTGCCCTCATCTCTCACAGTCATAAAAGTAAGATTCAAGTATGCCAAAGACACACTCTTCATGATCAAAATAATACATCCCTGCTTTGTTATTTCTTTTAAGAAAACGAAATATTAATTTGGGTTTCTCATTTAAGGTTGACCTTATGATTTTACTTTCTAAATTTTTAAATATGTCTTAGTCTTTGCATACCATGCAGCATGCTGTGAGGTACAGCTAAAATGCTATACAGCCATCTGTCAGATCTTCTAAGGCTGGGATGTTCAGCTCACTTGTTATCCATGGGCAAGGGCAGAGGTGCAATACCAAGTGAATGCAATTCTCTGCCTCCTGGAGCATCCTGGTTCTCCAGGAGTACCACCAGCTCCATCAGCATGAAGCCCAAGGTCATAAGCCCTCCCAGGACTTACCTGGCCCCACACAGGAATTATGGTTTTGGCAACTGAGTAGAAAAGATGGGAGACTATCAGAGCCAAGAGAGGGGGACCTAGGGTTTCAGGCCATGTAGCCATCCTGCTCTCCTGGGATTAACAGGAAAAGCTTTGGCCTCTCTGCTCCTATGTTTTAATCCCTCAGATCACTGCCAGGCCCTGTGTGAGTCCACACAGCAGTTAGTACTATGATGTAAAAAAAAACAGGCTTTGTCTGGTTCTCTCGAGTATAAACAACATACAAACATTGTAGTAAAGATCCAGTGTACTCAACAGCACCTAGTGACTAACCTTGGCCATCTTAGCAGCCATCACTGTCTTGCCTTCAGTATTACTGGCGTGAGCCGGATGGGTTGTGCTAGTCTGATTACACCTGCATAAGGTGTAGTGACACTTCCATAAGCACAAGCACATCATGAACATACACACAAAGCATGGGTAGCTGCCCTTGTTCATTTTCACCAACCAGAACAACAATACACCCTTGTCTTATTTATATATGAGGGGAAAGAATGTTTAAGTATGGTTAAGTTTATGATTTGGAGAGTTTGACAGGCTATATTTTGTGATTTTGGAGAGTGGTCTTTTCTGGGGAACCCTTATTCACTGAAATGCGTGCAGTACTTTTTAGGCCAAAAGATACAGTGTGTTTTCAGCTACTGTATTATAGCTGCTCTTTTCACTGTTTCTTGATGGCAACCTGGTCTGCCAAACTCTTTGGCTGTGATAACACTAACTGAGAGATTGAATAAGACAGGTAGGTAGGAAATGAAGTTATAAATATTTGCAAGGCACATATTTGTGAGTAAGAGCAATGCTGACTGCTTTGGAAGTGGGGTAGGCAATGCACATACAATGAAGCATTCTGTTTTCTTAATGGAGCGTTGCACAGATAGAAATCAAATCACCCACCCTCACTTTACTATTTTTGCATGAATCAGTCCAGGTCACTTATATTTTCACTCCATTCTGAAAAGCAGAATGAAACAAAACAGTATGATTGCTGTTAACCAGGTCATGCCCTCATCTCTGTGTCTGCCAGCACATCAGTATCATTCTGATGCTCTGCTCAGACCCATATGAACAAAATATTTAGTAGCATCAGAATATATTTCTCAAATGTAAGTACCTGAAAGAGTACCAAAAAGCATACTAAAAGCCCAAACAGCTACAAACATATTCAGTCCATGTACAGAATCCATCATCACATAACTGCTGTGCAACATCCCCCTTTTGTGAGCACCCTCCTATCAGACCATATCATATTCCCACTATGTTTGCTTATTTATTTATTTAAGAGTTGCTCTAATATCCTGATTTGAGCTGTTGGGGTGTCTTGTACTTGTTTTCTTTCTAGCGTTGGTCTGAGCAGGGGATCTGATCCTGAGAGGGATCAAATTGTCTGTGCTTATAACTGATTAGGCCTCATTTTAGACAAATACGCCTTCAGGTATCTCTTTGAAATTGAGAAGGACTTCCTCATATTACTTACTTTCTTACTTCACGCAGTACATTTGTGCTTTTATGTATAGTTTTCTGGTGACAAGTAAGTCTTGTGCTATCTGCCACCTCTTGTGGACAAAGAAATATTTTGTTTACTGTTACTCATTCTTTGTTTCACTGCTCAGTCTTCCTGTGACCTTAGAAAAAGTTTTTCCCTCCTCATTAACTGTTCCAATAAAAATACTGTTCCCATAAAGAACAGGAACAATTAGCACTTTTACATATTAGTTTCCATAAATTGACATTTCACATGTGGAAAATGTGAAAATGTGCCGGAACTTTGTTGAAAGGAGAATAGGGACAGGATTGATTTGCAAGTAGCATTTTGCCACTAGTGGTAGTACCTGCCAAAGACAGAAGACTCTTGCGGTAGGCAAGCTTTTTGTGGTCACTATAATTTTTGTGTTGGTGAAAAAGTCTTTTTTTCCTTCCCTTCTTTCTCTTTTTCCTGGTCTTCTGCCTGATGCTTTTCCCACCCAGCCAGCCAGCCTTTTGCAGCAGCAATTAGCAGCTATCCCTGACTGCCTTTGGATTTAGTGGAATTTTTCAGACACAAATAGTGATTTCCAAAACCTCAGGTATTCTGAGCAGGAAATGATAAGGAAAGTATGTGGGAAGAGAATATTTGAGAAGGTGGATCATA
This sequence comes from Egretta garzetta, assembly GCF_000687185.1. Classification (NCBI taxonomy): domain Eukaryota; kingdom Metazoa; phylum Chordata; class Aves; order Pelecaniformes; family Ardeidae; genus Egretta; species Egretta garzetta. Next base: position 932,298 of record NW_009258784.1, read on the forward strand.
AATCTGACTGGGCTCCAGATTCTCTTAAAGACAGGGAACATTCTCTTTTTTTTTTGTCTTCTGTTTCCAACAGAGAAATAAAGGAGAAATGGTAGGGACCAAGGTAAAAACTGCAAGGTTTATGTTGCCTAGTATTGGTAGGTATGCTGCTATCTGCCTCTTCTATATATCTTTTTCCTTTCAGGTCAGTCCTTGGCAAATGCCCTTTTGGGGTTGTGTCTGTACATAAACATGAGGGTTATACACACTGCTCACATTTCAGTATTTTCTTAATTTCATAACTGTGATCACATATTGTTCCAAATAGTATTGTAACATAAGCAGATGATGATAGCATGGATGTTACTTGTTAACATAGAATGATAAAATGATAGAGTGATAGAATAGTTTGGGTTGGAAGGCACCCCTAGAGGTCATCTAGTCCAACCCCCCTGCAGTCAGCAGGGACACCGCTAACTCGATCAGGTTGCTCAGAGCCCCGTCCAACCTGGCCTTGAATGTTTCCAGGGATGGGGCCTCCACTACCTCTCTGGGCAACCTGTTCCAGTATTTCACCACCCCCATCACAAAGAAATTCTTCCTTATATCTAATCTGAACATACACGTTATTTTATCAGTAATATTAAAAGAAGAGCCACATAAGGAACATCCCTAATGCTGTCTACTGAGATGAATAGGACTGTCATGTATACACGCACTGGAGCAATGCAAGCTGAGTGTGGCCTGGCTCCTGGTGCCCACCAGGAATGGAGTAAAAGCTGACAACTGTTACCACATATACAGCACACAAAAAATCAGATCACTTTTTACAGAAACAAATGTTATCCTAAGCAGTCTTTTCCTGCATTTTGACATCTTCCTTGTCCACGGATCAGTGGTAACAAGCGTCTTGCAACACACTAAATATAAACCCGGTGTTTATATTTGGTGCCATCCAGGTGATATCTTTTGCCTAGCTGATGCTGTCGTTTTTCAGAGGGTGAGGGAATTCCAAAACAACACCCAGAGTAAAGATAAATGCAGGCTCTACACTGACACTGTCCCCATGGCCAGCATACTCTGCCATCTGCTCAGAAGCCTGGATAGAACGTTTGGTCTCTATCACTTGTGTACTTTTCCACTTGGCAGAGGAGTGAGTTGAAGCACTGGCCAAGCTGGCTTTGTTTCATTTGTGGGCTTGTTTGTGCACTAACAACATTGATAATATCAACACAGCTTTAAGAACAGTGTTTGCTAACTTGTGCTGGCTCTGAAACAACAAATTATAAAATACCATCGTGTTTCCATAAGCTTGTATTTCCTCATTCAGCAATAGAGTGCCTATAGTGCTAACATTTTAAAAACAAAAGGACACTTCTCACTAAACCATAGCAGTGTTGGTTAATTATCAAAAGTAGACTGGGGACCTATTTGCATCTTTGGGTTTATGACTAGCTCATATATTGATTATTTTTGTGAGCTAGCTGTAGTTACGTCACTTTTGTTCACTCATTCCATAATGAAAAAAATACCAGCCCAAAAAGGACTGCTGGTAGGAGAAATGTATATTTATAAAGTGCAAGAGTTTGTGGGAAAATGTGCTACTGAGTTGTGAGATATTACTAACATTTATTATTTGTGAAAAGTGTCAAGATATAATGAACTTAGGCCTCTACTGATAGTCTTGTTCTTTATGTTTTCACAGAACAATAATGTTTACATACCTAATGTTGTTCCCTTGACCTTGGCTATATGTTGCATATATAATAACAGTATAGTAAACCAGTCTGCAGCCAGCAAGGTAGGGAAACATTCTTTGCATTTAAGCATACAGAGCAGCACTGAAATCAGCTTTCCTATTTTTTTTTTCCATTATCAAACTAAAGCAGGACCCTAGAAAGTATTCATAATACACTAATTTTTGTTGTTGTTGTTTTAAAGTTTTGAGTGTTCTACATTTATTCAGTCATTCTATGTGCCTTGCCTTACAGCAGTTGTACATATATGTCAGAAACCATATCGAGTGTCCTGATCAGTTTTGTGAATCAACATCATGAATTAAACCAAAGGACGATGTTACTTGTATAAAGCAAAGATCTCAAGGCTAGTCAGCCAAACACTGGGCATTCAAGAGTGCTAAAAACTCCTTTTCCTTATTCTTCCTGATTAATGTCCTAGAGTTTTGCTATGATTTGTAAATAGAAAAAAAAAAAAAAACAAAAAAAACCAAAGAGAAAAGGACATGGTTTTATGAGTTTTTTCGGGAGAACATGTTGTCAATTTAAAATAGTTTGCTGTTTAAGTGTCACCAGCCTGTTTAAACTGGAAATTTTGAGGTAGAGTCTGATTAACAGAGGCTGTGGGAAATTTTAGGTAAGCATGTGTACTCTGCCTGAATTCTTACTGGCTAATGTGTATTTGTACAAGCAGGAACACGATGAGCTAGGGGAAGATAGTCTGTAAAATAATTTGATAATTTTACTCTGATTTGTTCATCCAACAAAACTGTAGAAATTGTAACAAACCTTTCAAAAAGGTAGATTTCTAGATGGATAGTAATTCTATGGATGCATTCACCGTAACAGAGCAGTCACTGCTCTGTGTATGTTAATCTCCTCATGCATCTGAGAAAATACGGTTTTAGGAAGTGGCCTTTGTCACACTCAATACAAGCAAGTGTAAATGCTTCATTTCTGTGGTAGAATGAGTATTCAGAATTTCTTCTTTTGCACTAATGTAGTTTATAACCCTTCAATATTCACTATGGAGTCTTTGAGCACCATTGCCAATCAGTATTTTAACAAATCAAAAAGAAGTGACAGCCTGTACTTCTGTACAGTACTCTGAATGAGAGTCTGAAAACTCTTCACACAGAAGTGTAAATCACTCCAGTCCAGCTCCAGGTTGTTGCCAGAAGAAGTCAGTAGAACAGTGTTTGGGCAGAGGTGGTGATGGCACCCGTGAGCTAGGTGAACCATGGCCTGGAGGCATCTCAGGGGCATCCCAGATGAAGAAAAGAAGAGACTGGTGGTTGGGAAGAAGAGACCTGGAGGTGGGGACAAGCCTAGTGCAGGGCGAGATGCAATGTCTGGCTTTCATTTGCTATTTAACTGACCCTTAGGGAGTGCAACCATGTAGGGGACTGCAGCCAGGGATCTGGCAGACCGTGTGGCAGTTCACATGGCAGGGTGTGTGCAGGGCATCTGGGACACTGCTTGGGCTGCTGTTCGCTGTTGGAGCTTGCAGTTTCCTCAGCAGTCAGGGCACTGCTTCTATGTCTCTTGGTCTTCTGGGAACAACTTCTGGGATCTTTGAAGAAATTCTGGGAACTTTTCTAGTAACTGTGGGGTGTTCAGGGGAGGCCACCAAGATGGTGGGTGCTGGAGCATCTGCCCCATGATGAGACACTGAGGGAGCTGAGCTTGGTCAACCTGGAGCAGAGATGGCTTTCAAGACACCTAACAGCAGCCTGACAATTCCAAAGAAGAGATTACCAAGAAGACAAAACCAGCCACTTTACTCAGGGAAACAAGAGACCAAGGTCTTCCTGCAGACAGGAGAGGTACTGAGTAGGTATAGAGAAAACCTTTCACAGTGAGAATCGTTAAGCACTGGAACAGGTTGCCAAAAGAGGTTATGCAGTCTGCATCCTTGGAGGTTTTCAAGACCCATCTAGAAAAAGCTCTGAGCAACTGGATTTGAATATGGTGTTAAACCAGGTTTAAGCAGGAGGTTGAACCTAGAGACCTCCTAAGGCCCTTTCCAACTTGAATTATCCTATGGTGCTAAGAACAAGTCTCTTCCAAGATTTTTCAGCTGAAAGTGGGAGTGGTTTCAAATGGATGAAGCTGACAGGTTTGATTTTAGTTTAGAACAAGACAATTTCAGACACAGAGGTGCTCAAGTAGTATAATAGATGTAACTTGGAAATCTAAATAGAAGTAGGCTGAAGAGGCGGAACACAATTAAACTGGCTCAGACTGTATGCTATTATCCAGACTGCAAGCTCAGCCCTGCATCATTTTGAAAGAATTTCTATTTCCCTCTCAAACAGCTGGAGCCATCGTTGCACGTGGGATTCTGGACTCAATAAGCAGGTAACCTGATCTCTGAGGCAATTACTGTGTTCCTGAGGCACTGAACAAGGTCTCAGGGACCCAGTGCAATATACTTAAGTAAATATAAATGAGATTGATAGACCGTGACATCCTTGTATCATCTCAGCATGTTTGGATCAATGGCTACTATTACAGTGAACAGTAATCAACGAAGGATGTTGTAAAAACCTACAAATACGCCTCACAATCACATAAACTGCATATGCTGGATTTTCTTTTGTTGTAAACTAACATATTCTACTGAATTCTTGAATTGAGCCCAGTTTGCATTCATGGTTTAGCCTTGGATTCCCACATGTCCTGTGCCTTGTTCAACTCTCTCCAAATCTTGCCACGTTTCTAACATCCTTACATCCTCCCTATGACCTCTCCAGTGATGTACTTGATGGATACTCCTCCTTTTTTTTCTGGGTCACTTCTCAAAACTAGCTTTTTCCATGATGCCTTTTCACAAACCAAGAAACATTAATATACTTGGAAGAAACTACCTGCATTGTCTGAATGTTGTACCTTTGATCTGTGGACCTTGTGCTTTAGTAGTCCTCTGGGACCTTCATCATACTAACACGTTGACAGCATTTAGTAAATAATTCAGGTGGAAAGCTTCCAATTAATTATCTTATTCAGTGAAATATCAGCCTTGAGTTACAATCAATTTGGTTTGGGTTAGGGAAAAATAGACCGCATATTAGTAATTTTCTGACATCAGATGATATTATTTTACTTTGGTCTCCAAATGTCATACATCAGCTATGGCCTTGTATTTATTTAAGCATCTATGTGACGGACTGCACACTATGTGCTTATTGAAGGATTAAGATAGGAAATTTTTAGTGTGCAAAAGGAACCTTTAAGTTTTATGTTGGCTTCTGATTAGAAAGAATATTTACGTTGCTTGTGAAGTTACTCCAACCTGTTTGTTATACAAAAGCTTTCTTGAAAGTTTGTTTTCTTGTTTATAGGAGTACATGTAAAATCACCCTTAGATTTCAGGTGGACATTTTAGTTATTAACATGTTTTCTACAAGCAGAATTAATGGTGATAAAATACAGGGTTTTTCCACTCATGAAAACGAATAAATAATCTTCATCAATGATTCAAATGCAAATTTCTAGTACTATGTAATCTGCTGGCACACTATCTTGTACTAAAGAATCCTGCTTGTCTAACCTTGATTTAATTGTGCTCTGTGCATACGCAATGACCTCACTTGGGTCATGAATCGCTGAATCAATGGAGCAAAAAGTACCACGTTTGACCTTGCCATTAATGGCAAAGCCTTAGAGAGTTCTGTATTATGCAGGGATTTTTTTATGTAATATGTATATTTTCTTGACATTATTAGGCAGTTTTCATTTATAAAAAAATAATTAAATTAAATACAAGGGACATTCTAGGTAACTGCACTCTCCCTCCCCTTTAACTCAATGGGCAATCTCTAAAAAAATTCAATTTCATTAATTAAATCTAGGATTTATAATATTAACAAATTTTTGTAAGAGTTTTGATTACAAAACTACATGTAATTGGAGTTGTATTAAAAACAGAAGATAACGGCCATATAGCATATCTGAAACTGTAGTTAAGATTTTTAGTCTGTTCAGCAGTTTTACTGGAGTGGGATTATATAGACATTTAATTTGACTATAAAGTGCACCCAGCTGACAGTGACAGCTTGGGAATATTGCTGCTGCTACGTTTGTCCCTTCAGAAATAAAATTATACGTTGAAGTATAATATACCTTACTTATACATGGATAGTTTCTTAATAAACACATTCAGATAAAAATTCCTTCTTACCTTTCATTTGTTCATTAATAATAACTGATGATTACTATCTTACAGCTCAGATGTTGAGCAATGCAAGACAGTGGCTCAATGTAGAGTTACATTACACCAAAGGCAAAGGAGCTGACACAGGTTTGAAAAATCTTAATAAAAATACTAACTAGTAATTAAAAGATGCCAGTACATATGTCTACTTAAGTGCTCAAAAATATGGGAGTTTGAGATCTACATTTTGAAAGATTCTACACTATTTAACTGCTAATAGAGTTATATGTAATGGAAAGACTTTTTTTTATGAGTAATTAATGTGTTTTTAAATTTAAGTTAATTCTAGTCAGGAACAAAATCTCTCAGATATGTAAAGTGCACATAAATGAAATTGCTGAAACATTGAATAAAAACTAGCTAACAATTTTATCTTCATGAAAATAGAGACATATGTCAAAATTGAAATTGGATCATATAGCTTTGGCATTACATTGTAACTAAAATTAAATTTAAAAATAGAACTTTAAATATTTTAAAATAAATTTAAATTGAACAACAACTGTCTCTTTCCCAAAATGTTAGGTTTACTTCAGCCACAGTTTTAATATAAATTGCAGATTAAGTTAACACAACTGGATGGAATTAAGCTTTCCAAAGGAATGCTTTTCCACTGCAGTTTCTTCCATCACTTTTAATGTTTAAGCCTGATGTGATTCAGATGGTCCGGAAATTTCAATGGCCATTTCATTACTTAGGAAAAATCTAAAAGTCAGTAGCAGAATCAGAACATTTCTTCTGGCCCTCGAGCTTCACAAAACATGATCTGGAAGTGCAGACTTAGATGCTATGGGTTTGGTGAAGTCAGGTAAGCACATATTTCATTCATTCAGAAAAAAATTCACTCTTTCAACTGGTTTTGGTGCATTTTAGTCCAGTTACTAATCCTGGGTCCAGGCGTGGTAGGAAGGGAATAGAGTATGCTCAGATGTTTCTTTCTCTTCTTGAATTTGTTGGTTAATAATAATATGCTGGAGGATCAGTCATTCACAACTCAGATGCTATGGCAATATGCGGAAGCCTAGCAGTAACACTGTACCTAAAATCAGAGAAAAAATAATCAGAAACCCAAGATCTATCAAAATTAGGAAAGCATAGTATAACATACCAAAAAGTAATGAAAATTCTCGAGGGAAGATAGTAGGCTTCCACACCAGTAGCTTCATTGCTGACTCAAATTTGGACTATACATGAATGTTTGCCCAGGTTTCTTTAATATGCAGGAAAACAGAAGAATTGCTGTGAAGGGGAACATAATTACATCTGGCGGGTGAGTAAGGAGGAACACATCAGCGAGCAAGTCCCAGGTCTTGCTGCTGCTAAAGCAGGATCTCATGTCTCTGCTGTTCTGGCATGTCTGTGGAAGATGGTTTAAAGGACTACAGGCTTGATACCCCATGTATGGATCATCTTTGGCTATAAATTAGTGCTGGTATAAATGATTGCCTGTGATGTAGGCCAGGCATGATAGGCTTTGTTCACACCACAAAACCATCCACTCCAGGTAGACATTTGGCCTCTGGTCAAGAGGTAGAAAGTGGTGCTCACCTACACTGCTCGCGGGTAGCTGTACTAGGGCAATGTAGCTATGTCTGTACTACATGCCACTTAACCTTGACTTTCCTGTGGCATACCAGGGCGGCATTTTTGATTGCTTTTTTTTTTGCAGTTCAAGGTACCTAATAATACTGTGAGAGTTGTTGCTTAGTACAATCTGACCCCAAGAACATGTCATGTGCCTTGGGATATGGCATGAGAGCACACAGAGGTGTCTGATGTGTTTGGATAAGGCTGGAGGACTTTGTAGGGGCAGACAGTGCCAAATCTTGAGCAGTATGGTCTACACTATTGATAGGGAACAGCTGTCAGAAAGAAGTGCCCCTAAAACCACCCCTGGATTTTGCATGGTAGGGAAATAGGGGTTCACCCCAAAAGAGATCCCCTGGTGTGCACGGTCAGGAGATCCAGCCCCAGAAACCAGCATGGAAGTTAAGTTATTGATGCCGCACCTGTACTCGACATCCATCCTGCATCATGGTGTGGTATATTTTGCTTCATTTACCAGAGTCAGATGCAGGGCTGAAAGTCGTAAACCAGATTGTGCTGTTATTGGTTTAAATTTATCTGGTTACTTCAAATTGTGTTTGTTATTTTGTTTTTGGATGACCCAGCAGCGTGTTTGGGAGCTGTGAGGACATTCAGGATGATGTGACGGTGACACAGCTGGTAGGAAGACACGCCGTGTAAGCACACCATTTCCTAGCAATATGCAGTTGATCAAAATGAGTTCCCCTCCTGAGTGTGAATGGAGCTGTTTTTCTTTGACAGGACACAGAGGATGAAACTGTATGGTTTTTGCACTTCCATTTTGCAGGTGAACAAAGTTGGTGTCAAGTGACTCCCAAATGGATACCCAACTGAGCAGCTTCAGAGACCTTCTCTGATTCTTGTGCCCAGTGGGGAAAGTAGATTTAGAGGCTTTCAGTCATTGAGGCAATTCAAAGAAGATGTCTCTTTCCTCTCGCAAGAGTTTGGTCTGTAGGCACAGATAACCCAAACAGCAAAGGGTCTCAGCGCTTGGCATCCCATGGTCTTCCTGCGTGTCATGACTTGAACATGACTTCTCCTAAATTTTGTTTCCTTGTCACATGCTTGTTTCTAGTACCATTCCACCCTGCTGATTTTATCAGCTGAAGTAGTTATGTTAAAATATTTGGACCAAAAATGGTAATAAAATCGCTCTCTGACTATTTTCCAGGATTTTTAGCCAGAGCTGCCATGTTCTTTTATCTTTATGCCCTTGCAGGACTTGGGCAGCACTCTATGGTGAGCAGCCCATCTCAGAGAAGGTGCTGTCTCGAAATAACATTTTTGTGCCACGCCAAGAGAATGCATTGTTCTGACCAAATTAAAACCTACTGAGCTGAAAATGTACTGCTGAGAGGCAAGAAACAAGAAAGGTTTTCTTCCCCTCTTATTATTACAGAATATTAGCTGTTACAAAGGGTTCTTTGTAAGCATTATACCCCCAGCCCCTCTCTATTCCATCTTATCACTTTAGAAGAGTGGAAATGAGTAGAATTTTTCTCCAGTAGTTATGGAGAATGGTTCTATTTTGAGGATTTTTACTGCGTTGTAGAGGTCATGCTGGCATTTCTGAGAGCTACTTCAGACTTCTCCAAAAATTTTTCATTATGCTGTTTTCTGTTGGGAACTATAATTCTTTAAGCTAAAAACAGTCTGACAGTAATGCTCAAGAAAAAAAATTATGGGCACAAAATTCATACTCTTATGATAACTCCCCAAAATATGCCATGGGAGTGCTCCACTGTTACCATCTGAAATGTCATTTGAAAGAAGTTTACTGTCATTCAGTTCAATTTCTACAGAAGTACCTGTCTTTGCTGTAATTTTGTTGTGAAGTTCTTGTTAGGTTTATTTTAATTATCACTAACTACTTGCATCACTAAAACAGAAGTGGTTGATAATGGAATTTTTGCATTGAGTTGTACACAGTAATTGGACAATTGTGCTGTGTAGATGGAACATTAAATTCACTGGAAACTGTTTTTTTTTTCTGATGAGTTCAGAAATGAAACTTCTGAAATTGCTAAAAACATCATTAAAAATTTACAGACAGCCTGCAACCCTAACGTTATTTTCTACAAAAAAATCAAGTCATCTTCTCTCACCTTCAGCCTCTCTCTTTAGCTAAGGGAATCTGCTAGCTCATCTGTGCTGCCAGGTAAGTAGAAAGTTAAAGCTTCAGGACTGAACAGAATCAAGAAACACTCTGTAGGTTACAATTGCTGGTATATATGTCACTAGGAGCAGAAGAACACGGGAGCAGAAGACTTTTTCAGGTCACCTGGTGACCACAAGCACTTGAAGATCTCAAGCTAATAGATCATACAATTTAGTGCTATTGATACATACACCAATTTCCCTCTTTGCTTTAGTCATGCTTGAGTTTAAAAGTTTTCCAGCATCCCACTTACAGCTTTTCCATGTTTATCCAGCAATTTCCAGCAGTGACAACAGATATGCATCAATCCAGTTATATTCGTTATATAACTGTATCTAAGCTGTATTTGAATCTATAGCAACTTCAATGATCTGCTGTGTCTTCTGACCTAAGTTCCGCAGGCCTATTACTTCTTGTATAGAGGACTACCACACATTTTGAACTGAGGTCTTTCTAGCTTCATTTGATGTCCCCCTTATTCCTGTGCTGCAAGAAAAAAATTACCAGTGAATCTCTGTCCCCTTTCCATTGTTTAATAGACATCTATCAAACATCTCCCTTCCCAGCTCATATTTTTCTCAATTTTAGTAATTACTTTGATGGAGCTGCAGGATCCTGTCACAAAAACATCTGTGGTAATTGTTATCCAGTCATATTTTCTGTGCTGCTCATTTTCTTTTCCTTGTTAGCCTGACAAAAACTTTGAATGCTAAATTCCTGTATTCCAGGTTCATTTGTGCTTCTTACCATCTTCTGATAATTTCGGTATTGGTATTTATGTATTCAGATTTTTTCTGTTCATAAAATGAAAGCAAACAGTCAATGCTATATATGGGTTTTTTTTACCAATTAAACACAGAATAAACAATAAATCAAAATGAAAGCAAACCATAACATTCAGAATCCAAACATTCTCATATGCCCATCTCCATTCCAAAATCAGTCCGTTCTGTGGTTTTTCCCTGTGAGCATCAGAAGACACAAGGAATAGCAGCTACTAAGAGGACCAGCAAATTCAGAAGTTGTCAAACTCAAGAGAAAATCAACTTCATAGCTATTGCCATGGTACTCTCCATTTCCAAAACTGCCTTTTAGCTTAATCAATATAAGGGGGAAAGGGTAGGATCCATTCCGAGAGGTTTTCTGGTCCAAACCCTGCCCTTACATTCGGCAGTGTACTTTCAGTCTCAGTGAATAGGCTCTCCCTTTTGTCAGCTAGAAGTCAGCATTAATAATCATCATCAGAGATTGCTTAAAATGGAGTGCAACTGAGGGAAAGACCTGCTTGTTGCTTGCCCTTTGTTATTTCAGAACTGAATCCAAGTGCTTAAGCAAGTTACCCCCTTGGAAGAGCCAGCAGTTGATGAGCCTGGCGTTGAGTCGCAGGTCCCACGTTTCGGGGTCATTTCCTGTGGCTTTCGCAGAAGCTATGTTCTAGTTCTGCTTTAGATATGCAGCCTTGCATTGCCTGAACTCTAGCCTACCCTGCAGAGGCTAAATAAGGAACTTGGAAAATATCAGATGATTCAGCACTGGTTTCCAGAAGCTCGTTTACGCTTCAGATTCAGTGGCTGGAGGGTAGGTTTAACATGTGGTTGTAAAAGTCACATCCTGGCCCAGGGCTGTCCTTTGGCATTCGTACTGCAGCAGAGCTGTTGCAGCGCTGTATCACTGAAAATATCCTCAACCTCTGGGATTTACAGCACACTGAAGTGTGCTTTTTAATCTCATTTGATTAGTCCTTTTAGATAATGTCTCTATTCTCCCCTCCTTTTCTTAGAAAGGAGAATTTAGTGTGGTAATTTAAGTACTGCATCTGTGGATGCTGTGTTACGGGAAAAAGTAAGCATTGCCAAGAGGCAACGACAGGGAATCAGAAAAGAAATGATGTGGCAAAGAAAAACAATAGCACAGCCAGGGTTATGCGGTTTTGCTTTTGATTTGTGCCTCTTCAAAAAAATTTCCTTAGTCCTGTCACACAAAATTTACTCCCATGGCTTTAGGGAAGCAGTGCGTATCTCACTGATGAACCACTATAGTTTTCAGTGACAAGGATGTTATGGACCTGTAATATTGTTACTGCTAATAGATGATGATTAGCTGTGATTGTAATATTGCTAGTAATAATTATGAACAGATTTTGCCCCATGAAACTGTGAAACGACACAGGACCTAAACCAGGGTGGATTTTACTACTTACGCCTGTGCTTAGAGGGGGTTTATGTTGCCTGAACACCAAAATGTTTGGTGTCTGGCCCTGAAGAAAAATTCCATGTCCAGGAGAAAACTAACTGTGTTCAGTGGCAAGAGAAGAGAGAGGTACCCCGGAGAGGCTGTCCAAAAATCTCGTACACTGAAGTGTCTGCTATGGTTGACTTTGCCAGGTGTAATTCTTTCTGACACAAAATACACTAATATGGAGGAAAATCTTGGCTACTTCTCCATGTTAGAATAAACCAAGTAACCAGGCACTTGAATGCACTCGGGATGAAGTGGCACTCAGCACAGAATATACAAGATTAAATAAATAACCATAATGATTAAAAAATTGAGTGACATTACAGTTTTCTTATGTCTGTTTTCCATTTCTTTTTTTTTATATTAATGTTTTCCCTAAACATTACAATTTTATCACCATTAAGGTGTGCTCTGTTAATTTCGTCTTCTTGCTGTGATGGTGGTGAATCATTTTGTCCAAAAGACCATCTACTCAAATTAATAATGATTGGGCAGAAAGTATTAGTATATAACTACTTTCCTCTAAATCAATCATTAAATTTAATTAGAGTTGATTAAATCATCACCTCCTGCTTAGAATGAGTTTGCTTTTAAAACCTGCCAGGATTAACACTTGTAAGAGCCGCTGGCAGCTCCTGTAACAACTGATTACATGTAGTATGTTAAATAATTGTAATAATATCCGAATGATAAGTAGCTCTTTGGAAAAAGTCTGTTCTGGGTTTGTACAACATCCAACAAGAAAAGTCTTATTTCATCTGAGATGTCTTGGCATTACTGTAATAAAGTCATATCATATAGTCAATGTTGCAAATGTTGCATTATTTTAACATAACCACACTGGAATGAGGAAGTACAAAGGTAGTATGCACCAATGCTATTTTTTTATTTTCCTGCAATATAAGCCTACATTTTTAAAGCAGGGCATATTAAAAGATAGTCCAGGTGATTTTATTTCCTATGCTAGTTCGCTCATTGTACCACTCTATCATCTGCTCATTGACAAAACTGAAAACCAAAAGCTGTTTCACACTTCAAAGCTGTGGACTTTCCAGCGTTGTGGAAACTGCCAGTCAGTTTTTCAGTACACAACCAGTCTGATTATAACATGTAGTAGATTCCGGAATGACAGACGTTACCATCCTGTTTTGCTTTTAACCGCCGATGCCAGGGTCTGGCAAGTTGCTTGTCAGGGCTGCAGCCTTCATCGGGGCTGCAGTGGGGTTACAGCTTTATGCAGCGGGGTGATGGTGGTCCTTCACCAAACCCTTCGTCAGGTAGCATGGCTATATAAAGTACTGACTGCTGCTTACATGACTTCCAGCACTTCATGTGTGTACTGTAGGCTGTTGAGGTCTTAGCCAAATTAAATTACTTTTTGCCCAGCTGTCCCTATCCTGGTCAGAAATCTGGGGGTTTTGCCATTCTCTCTTTGTGACAAAAGCCCCTGAACTAGATCTGAATCTCTTCTGAAACATTCAGCTGATTAAAATATCATCACTGACACATTCCAGCAGTCTGCAGTGGCAGCATTTACTACATCATCTGCTGGAAATCATAATCCAAATCTAAACATTCATCAAAATTGCATATTGATAGAGCAGCTGATCTTCTAGATATGAAACCCATATAAAATAATGATTATTTTTGTTCTGCATGGCAGCCTGTGGCAAAACCCCTGAGGTGTATAAATGATTGCTCTTAACAAGTCACTAACACTTTTTTTTTCCCCTATGATTTTTAACTCCAGATTATTTGTGTGAAAAATAGAATATTCTTCTGTGATTTCTTGGTGCAGATGCAAACACAGGGATGGAGTTTTTTCGCTTCATGTGATTCCTGGCTAAAAGTGGAGAAGTAGTTCAGGGATAAGGACAGTCTTATTTCTGGATAAAAGAAGAGGAGCATAGAGAGAGTGTGTATATGAGAAATGTCGAAACTTGAAAAAATATTTTCTTTTTCATTGAAAGTTTAAACGATATATAGCTTGTGCTCTAGGGCTACAGGAGATGTTCGACAACTGTGGACACAATATATGCTTGGTAGAAAAGATAGGAATCGGTGCTTCTGAAGGCATGGTCTTTCTGGAAACGCCTTCCTCACTGCAGTCCAAGACTGCTCTCCAGGTTGTGCTGCCTGTTTCCTGCCAACCCTAGAACAATGTGGAGGGTCCGACTTAAAATATTTTACAAGGGCATCTAGAATTAAAAACAAAAAAATGGATAGCTCTGTTCTTCCCTGGACTGGGTCAAGATAACAGGAAAATCTGCTTAATTATTCTCTATCAATCTATACAAGATTAAAGTCTATCCTCAAAGACTTTTTCATTTCCAAGTCCAGTTACCAAGATTCTAAACCTATCAGCCACATTTCAGTCAGGATAGGAAACCAAAAACAAGGTCTTTTTTTTTTTTTTTACTCTTTCAATTAGTCAGGAGGAAATTGATAACAAACTGATTATGTGTATTTTCTATATGAAATATATTCTGAATTCCCAAATAGATGACCTCTAGGGGTCCCTTCCAACCCAAAACATTCTATGATTCTATTCTATGAAATAATATTATGAAATAACAATACTTTGATGATGATGTTTAAATCTATGCTAAATCTCACTTTCCCGAGGCATATTTTAACTATAAATCCAGATTAATACCATCACCAGTAATCTTAGAAGGTTCAGCTGTAATACCAGACAGACCATTTTTTGCTCACACAATTACTGAAAGTAAATAATCCAATCTAGGGAGAAAGCCATAGGCCAAAGGTAAGAGAAATTTATGTCTGCTTTTCTGTCTGTTCCTATGTAGAACTCAGCTTTGGTGGCTGAAAGTTGTTCAGGCCATCAGTCTTACAATTTCTCCCCTTGGCTGTTTCTCAGACATTTAATTGCCTGTATTCTGGAATTAGATTACAAGCACAGGTCCCCTTTTCCTTCTCCTCCCTCTCAGTCTCAGGCCTTTATTCATATCTGAGTATCACCAGGGTTATTCCTTTTTAACAAAATTTTCATCCTTAAAGAGATTTAAAGTATTTTCAGTCCTGTTTTGTCACCTGCAGCTGGTTTGTGAGATGAGATCACTCTGCCACAGCCTGGTGAGTGCAGAGGTAAACAGTTCAGAAGCCCATTTATTTTTCATACTCTCCCGTCCATCAAAAAACTCTCCTCTAAGATTCAGTCGTACAATTGTTGCTGCCAGATGTTTTTAGAGATTTATTTTAGACCTACAGGATTTCTTTTCTTTGGTGGCGTTTTCCAAGTCCAGAAAATGTAAGATTAGGATGATTCATCAAAAGTTTAAAAGCATTTTTTGAAGGGAATTCCGTGGAAGAAGTCACTAGTATTTACTAAAGGCTGCACAATGCAGAGAATAAAGACAGATCCTGCCTGAAAGACCTGGGTTTACAAGTCAGAGTGAAGAACCCCAGAAAAGCCTGGAAACCTTCTCATTTTAATTTTATATATCAACTGTCCAACTACAATGCCTTAGGAACCTGAAGTGAGGACGGAGTTATGCCACAGACATGTACAGGTAGAGTTAACCTGTTCAAACGCGAATTGCAGGCAGTTTTATCTGAACTGCTGAAACTGCAATCTTACTATGGTTAAAGGAAAGTAACAAGCACTTTTAGGGCACAAGTCCTCTCATCATTAGGATGAGATTCAGATTATACCCTCATTCAGATTAGGATTTGCACTAATCTGAAACAGGATGGCTGAATCCGCCCCCCCCAAGGTGCCAGCTTCTCTCTATTCATTATGGAGGGAGCCTGGGGTGACTGCTCAGGTCTTGCTTCTCCCACTGCTGCCATTTGAATTTAAATGAGATGAATCCCACCCCAAACTAACAGCTGATGCTTGCAGACAAAGTGTGGGAAGGGACACAAAGGTGTAGGCAATTTGCCCAAGTCCTGTGGGATGGTCAGAGCCAAAGCCTAAGGAAAACCAAGCTTTGCCGACCTTCTGTTTAATCCTCTGGCAACTGGCCTACCCAGCAGACCCCACGCGCATCATTTGTTTGTCCTTTCTTGCAAGTGCTTCACTTTTAAGGAGGGGGCTGGTGATGCATAGTGACTAAAACCATTGACTCGGACCATGGTCATGATTCATTTCTTATTCTCCATATTGCAAGAATCTTGACCTATACATCTGAAGACATATTCTCCTTGCCATTTTTCATTTTCACCTTGGATTCTAAAAGACATTTTACATGAGTCTGTGCAAAGTAGAAATGTATATCATCTTAACAGTATTTGTTTTATCATTTTCAATACTATTCCATTTGCATTTTTTTTTCCCATTGGCTAATCTTCTCCCATGCTTGCCTTGGAATATGCAACTGTCTGGTATAATCTGACCATTAAAAACCTCACCTTTATGGCTTGCATTGCCTCCCAGTGAAGATCATGCAAATTTTAATAATGTCTTTGAGAAGAACCTTTACATATTTTCTCTTCAGATGATTTGATACTTTATCTTAAATTGTTTGCCTGCAGATATAAAAATAAGTTTATATAACTGAATGTTTACTGTCTGAAATAATGATTGCATCCAATTGCAATGGGTATATTTTATTTCTTGTACTTGTAAATAGTATTTAACTGAATTATCTTGTGAGCTTGATTTCCATGAAATAGTTGTAACCTCAACATTCTTTAAAAACACACATCCTAATTTGATCTGTAGCCATCTCCTAATTCCACACACTAAATTAAACTAAAATATTTGTCTTTGAGTGGAATGCTGAAAATGTACAGTTGGGGAGAAAAAAAATGTACTCTGCAATTTACTACTTCATAGTTTAAGTCCCAATGAGACTTGAATCAGGTCAGTAGTACAGTTTATGTTGAAAATTAATTTTATTACAAGTTATGTTGTTTTAAATAAGGAATTCTTTTGAAAAAACACTCTGTAAAGACCTTATATTACCTGTCCTAAAACGGCTTCTATTGGTTTGCTTACAAAATACCCAGAAATGGTTTCAGCACTATGTTATTTATGATCGTCATCCTTACCAAATACTTGCTAAAAACTGTGTTCCGCTTTTTTTATTGGTTTGTCACTATCAAAAGGTAACTTAATAGTTTAAGCCTTACAGTCACACTCAGTTCTTTGGGAGAGGGAGAATACATGGCACCATTTGCAGGAAGAGTATGAAGAAAAGGGAAGAAAGGTAGGAATCATAGAATAGTTTTGGTTGGAAGGGACCTTTAAAGGAGAAGTGTCCTGACCTGGTTTTGCAACTATGTAAGGTACAGGTCCCCGGGCACACTTCTCCCCAGCTGGGACAGAGAGATCGTCCAGGCACCAGCCATTGCAGACAGGCATGGAAAACCATTTGCTTTTTCTGCACTGTTTTCTGTTCTTGCCCCAGCGTGAGAAGCACTGAGGACTGATCAGGCACTTGGACAGAATGCAGACAGCATGAGCCCATCGGTCAGGAGTGGCTTTGTGGGGGAAAAAGAAGTTTTCCCCTTGTTCCACTTGTTTCTGCAGGTAGGGGCTGTCTGCATGGTGAGATGGGTTTTGTCCTGGACCTCCTGCCCCAAAATATGTAACGCCCTCAGGGCAGCAGCTGCAGAAGCCATTAGAGGTGGAGATGGTGGGAATGGGAAGAATCTCTTGGGTGGAAGATTCTGGCCTTATCTTACTGTCACAGGTGTCACCTACAAAGTGCCGTGGGGGCTGGAAGGAAACATAATGATGTCATGGAGCCTGTCATAGGGGGAAACAAACAGCTGGCAGTGCCCGGTTCCCCTGCCGGCCAGCTGCCTGCTTTTATAGGCAGCTGCTTATATTACAGGCACCCTAAACTGTAATTACATGCAAATACTTACTCATTTCGCATCTACTTGCACCATTTTCTGAAGGATATTAATATAATCCATTTCACTCCTGTCTATATTAGTAATGTTCTGTAAATACAAATGGGAAAATTCAATTTTAGAACGGCAACAGGGCTTTTCATACAGTCCATCTTCAGAAGGTTATTGCACGTCTCAGGTGGCTGATTCCACACCGCCATCAGCTTCAGAGCTCATAAACCCGCCAGAGCTGTGCTGTAATTATCTAAAAATGCATCATCCAGAATTTCTTCTCCTTTCCCATCACCTCCGTGCACAGGCACCATCACGCAGCTGCCTGAGCATCCTGGGCAACTGGTCCAGGGGGGCTTGTGGGCGCCTGGAGACCAGAGGGGAGCCGGCCCTGTGGTGTCCCGCTGCCTAGCAACGGTCAGGCTGACCTCCTCTGGTTGCCATGGTGACACTGCCGGTGTGTCACCGGATAGGGGTTCTGAAACAATTTGCTCTTGAGAAATAAAGTTCTGGTAATGCTGACCTCGAGAAATGGGTGATTTTGTTGCTGTCATCAAGGAACTACACTTTTTAGAGACAAACCAGCTGACTAAATTTCTTGTTAAGTTGTAAGTTTTTAAATAAATTCAGATTCGGGAGTATCCCTGCTCTGCCAGAGGTGGCCCATGGTCAGAGTCCCTCAGGGATGTCCCTGCCCCAGCGTGGGTCCCCCACAGCTGCGGTGTCTCAGGGGTGGCCCTAGCATGGGTCACCCATGGCCGCAGCCATATCCCTGCCCCAGTGTGGGTCACCCACAGCCACCCTCCTTGCCCCCTTGGCCTGGAGTGTCCTCAGCAGGGTGCCTGCAGCCCTTCGTGGCTGACCATTTCTTTCTGAAGTAAGTGTGAGCAGGGGGTCTCTGCACCTCTTGGACTGGCTGAAGTTCAACATGTGATGGGTTTTATTTCTGTAGGGTGCAGACCTGGCTAGAGCAGCTCTTGACTGGCAACCACTTCTCAACCCACATCCAAACTGCAGTTCCTGTCTGTCTGCATTACAGGTGCAAGGCTTTGCCTCCCTCCTCACCCCAAGCCTAGCACCAGGCCTTTGCCTTTTTGCTGAGCCTTCTCCAGGTTCCCAGCTGTCCCGATTTTGGCTGGGACAGAGTTAATTTTCTTCCCAGTAGCTGGCATAGCGCTGTGTTTTGGATTCAGTGCTAGAAGAATGTTGATAACACCCTGATGGTTTAGTTGTTGCTGGGTAGTGCTTACACCAGTCAAGGACTTTTCAGCTTCCCCTGCTCTGCCAGGGGAACGAGAAGCTGGGAGGGGACACAGCCAGGACAGCTGACCCCAACTGGCCCAAGGGCTATTCCAGACCATATGGCATCATGCTCAGCATATAAAGCTGGGGGAAGAAGAAGGAAGGGGGGAACGTTCAGAGTGATGGCGTTTGTCTTCCCAAGTCACCGTTACGCGTGATGGAGCCCTGCTTTCCTGGAGATGGCTGAGCCCCTGCCTGCCCATGGGAAGTGGTGAATGAATTCCTTGTTTTGCTTTGCTTGCATGCGCGACTTTTGCTTTCCTTATCAAACTGTCTGTATCTCAGCCCACGAGTTTTCTCACTTTTACTCTTCTGATTCTCTCCCCCATCCCACTGGAGGGGAGTGAGTGAGCATTTGTGTAGGGCTGAGTTCCCGGATGGGGTTAAACCATGACACCAGCCATGACAGTCTTGAAAAAGTTCTCAGGGGAGATTTCTTCTTGCAGTTCAACCCTTTGCAGACCCACTCCAGTTGCAGCCCTACAATTTGTCAGTCTCCTAACTGTGATCCTAACATTAGTCCAAATCTGACTAACCCTAGCACAAATGTGCAGAAGCTGCACAAGAAAAGGGTGTGCTGCAAAAAGGATTCTCCCTTGAGAAGTAGTGTATGAGAGCTGTGGCTGAAGGATTGGTGCTAAGGCTCAGCTGTTGTCAAGATTTAGGTTTACATGTAAGGTAACAAAGGGGCTGAAAAGGGAGGGGGGGGTCTACAGCAAGGTCTCAGGAGAAATCTCCCTTGAGACCTTGGTCAAGACGGCCAAGATTAAGGATCACCAAGACCTAGGGTGATATTTAATGTCAGGTTTAGGAGAAAGAACATGCCTAAGGCTCCAGCTGGAGTATCAGTGCAAAGGGGATGCTAAAGAAAGAGCTGGGCTGCAAAAGCAAGCTCCCCAGAGAACGTGTACAACAGGGAAATGACTCAGTGGTGTTGGGGTAGGGTTCAGCCCAAGTCAAAATCTCCAGTTAGTCTAAAGGTTAGGGTAAGGATAGAGACAAAGCCTCAGGCTCCAGTTGGAGTGGGGCTGCAAAGGTGGCTGTCCAAGGAAGGGCTGGGACACAAAGAGCAATCTACACTGGTAAATTATTCGAGTGCCATGACTGAGGATCTTGGGATATGGCTGACCCAATGCCAAGATCTTGTGGCCTCAGTTTATGATTAGTGTTATGAGAGGGACAACGTGTGACTTCAGCTGGAGTGTTGTTTCAAAGGGGATGATCAAGAAAAGGATAGATTGCATTGTCAAATTGTTCATGGGAACTTCTTCAACAGTGCCATAGTTGGGAGTCTTGAGATTAGGTTCTGCTGAGGCCAAGGGCTTAAGGACAGAATTAGGTTTAGGATTAAGTGATAGATGAAGCCTAGGGCTCCAGCTGGAGTGAAGTTACAAAGGAGTTGCTCAAGGAAGGGGTGGGCAGTGGGAAAAAAAAAAAGTCTTTTAGAACTTTGTTAAAGCAATGAAGTCAGTGGGCCTTGAGCTAAAGCTCAGCCAAGCCCAAGTCTGGTTTAGGTTACACTGAGGGCTGTAGTTAGGAGAAACCCAAAGCCTAGGGCTTAAGTGTGGGAGGAGCCTAGGGCTATAGATGGAGCGGGACCACAAAGGGGCTGTGAAAGGCAGGAGTGGCCTTCAAAAAGAAATAGTTCTTGGGAACTTGACTTAGGGTCTTGGGGTAAGGATCAGTAATAGGATTATGTTTAGCCTTAGGGTTTAGGTTAGGCTTAGGGTTTAGGTTAGGGTTATGGTTAGTACAGAGACAAAGCCCTGAGCTGCAGTTGGTGTGGGGCTGCAGCAGGGTTGCCAGGGGAAGGGGTGGGCTAAAGAGAGAAATCATTACTGCCATCTTGTTCAACACTGCAGTGCTGGGCATGTTGGGCTCAAGGCACAGCTGAGACCAAGAGGCCTCTGGTCTCAACTGTGCACTACACCGTAACCCACATGATACTGCTCTTGCAAAAGTTCCCAGAAATTATTAATTTTTGACCCCCTTCCTTTGGCAGCCTCCCCCTCGCTGGAGCCTCAGGCTTTATCTCTCACCAACCATAACCTTAACCCTAGGTCTTGGCCTTGTCTGACCCTTAGCCAAAGTTGCCCAGCCACGGTCCTGTTTAAGAGAGTTTCGGAGGACTGCTGTAATGCTATGCAGCAGTATTTCTCTTTTCTGAAGACTGCATTCAGGGTATTCAAACTATTTTTAATAGTGTATATCTCACTGATGTTTTATTTTGGCGAGCATAAATAAAGTGTCTCTGAACATGTCTGTGATCCCCGCATTCCAGTGGTGTAAAGATGCAACTTCTGGTAAATTTTTGCCTACTGCTGTAATAATAAAATACATAGCATACTGCTGCTGTTCCGACCACTGAATCTGCAGAAGGGCTATAGGTCTCTGGTGGCAAGACGGAGCAGACAGTGGTTGCAGCAGCTGGACCAAGTCTAGGAAGATAGGAAGTAACTGGAAAGGAGGGGGAAGAATTCCTGGATAAAAGGAGCTTGAGAGTTTGCGGGGGAGAGAGAGGATCCGTGCGAGTCATGGGCTATCTCACTGAGTTACATTATATTCTTGTTTCCTCTTACAGGAAAGTACTGAGTCCAAATATAGTTGTTTCTCATCTGAATTCGGTATTTGTCTTCTTTCTTGACTAGGAGATAACATTTTTTAATCATTCAGTTACTTTCTCTTTTTTTGTTTGTTTTGGTTTTTTTTTTTTTTTGCTTTGCGACTGCTTCCAACATACAACGAAATATTTCTGCGTGTTTGGGGTGTTCAGTCACTGGCTTTGCCCTGAAAGCAGACGATCATTTAGTGAAGCAGTGCACTTCTACTTGCCCTTATGGGGGTAATGCCCTGCTTCCTACCATGTATTTTGGGAAAAATGCCAGTGAAATAGTTCCAAAAACCATAGTCAGTGGGTAAAAATGTGCTGAGTTAAAAAAGATTATAAGCCAAGACAGGAAGAAGAGAAAAAAATAGTGAGGAAAAAAGCAAAGTGGCAAATGAACTAAAATAAATAGGTTCATTCTCTGGAAAAAAAGAGAAGAGCAGAGGAGAAGAGTGTGAAGACGCAGAAGTGGAGTAGAAAGGACAGTGACTAGGGAGCAAGGCAGCGGGGGTGAGGGAAGCAGGCGGTTGGCAATAACCGCCAATAATCTAACTGCACAAGACCAAGTAACAATTAAGAAATGAGAAGAGAGACAGCCATAGGAATGGTGCAGATATTGCCAGGAAGAAATTACTTAAGCGAGAAAAAGTGATCACAGAGAAAAGACGGGCTGATTATTATTCTATCAAACACAACTTTTCCTTGAGTTGGACATTTGCATTATCCTCTCTGATGTGTTTGCATAAGAACTGGCCTTATTTTAACTTTTATGCATATCTCAGAAATACAGTTCTTGTCTGGAAATTCTTATGTTAGATTTTTTATATTTGTGGCAAAGTTATAAGAGAAATCCAAACTTGCAACTCTGAAGAAGCAATGCTTACAGCCGCCTGTTGTTTATGCTTGTGACGTAAGGGATTTTAATGCCCAAGGTTACTTCCAGTATGAAGATATATTTTGTTTCTGGAAAGTGATATGTAAAGCAAGGATATTCTTGTCAGCCATTGAATTCCTCTTCCATTTAGAATGAGAGGTAGAATGAAAAAAAAACCAACCCAATAGTTTCTGTTTTAAAGGCCATTCCTGAGAATGGTCAAGCTCCTGTTTAGCTTACAGGATCACAGGCTGCGATTTTTAAATACCTGTGCCCAAAGTCCGCAGATTTAAGTCATTAAAAAGTGAAAGACACTGATAATTCTGAAAATCTCATCATTTATTGAAGCTGTTAAAAACAAATTTGTCTGGCTCAGTCACCGAGTTTAGAAATGTCGATTTTATTCTTTTTGTGCTTATCGCAGTAAGCGTAATGCTGTGGCTAATTTCTGTACATCAAGCTGTGTTCTATCAGGATTACTGGACAGCAAAATAATTGAGACTGCATTTTATGGACAGACTACTGAGAACTTTTAATACCTATCATGTCTTGAACCAAATTATTTTCAGATTGATCTTGTGAACCCCTTTATAGAATTAGTATTTCACTAAAACTAAATTCCTGCAGTTAGAATAGTTTGTATTTCAATAATCAGTATTCTCTCTTACGTCTTTCAATTAATCCAAACTCAAGCTGCAGCTAAACCCAATACACATTTTAAGTCCAATGCAAGATCTTAACAAGTTCCTGTGTGACTGCAGAAATTTTGTGATGAGGTGTTCCCACAACTCGAGTTCTGAAGATCACTCAGCAAACCAGAGTCTTCCAAGTGTATGTAATGTTTGTCTGAAATACTTGTACATGGTTTGACACTGTTAGGAACCAGTTAAGTGTTTTATGTTGGCTTCTGAGGACTACTCTGGCAGGCTTTGCACTGAGAATTAGAAAGTTAAGTCAAACTGTGCACAGCTCAGCTGCTGCTGTAGTAAGAATCTTTCCAGTACATCAGCTGGTTGGTTCAAAGCTGACTCACTCACCTCTGCTCTACCCTGCAGCTTGCAGGATTAGCCCACTCCTAACGTCATGTGGTGGAGGGAAAGGAAAGAGGGAATGTGTGTGACTTCCACTGTGGGAAAGCCTGGGAGCAGTCCTAGCACAGAGGAGGTTTGGACCAATAATCTATTCTGTTATCTTTATATGTTTTATTAACAAGTACCAATAAAAATTTTAAAAAAGCAAATGTCAGGAAGTGAATGAGTTTGACTTCAACTTAATGTGTGGTTTATGCTTGTACATTTGCAGAAGTGCTTGAATTACTGTTTCTGGACATTTCCAAATTCAACTTTTAAGATGTGAAACTGAAGAGAACCTGACATGGGTGATGGAATAGCAACAGCAAGTTTACTGAAAGCTATAAAGCAGCTGCAAAAGTTGGCTTCAGTCCTGTAGAAACAGCAGAAACTGTTCCAGTAACAGCGGGTCTAGGGGATTGCATTTATTTGGGGACTGTTAGCATGTACCTGCCCATTTCTGTACGCTGTGGAAGGATGCTGTGAGGCCACAAGAGCAATTGTATTGGGTCAAAGGTACATCCAGACCTGTATCCTGTCTCTGATGGTGGCCAATGCTATCTCAGAAGAAAAGCAGCAAGAGCAGTTCCAGGGGAAGAGCCTTTTCTCAGTAACTTCGATTTTGGCTGTGTCTGCTGCAGCAACTTGCCTTGAATATTTGCTGTCTACCATCTACATTACTTCAATTCTTAAAGCAGCTTTTGTGTGGACAAACATATTATGTTCCAGTGGCAAGCAAAAGGGATCTTTATGCTAACTGCCCTTCTACACCAGCGGAGACGGTGGTGCTGAACCCACTTGTGACTCCTGGACTGTGTAAATGACCACCTGGGAAAAACCTGTGGATCTTCAGTTGCCATGAAATGCTGTAAGTGCGCTGAGAAGCCCAAGAGTTTGCCCACCTTAGCTATCACCTCAGCCAGCTTCCCAGGAGATGTGCAGCTCACAAGCGGGGATGCAGATCTGTTCTTCAATTGTACTTAGCTAAGGGTGAGCTGACAAAATTTCAGTTGGTCTGACCCTACAAGTACTACTCTGGAAGAATAAGAATTGTAGAATCAGATTGTAAGCTTACATTCAGCCAAGCCTTTAATGATGAATTTAAGTCCTGTTGACTTACATGAGAAATAAGTGTGTGTTTAAGAGTGTTGCTGAACGAGCGACTTTGTTATCATTAAGTCATATTCTACTTTCAGACTTTTTAGAGGCAACATCCATTGACTTGAATGGAAATATAAGTGTGGGTTGAGACTACACTGAACGGTTTTGATCATCAGTCTGAAAAATATGTAAGATAATCTACTGGTCTACAGAGTGACTTGTATACCTCCACCATAACCAATATGTCTCTACAGTGGGCTGTTTCATAATCCTAAAATTGGAAGATTTTCAGCAGCTTTTATTGCCTTTTTTTTTCTTTCAAATCACAAAACATACTTTGTGTTACATTATCCTGCTTTAGTTTGGAGGCTTTTCTTTAAATAACAGTTATTAGCAGTCTTGCTAAATTAGAACTCAGAAGAGTGCTAGTATTGGGGCCACCAAAACTCCTGACCACATAGCTTTTCATAAGTTTGGTGCCGGTGGCTGGACATATACCTATTACCAAAAGAACAACGTGTAGACAATAGTAATAGATGCCCAGAATAAGATACATAAGTGGTTTCAGAACCTGCCCACTATTTTAGACACAAAGATAAGGAAAATACGTATAGCATCTAAGAAGTTTCCAAACACGGGAAAAAAGTGAGTTATAAATGGGTACATGAAAGCTACATTAAAGTAACCTCACTCTATTCACCCATGTTGTTGTAGCTCTGCAAAAAACCCCACTCATTTGACTGAGAAAAATGTATGACTGATTGATTACAGCCTTGGTAAAAGGAAAATTACTAAGAATATCATCTATGTTTAATGTAATTAGCATTATTGATTCATTAGATCAGTTGGTAAGCTGTTCTCTCCAATTCTTTCTAAAAGCCACAGTTACAAGAATGACAAGGCAATCAGGAGATTAGTGATCAATATCAAATTAGTCTAAGTGACTAAGACTGCAGTTTAATTACAACCATGAGAAACACCAACATTGCGATAAGGGAGGAATTGACTGTTGCTGATTCAGAGCGTAGTGCTTTCGGCTTGACCTAGAGTCATTACTCGTTGGGTTTTCAGCACAAAACCATCCTGTGAAGAGTTTTTAACAAAAGTCCTCATAAAAACTTGAAACAATATTGCATTAAATTTAAGTAGTTCAGCTCAGAGTGGATGAAACACCTTATAACAAGCCGTGTTGCTTCCAGCTCAGTCAGAGAACACCTGAACTTGTAGACAGCAGCTGGTGAAAGGGAAATGCGGGAAGCACTCGAGTATTCTGCAGGTGGGCAGCCTGCAAGAGCTGTACCTCTCGTGCAGGACAAGCAGGGCAGTAAACCACCTTCAAGGACTAAGAGCTATTGCATAGGAAGATGTGGTGTAGACAGCTCAGCTCGTCTCAGGGATGGGAAATTGGTGTTTCTGGTGGACAGCCAGCCAGCATCGGGGCCGCATGCAACCTCTGCCCAGTGAGGTTCATCACGACAGCTGGTGAGATGCCCACCTGGTGTATAGGGCCATCCTTTCTGCTACTCACAAGCCAAAGAGATTGTCCTGCTGGTCCCATGCATGGGCCATTAGTTATGCCTCCTTCTGTCTGCTGTGTCTGTAGAGCAGGGCGAAGATCCCTTGACGGACATTGGCTCAGCAGCAGAATATTTTAAATACTGGGCAAAGGGCCATGTGTTTGTAGTTAATACTGAACAATCACCAGGAACACATACCATGAATTATCACAAACAGCTTTTCTCAGCGTGGGAGCTAAACTGCCGAGGGGGAGATTAGCAAGCGCCCTAACATATATGTAAAGCTGGTAATTTATCATTCTGTGTCAGGAGTTAAACAGAGGGTGGAACCAATAGTCAATAGGCAAATTCCTATAAATGCAGGGCTATGTTGTCCAGTCAAGCTGTACTGGACACTGTACTGGAAAACCTGGGCTAGTGTAGTAGAGGGAGAATAACTGAAGGAGAGGGAGAATAACTTTAGTAATCCTCAGCAGCTGCTGAGGATTACTAAAGGATTAAACTGAGAGAATTGCTAAATTACTGTAATGAGAATAACCCAAATGGTGGTGGAATCCTCACCCTGGAGTCAAGGTGATGAAAGTCATGCAGAAGGAAACAAAAATTATGGAACTATCAAAGGCTGAGACTGCGGAAAGCAAAGTGGTTTGTAAATTTAAATGCCCCCACAGTATCACTGCCACATCAAAACAGTATCAAAACAGGCAGGAAGTTTATCTGTCAGTCCTGTTATTAAAAGGAGCTGAGCAGCTCACAAACCGAGCTGATACTATCAGCTCTACATACAGCCTGGCCCAAACTGATGATTTAAGGTAGAATTTAGCTTCTCTTCCTCCTGATGAATAAGTCTTATCCTAGGTTGAATCCATTGCAAACAGCTGCTGGATGGTGGTAACTGCTTTTTTTCTTTGAATTTTTGGAGGCTGACAGTTTAACATGCACGTCAGCTTGTTAATTCTCCCCTGTCCTGCCTGACCCACACCCTGTGCATCCTCTTCCACCTTTCAGAAACCTAACGGCTATAGATGACTTCTGTACCATCCATTTTATCCAAACTTCTTTTGGTGCCTTTTGAGGTTGTAAGACAACTCTGGTTCTGCTTTAGCTGAACTGCTTGGGTGGAGTTCATTTTGCTATCAACATACTAAGATGTGGGTGTATGCAAGTAGGTGGCTACAGATGAAGTAGGTGGCTGAGCTCCCCCAGCTGATGATGGAGATGATAGAGTCAAACAGCCAGTGTAACTTGGAGGTAATTCAGTTCACCCAGAAAGTTGGCCCATTGGGTCTTCCTATAGTAGACACCTTATGGCTGCTCAGATGAACTGTTCTCTCAAGAGAAAAGAAATAGCAGAGTTGACCCATTAGCTGGGTGCCATCCGCAGGTTTTTGCTGTGCCTGACTAGGATGATGACAGAGGCATAAACTTTCCTGTATGGACCCTTGTTTTTCCAATAGGGATTATGTCAAATACAGATTCGCCCTCAGGGGGCTCTTTCAGCCTCAGTTCTGACAGTGGATTCAGTCGCAGCACCACCCCTGTTCATGGTAATCTGCCTCTCGGATCTTCAGCGTTTGCAACACAACATGCTATTCCTGACAGATGGGCTCAGCCGATCCAATGTTGAGATGACTCTAGACAAAGACTTTTTTCTATGTTAATACAAAACTTTATAAGCACAATGCTTTTTTTTGGCCACACACACAAATGTTTTGCCTGTTTTAAAAGTATGTGCTTTAAATTAATCACATCCTTCTGACTAATAAAAGATTTAAAAACTTTCTCAGCTGCCCTATTATTTCTAGCTCATTCTATTATAATTTACAAAATATTTGATGGGAGAACAAGGACTCTTGGCTAATGATTAGACAGGATAGCAAACGTGTTTTGCAGAAGTAATAATGTGTTTGGAGTAGGTGATGCCTAAACATGTTTTACTGGAGCTAGGGCACAATGACAAATACTGTACTTTGAGGCTGAGCAGTGGTTATTAATTAGCTATAGCTACTTATTTTAAGATGTCTCTGCTGTATGAGTATTGCTGGTTTTGTAAATCTTCCCGTTCTTTTTCAAGGGAGCTTATTCAATGAAAATAGCAACATGTGGTTGGGTCAGTACACCCTCATTTCTTTTTATATTTTCTCTTAATGTACATTGAATTTAAAAATATTTGTTCTGGCTTCCATTAACTATAAATGTCATGCTGCCCCTTAAAAATATGCTGCAAGCCATTTCTTAACCTTCTTACTCAAATCTGCCTCATACTTGTTCAGTACAACACGTAGAAATGTTTCACTACACACAGTTTACATTCATGAGGGAGTACTGCGTCTTCTACTCGTACCTATATCTTCATAAGTCATTAAGTTTTGTACGAATATTCTTTTGTAAAGACTTACACAGAGTAAAATTGCAGTCACTAGGATGAAGAACTGGCTACTGGCTGGCAATACGAATGCGTAGGGCGCTACTAATCTGGGGCATCTAAACAACAGATAAGCTGTGCCTTGCTCATTGCAGATGAAGCACAGTGGAAAGCAACAGCACCTCAAGATCTCAGAGCTGAGGGAGGGATTTTCCCAACCCCCAAACCTAACAACTGGTATAAGTTGTTATATCGATGACAAGAGCTTAGAAACATGTTTTTAACAGAGCTGAACAAGTATTACTCAACCTCAGGTGGCCTGCACGCACACTTGTGTGGATACACATCAGACATAGAACTGTGCGAAGAAGAGTTTTCTATAAAAATCTGACCTTATTTTAAAGGTTAAGTGGTGCTAAATTCACTATCCTGGTCTTATTCTGTATTTCTAGGCTGAATTTCCTATCTTTGACATCTAGCAACAGCATTTTGTTACACCTCTATTAATTATGTTGAGAAATCCTACACAATCCACAGGAAAACACATACAGAGTAGGATCCAAACCATTCCTCAACCTTCCTTTCAAGAAGCCAAATAATATTATATTCTTCAATCCTTGCATCAATTTCGTGGCCCTCTTCTGAATTCTCTAAGCATGTGGACATTGGCTATATGATCTTCTTCAGCTTGAACAGCTTTTCTACAGCTGTTGGAAAGGAAAAAAAGACAAATTTACTTTTTCAAACCTAGTTTACTAAAAACAACTCATGGATTATAGATAAGATATACAGTTTACCTGTACAATAAGAGAACGGAGGCATTCATGGAGTTTCTACATGCTCTCAGTTTGGTCTGACATTTTAAGGGGTTTTTCCAAGCATATAGAATCATACATATACTCTTGTTATCATTTGTGTTATTTATTTCTTTCTTTCCAAATTAAAGCAATATTGGAAAAATACTTTTGCAATTTAAACTCAATTTGTTCTTCGAGTTTGTGATCAGTTGGAAGTAGTTTTCTGTTTGTTTTCCAATGTGAATGTATTGCTTTGCTTGGGGAGATTAGAACAAGGTGGTTTATCTTATTTCTCTTGCATGTTTAACAAATTTAAAACATAAAAAGTGTACTTCAAAAAGCTTCTTGCAGACTCCTTAGTAAATTAGAGAATTATAACAATAACAAAATACATACATTTACATTATGCATGACAGCTATCAGATGTGCTTTTTGGGATGAGTCAGACTTTCAGACAAAGCCCTGCTGTGTGACCTTTCAG
Source organism: Egretta garzetta (assembly GCF_000687185.1). Taxonomy (NCBI): domain Eukaryota; kingdom Metazoa; phylum Chordata; class Aves; order Pelecaniformes; family Ardeidae; genus Egretta; species Egretta garzetta. The sequence continues at coordinate 962,141 of NW_009258784.1, forward strand.
TCTGACTGCCGTCTCATCTAGTGACAGTTTCACTAACACTACATCCAGCCTTTTCCTAAATTTCTGCCTTCCAAACCCAAGTCCTTTCAAACTTGGAGGTATAACCTGTGTGCTTAGCTTTCAGACATTTTATCTGACCTCTCACACTGAATGCACTTTTTTGCGTGGTCACCGTTTAGGCAGTAGCATAACAGTGCTATCTGCTCTGTTGTCGAGTCATTTCCAGTTAACCCCTCCCAGTCTATCATGGTTCTGACAGCTGCTGAGCAGATATCCAGTACAATAACATGATTATCTATTTCCTGTGTGGTTTCTGCTTTCAACATTTGAATGTATCAATATGTGCTGCCGTTGTTTCCCTATGTGTATGACTTGGAACATAAGCATAATGAATTTTTGGTGGGCGTCAATCTTGCCCTTTTCCATATAGAGGACTCCCTCTAGAATCTCTAAAGCTGATCTCACTTGGGATGTGCCCAAATTCCTGGATGCTGCTGAGTTCAGAAGCCAGCAAGTGCTGAGGCACATGAGGAAAGAGAATAGCTCCGAGTCATTATGAAATAAAAAGGCCTGGACAGTGACAGTGATGGAAGTCAGCAAAAAAGCTTATTCAGTTCTTAGGTACAGGAGTCTACATACCCAAATTACATTAAAGCAAAGTCATCTTAAATTTAGTGCAGCTGTAATGTCACTCCTTTGCTTGGCCGTTTCCCAGTCAGAGATGGTAGACCTGCATTATCTCAGATTACGATGTTGTATCTGAAGTTACTTCATCTGTGGAGAAATGACTCACTGATTTCCTCATTTATGAGACATCAAAATAAACGCATGCATCAACTAAGGGCAAAGTGATTTCACAGACCTTTGCTGTGCAGAGTGAACAGAAACAGGATGGTTGTGCTTAAACTCAGTGTTAGGTAATCTCAAAGATTTTTCAAGCATCTTCAAGAGATACTGAAAAATATTACTAAAGTAAATGACAAATGAATATTTTCTCCTTTGTTGGAGTTTTTCTTTTCTTTAGTGAAAACAAAATTGTTGTACTTAGCTATTCTAACTGAAACGGTTGTAGAAATAGGAAAAAAAACCCCAAAAAAACTAAGTTTCTCCTTCCAAATCTTTACAAGATTGTTTCATTTCTTTTAAAGTTTTAAAATACTTAAACAGTTTCAGAACTAAACATAAAATTTGGAGGTTAACTATGCCTCCCAGAATTGACTCCCCCATGAATCCTGTGTTACAGATAGAGTTAACTACCTGTGCAGTAACACCTACTAAGCAGTCATTTAGAAATCAGGTTTAGATCCCCTAAAGGTCATTAGGCTGGCAAATCGGATAGCTACATGAAATGTGGTGAGAAGACAAAAGTACATGTCAGTAGCTAGGAACTGATGAGTCAAGACTGACATTAAGGTTTTACTGAAAAAAAAAAAAAAAGGCTGCTCTTATTTCCAAATATAAGGCAGCCGTTGCCTGTTTCATCCACTTTTGAGGTGAAAACCACATATACAGTGAATTCTCCAGTCTTACCTTGTGAGAGTTCAGGGTGCCGTGTACATCTCTGGAAACCATGCTTTGTCAGAAGAAGGGGAAGCGTGAGGATGGAGGCTGTGGACAACGTCACATAGCCAGACGGCTCTGGACACAGCCTGAGTTGTGTCATCTCAAAAGGCAGAGCTTTCCCAAGCCCAGCAGGCTCATCACGGTAGGACACCAAGAGGAGTGTGATGGGCTCGCAGACTGGTAAGTGAGGCACAGAAGGAAGGCTTGAAAGATCCTGCAAATGGCCTGCGAGGTAATACCGTGTCTCGTGTATGGAGAGAAACAAAAATTCCTCCTGCGAATCAGTCAGCCAGCCTTAGGGAATGAATTCACAGTGCACTGTAGTTATGGACTTACCCAGACATAATTAAAATGTAATAGCAATATATAAGTAATGTACATTTAAAGGATAACAGGACTCAGATGAAAAGATAGTTTTCAAAATTATGTGCTTTTCATAGATCATGTGGTTGGAAAGGCAATGGGAAAAGAGACCAGGAATGGGTCTTATCTCCCTGTGCAAACACATGGGCTTATGTTAAAATGCAGGCATTGCACTCTGCTTGTAACACATCACAGCACTCGACTCCTTGGGTGCCTTGACTTTGCATTTACAACCATCTTTACTTTCACAGTATAGGTGCTCATAGTTGTAAAATTAAAAATAACACATTAAACCAATGAATTATAGTGGCAGCTCAATTTTCTGAGACTATATAAATTAATCGCTTTCTCATCCTTCTCTGACCTTGCTTCAGTAAGTAGGTAGGATGAATTCATTTGACATTTACTCTTTGCCAGCTTTACTTCCTGAACATCCTCTGCAAAGCAGCAGATTAGTTCTTCAGGGTTGAAGTGTGATGTAGACAACACAGCTGTACAAGAGATGAAGAGGATAAGAAACCCTCTTACCACATGCTCTACCATCCACCAAAAAATTAGTGACAAGACCCAGGAAGCCTCCTTCCAACCAGCCTTGATCAGATGGGAAAGAGGATGACAGCTGGTGTCAGTTCTGTCCCTTGGGTACATTCAACAGCACATGCTTTCCTCCCCGAGGCTTACTTTGGGGTGGGGACAGGGTGGCAAGGGAGGGCAGTGCCTTTGAAGGACTGCAGTTACGCACAGATCATTGCTCAGTGCTTTCCCTAACCTCGGAACAAACACTGTTCACATAAGCATGACTGGAATACAACTCAAAATAAGAAAAAAATGACAAAAGAGGATTAATAGAAATGGTTCTAACAGAAATAGCAATTGGATGCCACTTCAAAATTGCTGAGACTCATCATTTTGTCTTTCTGATATTGTTTGGGAGCGGAACTGCAAGAGGTAATAAACTATTAACAATACAGAGGAAAAAAAACAACACCCACTCTGTCTGATGTTTTGCCATGAGGATCTACTGGCGACCAACACAAAGCTTTTCAGGTCACTGTGTTCCGTATTTTCCTTGTGAAATGTACTGTGTGCTTCGGTCACTTGAATAAATCTGTATATGCAGTTTCCTAATATCTTTTTTTTATTATTTTATTGCCTAATAAAAGGGACTTTAAAGACTATGTGGATCTGTAATTGAAGATTCTAGGCTTAAAGAGAACAATTTTATAGGAGCACAAGGGACATGGTATTTGTTATGAGAGTAGAGCCTGCCCACATTGTAATTTCTGCGCAGCAGATGTGGAACAAAGCAATGCAGAGAAATGGCTGGAGACAGACCCCAGCTAGCCCTGGATCGGTGCTGAAGGAGTACAAATCTTTCCCAAGTTTTGCTCTGTATGAGGTCAGCTTCCCTCCAGCCCCTGCTCACCAAGGTCTCCTGGACTTACCAAGCCCTCTCCTGCAGGATGAACTCTGCTCAGGTCTCTCTGCAGCCGTGTTGGGGCAGCATGGGCGCCTCCCTGACCGACAACAGCCCCAAACAGCTCCTCTCAGCCTCAGCTTTGGCAAATCGAGCTGAGCAGCAGCTTAAAGCTGTGCCCTTTCCCCACCCCACACCTTCACCCCCTGGCTCCAGCAGAGAGAGAAGGGGAATCCATGGGAAAACCCCAGCGTGAAAACGATGCCCTGCTATAGGCAGGCCAATTTTAGGCATAGGGCTTGAAATGAGACTGTTTCGGAGGTGTGAGGTGCTTGGCCGAGTGACGACGATGCTCTGCACCATGTCCTTATGAATAACCCAAGAGATGTTCCTGCACTGCGTCTCATCAACCCTGAAGCCTTCCTGCAGAGGGGGTGGATTTCTCCACACCTCCTGCGGCTGGGCAGAGGCTTTATTCTGGCCTTGGCTGCCCCAAGGCAAATGCTTAAAAAAGGGTATATTTAATCATGGTCTAAAAGTGTGTGAACTCCAGAGTTCATTTGATATATTATTTTAAAAGATGCATCAAAGCCAGCCCATTCTGGTTCCCTTCATTTATAGGCTTTCAGATAAGTGTTTTAAAAGTTCTGCAATCTAGTTGAGGCTGGTTAACTACGCAGAGTAGTTGATTGATAAAGTATTCCTCAAGAAATCTTCTGTCACTGAATATCTGATTTTGTAAATTAAAGTATACTACACAGACCTGTGGCTACTGTCAGGAGGAGAGTTAGTGTTTTTTGTTAGTGTTTTCTGTTTTCAGAAAATTGTCTGGTTTATAATAATTTTTTTTTCCTAATATCACACTGTGCCATCTTGTGCTTAATTAAACAAACATGGACACATGTACTTTGTAGAGGGGGTAGATTTATGCCCATGATCATACATAACAATACATTTCTTATGAAATCATACTTTCTTATCTTGTATTTCTCCAAAATTTCCTGATCCAGTCCTGTTCTGGAGGAATCCTGACTGGTTTACCCTCATGGGCTAAAAGATCACAAGTTACAGTTTCACAGTGACTTAAATAAAATGTTTTGAAATAGGAAAATTTCAGCTAGATCTCACTTTGAGACTTTTATTATTTCAGTCAACAGTTCAGAGGAAATATTGGAAGGGAGAAGCCTGTTGTAATCTCCTCTGCACCAAAATCCACTAGCCTGGTGATGTTATCCAAAGTCAAGAAGATCCAGTGACACAAAGACAGGCTCTAATCTGGAAAAGATGGAGATCAGACCACAGATTAGAAAATGATCAAGAACTAACTGAGGCAGAGACTTTATGGACTGGACATCAGATAGAAATGCAAGATTAAGGAGGACTAACAGTGAAAATCTTGAAGAACCTATTTTAGGATCTTTTTTACCAATGTCTTGAATGATTTCTCAAGATACAGGAGGATAAATATATGAAGTAGTACCCTGAGGACAGGGAGAAAATTTATTATCAGAAAAATACAGAGTTGGGCATGAAAAGGTCAAGCACACAACAATTTGCTGAAAACTGGGGACTTCAGAATATTGCACAGTCACGTTTTACCTTATTCATTAATGTGCTTTGATGGCATAGAAAGCAAAGGGGATTCTAAGACATATGAAAAAGTAGAAATTCTCAGTATCAGCTGAAATCTGTGTGCCAGTGTGCAAGGCACTGCTGTTATTTGGGATTAAAACTGAATTTTCGTCATGACTGGAAAGGATTATGAAGCTGATCTAGAGAATGAAGAACCTTTTGTAGATCAGAAACTAGAAGGGATTCATTTTTTAACACAATTAAACAAAGGCAGAGGGAAAATGTTGTTTTTATAAAAATAGTTTTGGGAAAACCCAAGCTAAATGGCAGTATTGGCACACTAACTCATAGATATAAATTCACCAAAAAGAACTATACTCTTCAAATTAAAAGAATGTTTCTGATCATAAGACCAGCAAGGATCTGGAATAACCTGCCATTTGGAGTACTGGAGACAGAAGACTATATACCTCTAACCATTTTAATGCTAATTTAGCAGATATTGTCCACTATCATCCTCAGTAAGTGCTTATCATGGTTTAACCCTGGCTGGCAACTCAGCCCCATGCAGCTGCTCACTCACCCCACCCTGGGTGGGATGGGGGAGAGAATCAGAAGGGTAAAAGTGAGAAAACTCGTGGGTTGAGATAAAGACAGTTTGATAAGGAAAGCAAAAGCCACACACACAAGCAAAGCAAAACAAGGAATTCATTCACTAATTCCCATCAGCAGGCAGGTGTTCAGCCACCTCCAAATAACAGGGCTACTTGGGAAGACAAACACCATCACTCCCAGCATCCCCCCTTCCTTCTTCTTCCTCCAGCTTTACATGATGAGTATGACGTCGTATGGTCTGGGATATCCCTTGGGTCCGCTGGGGTCGGCTGTCCCGTCTGTGCCCCCTCCCAGCTCCTTGTGCCCCCCCCCAGCCTCCTCGCTGGTGGGGTGGGGTGAGGAGAAGCAAAGGCCTTGACTCTGTGTAAGCCCTGCCCAGCAGTAACGAAAACATCCCAGTGTTATCAATGCTGTTCTCAGCACAAATCCAAAACATAGCCCCATACCAGCTACTAGGGAGAAAATTAACTCTATCCCAGCCAAAACCAGCACAGTACTTTATGATCTAGAATGGTATACAGCTGCTCTTTCCCAGACCAGAGCAAGATCAGTTACTGAGTGTTTCTACTTCTTTTTTTGTTTTTTTGGCATTATTCATTGCTGCCTTTTTCTGATACACATTAGCATTAGGATTTCTTCTACCCATTTCACATTTAAAAAATGGACCTAGGTTGTACTCACCCTTGCCAGCACATTTTTCTACCTGATGTCTTGTTCAGCTTCATAATTTCTAATTTAGAACAATCATGACATTTATTGTGTCATTATATTTTATGGACTGGGTTCTCCTTTTACTTTTCACTTGGCTGAAAAAAGAATCCCCAAACCTCTCTTCTGGTGATGCAGTTTAGTTCCTAATAAAGTAGACCAGCAAACCTGTAAAAGCAAGCCAAGCTGGGGAAGGGAAGGAGGAACAAGCAGCCAGAGACTGGAACTTCTTTTGTTAGCATCGCCCTGCAGGTGGCACGTTGTGAAACTGTTTGTGGGTACTGGTTGATTTTACCATGAGTTTTCTCGGCTTCTGTGCCAAGGAGATGAATAAAGACAACAAACTCTCTCACCTTCACCTGCCACTTCACAGCAAATCGTAATGCCTACCTGAGCGCTCAGAAAATTAACATAATTCGTCTGAAGGCAGAGTAACCGTTTCCAAACTGTGCTTGGAGTGAAAGTCACTGCTTCTGTTTCAGGCCTGAGGGAGCCCTTGAGTGGATGCTTGTCTGTATTTACCGACTGCGATAATCGTTTAAGTACAAGTATTACCTATCTCTACAAGCCTTGTCTTAAAACTGTCTCTGGGAGCCTTGAGAATAAGAAGGTAGTTGAAAGGAGCAGAAATATACTTATGTGTTGACTATGCAGAAAGCCAGAAAAGAATCAGCACTTCAATAAATCAGCACTGGCTAAAATAATTTAGTGCCTGCCCACCTTCCCCAGCTGGCAGCTGGTAATGCCCTGATGGTATTGACCAGGTCCCTGGGGGCATTGCTTGCCAGGTACAGTGATGTACCTGCCTGTCTCCCTTCGGATGCAAACAACCCAAGCTATAAAGACAATTTTGAACCCATGCCTGGTGCATGGGCTGAGACTCCATAGCCTCATGCTGCGTTCTGAAAAATACCTGTTATGAAGAACTAGAGGGATAGAACCGATCTCACGTGTTTAATGTAAGTTGTCCCTAGTGCTGGATTCAACTGTGCCTCCTTCTCACTCACCTGTGCCCTGTTTCACGCCTGTAGGAGTCTTTGCAAAACAAATTGGCTCAGTCACCCACATAAAGTGCTTATCTGTACTGCCAGTTTCAACACCTCGTGGGCTTATCTCTTTAAAAATACTCAAGTCGTGCAGCCTGAGACCATCAGCTAGTTTAGTCATCCTACAGAATTATTCTCCAGCACCCAGGAATCTTGAAATGCTGACCATGAAATAGAAGAGCCCTTAAGAATTTCTGTTCAAGGAATCAAACGTAACAAGACACTTTGACCAGGTGTTGTAAAATGACTTGCCCTCACTGAAACAAGTAGTCTGGTGTTGCTTACGTGACTGATTTGCCAGCAAAACCATATTATTGTCTCTGCCTAGTGAGCCGTGTGACACCGGTGTGGTGAGTCAGGTGTAAAGGGACCCTGCAGAAGTGTAACCCCTTCTACCGAACAAGCCGCGAAACTTTCCATTTGTTCTTCTATGTCTCTGGCATACGCTGCAGCTATAACTTACAGTCAATGATCTGTTTGAAGTGTTAAGCTGTACATGCAGGTAACTTGCGATAGCGAAGAAGAGATTATGCCACTGGGACAGCATTCCCAGAAGACATACTGTGTGAAATAGATATTAATCAAAGCAATTTCACAGTTCCTGGAGGGCAGCAGACTGTACTTCATCAAGTATTGCTCAAACCAATGCTGGCCTGTGCACGCTCTCGGCTGTGTACGCCGGGCAGCTCTCGCCATTTCAGCAGCTAAGGGAATGGCCAGCTGCAGACAGCGACAAAGCCAGGATGCCCCGATAACAAAACTTTCAGTGAATTTCAGTTTGTTGGAAATGTTCTCCTTTTTTCCTTCCAGAGGAATTATTATTTGAAGGCTAAGAAAAATGCTTGAAATCATCCCATTATATCACATGACACATAAGCAGGAGAATATGGAAATAGAACTAGATCTGTGGCTCATTATATGCCACGGACCTTAAAATCCACATGCTCCTCTCACTCTGGTTTTGCTGCCTGACTGTGCCTCTGTGCATCACTGCCAGCCAGAGGATGAACTTTCTGAAGCATCCATAGGGCACCCACTTTATTCACCTGGCAATAATTCCAGAGGTTATTGCCCAGCAATAATTTACAGTAGTCAAATAAAACAAGCTTTAGAGGAGCAATAAATGGTATTTTTACAGGCTACTTTTTCATTGCCACTTTGTGCTTCTGTGGCCTGTTACACATTTGGCAAGCAAGCATTGAACCTTAAAAATGTTTGTCTCTTCCACCCACAGCAGGACAGAATGATATTTATGGACTCCTAAAAATGCTGCACTGAAAGCTGTGAGGAACCTAAATTATCCTTATTTACGCTCACCCTCACCCTTCCGCAGTGGTGTGATGGAGAGAGGCATTGTTCAATAAAAGCCAGCAAGACATGGTTTATCACCATTTATCACACTGAAGTGCAGGTGACTTATTCAGCTGTGCTCTTTTTTGCCTTTTCCTCATTGTTTTCTGCATGAAAATTTCAAAACTCTTTATGATTTTTTTACATCCTTAAATTGGATTGTTTCATAAGGCTACAGAATATTTAAGTACTTTAACACTTTGATGGAATCTCAGGTTAAGATGTATTTCTGTCTTAGGTGGCTAAAAATGTGTCGCCTTCTTTGGCTTCTGATTTGCTCTATCTGGTTGCTATGCCTCACCAGCCTTTTGGCATGTGTGGTGGGTTTGGGGGTTTTTTTCAATTCTAGTGTCATACCTGTGCCTGAACCAGTCAGTCTGCAGAGCAGATTGCTCATCCGTATTTGATCGAGGCCCTCTAAAGTGCTCCACAAGAGGTGGGGAATAAAACCAGTGCCATATCAACTTCCAGAGGGTTTTTTTAGATTTTTTTTCAGGCTGAACCACTGATATCATAACAAGTATTATGAGGTTAATTATTCTTGCTTGGCTGCCTGTTGCTCCGATGTCAAGAATCAAGTCACCCTGCTGGATCTTCATTTTGCCTTCATTTTCACATCTGTGAGGCACAAGTCATGTCACATTTATCTTTATCTAAAGATATTCTTAGCCTGAAGATTAAATTTTTGAATCCTTTATCACTATTCAAAGGGAAGGGGATTGAATCAAAAGCAATTATATAGTTTCTGAGCCCAATCGATGCAAAATCCCACTCTTGACTCTGTTTTCATTCATTAAAATCAGCAAAAACCAACAATTTTTTCTTAGCACTGTTTTTAAGCCTTTCAAATTCCTAGCTGGAGTTTGCAGTCATGAAAAATATAATGCTTCACAGTCCACTTTTGAGATTTCAAGTACCCTGTTGCTGTTTTTGTCAGTCTAACTTTCTTCTAAGAGCTTCCTAAGCATCTCTTATTGTAGCTGGTCTGTATATATTTTTTCACTGATTTCCAGAAACCATGTCAAGCTGACCTAATCAAATATGAGACTGGATTCTTTGTAATAGTGCTCTCTGTTAGGAAGGTGTGCTAGAATTTTCAATAGGTATGGTTTCAACCTCTTTTGCCCTGAAATAAAGTGCTTTTTAACATGTACGCAGTGCCCTGTGCAATATCCCAATAGGGATAGATGGCTATGTGGTACCTGCCTCTCTGCCCACTTTTATATCCATTAGTATATGAGAGGGAAATTTTTCACAATGAGAACATTCAACCATTGGAATAATCTCCCCAGAGGAGTGGTTGACTCCACCACATTGGACATTTTCAAAACTCAGCTGGACAGGGTGCTGGGCCATCTTGTCTAGACTGTGCTCTTACCTAGAAAGTTTGGACTAGATGATCCTTGAGGTCCCTTCCAACCTAGGATTCTATGATTCTACTGATTACAGTAACTGAGTTCTTCACAAGCATAGAACACCCTGTGGCTTTGAAGTAGGAACTTCATTGTGTCTGTGGGGAATGAACGGACAAGACAGGTTAAGGGTTAAACTATAAAGGTACTGAAGGTTTGCAACACAGATGAACAGCATCTAGGGGCACTGAACACAGGCTGGTCTTGTCTCCAGGTCAGTCAGCCCTGGGGAGAATTGGGTGCTTGTGGAACTGATCCTGAGAAACCTCTGAAGCTATCGAAGATTTGATTTCAGAAGGAGATGGTGGACCTTAAATGCCTCTGCAGGTTCCTGCTCTGGTGAGTATCTACACTTGGTACAACAAAAATAATAGAAGTGATTGGAAGGCACCAATCTCAAATACCTGAAAAGTTAGACTATACCTAAGGTATAGGAGGGGGAAGCCTCAGTTGAAAGCACCCAATTAGACAGAACAGGGATCTAAACCTACATACCATACACAGGTCTACCCTAGCTACAAGAAGACCCTCGTCCTTCCCCAATGCTTGCCCAGTTGTTCTACTTAGGGTTTTCAGTTAAGCATTTCTGAAGTCCATAGTAGCTCACTGGCTGTAGGATTGTGTCAGGGCTTGTAGCACAGTAGCTTTGTACAATCTTGGATATGTGGGATGCTCAGAGACCTAAGGGGTTAGGGGGCTAATCAGTGCTTTCTCAGGCCTTCCATGGCACCCACCTGGACTGTGGCCTTTGTAATATAAAAAGAGGTATCAGATGCCCCATGTCTACAGGAACCAAACAAGTCTTCTTAATGTGACCTGCCTTACCCTTGAGCACATTTACCTAATTATCTGTGCCAGTAGAGATCATGAAAAGGAGAATACAGTTTTCCTGGAACTTCTGATTATCTTTTGCAGTATTAATTGGCATGAACTGGTGGAGCAATGATTGCCAGTTGGGTGTTTCTTCATTAAAATCTAGGTCAGTGTCATGGTTTAACCGTGGTTTAACAGCCACTCGCTCATTCCCCCCTCCCTCAGTGGGATGGGGGAGAGAATCGGGAAGAAAATAAAAGGTTAGAGCCGTGGGCTGAGATAAAGACAGTTTAATAAGAGAAAATAATAATAATAATAGTAATAATGAGAATGGTAACAGAATATACAGAATACACAAAACGAATGATGTACAATGCAATTGCTCACCGCCTGCTGACCGATGCCCAGCCTGTCCTGAGCCGCGATCACTCCCCGAGCCGCGATCACTCTGCCCGCAACCGCCCAACCGACTAACTCCCCCCAAGCATGACGTTCTATGGTATGGAATAGCCCTTTGGTCAGTTTGGGTTAGCTGTCCTAGCTGTGCTGTACTCTCAGCTTGTTATGCACCTGGCCGAGCAGGAGAAGCTCAAAAAGTCCTTGAGTAGTCTGAGCACTACTTGGCAACAACTAAAAACATCAGTGTGTTATCAACATTCTTGTAGTACTAAATCCAAAACACAACACTATGCTGGCTTCTATGAAGAAAATTAACTCTATCCCAGCCGAAACCAGGACAGTCAGAAAGCTGAGAATAAGTTAATATTGGTATCTCTGTATAAGCTATCTGTTTCTATGTGCTCCATAGCCTTCAGCCAAAAGTAGTTTCCCCTAATCATGAAAGAAGATGATTTTAGAGACTTTTTTTTTAAATAACCATTCATTTTAACCAATACATTTGATAATTTTAGTTGTTACAAGTTATTCACACTGCTTTTGGTGGCATGTTTGCTGGTTTTCAGCAACCGTAACATGCTATCTAGGTCAATTTTATATCTGCTCTGTGAAAGGATGACTTCCAGATCTGTCTTTGTTTCAGTAAACACTTCTGAACATACCGTCATTGTCATGTCACATGCTCAAGCTAATGCAGCTACAGAGAGACATTTTCTTTTCAGTTTTCTCCTCCTGGTTAAAATATCTGTAGACTTCTTTACTGGAGAGAACCTGTTGATGCTAAGAAATCAGATTATATTATCTGGAGTAGCACTGTGTAGAATCTAGCATCCAACTGGCCAAGAAGGAACAACAGCTGGGAGGGCTGAGACTGCAGTCAGCAAATGGATTCCCTAATGTCTTGTTAGCCTTCTGCCCTAGAGAAATCTGGCAGCTTGCTGGAATATACCGCTAAATCAGTGCTCAGGGACCTTAAGCAGCTAGACTGATGGTGGGAAGATCACTTGATTAGTATTTCTCCCTGACTGTTATTTTTTTATATAATCTTCTTCACAAGTATCTTTATTAGCATTTTCAACCATTTAAAAAGTATTGCTATTTAAAGGAATAATCCTCTGTTACATTTTCTAACTGCCCTCTTTCTTAAATGAGTGGATACAGTGGAAGATAGTATGACTGTGTTGGGACTCAGGTTACTTTGTCTGTCATCTGTACCAAAGCATCCTTCTTTAGTAAAACAGGGACAGTGCAATTAACTTTAAAAAGTCATTTTTTGTTGATGGTTGCATAACAGAGCATAAACTGATAAGGCAGTTTGCAAACTCTGGGGAAACAATGCCAAATTTAAGAGATGTAATTTCATAGCACATTTGAACTTAGACTTAGGAGAACAACCACAGAAAAGGATACTTAATTCTGGAATAGTGACCAAAGAGTGGAGGAGAATACCAGCAAAACAAAAATTATAAACTGGGCATATGGAAGCACCGGATGGCTGTTCACTGTTTTCTAACCTTTCACAATGCACAGACTATTGCTATGCCTACAGCAAGGAGTGTTCCCTTTACAATATTGCACACTTTACAACAGCCCTTTTGCTGAGATGCATTATTGATGAAGCTGGCATAAAAATGCAAATGGTAAATAAGCATGGAGTGAAAGCAGGTTCTTCAGGAAAAAGCTCTTACAAAATCTGTGAGATTTAGAGAAATATCTACTCAAGTTGCTGGGTTTCCTTGTTTTGGGTTATTTTGTTCTTTCCTTTAATACAGAAAAGTGTCCAGGCTCTATATTTAATAAATCTAATTTCAAACTCAATAATTTATGAGTTTTCCTTAATCAGACAGCTACTTAAATTTGCTTCTTTAACATGCTCCACCTATAAATTGAGGTTGATACATATAATTTCTCTAGGAAACAAGCCATTCAAAAAGAGACCAAAAACTATGTTTGGATTTTGTCTGTCATATGGCAATGACCTTTTAAATAAGTCAAAACCAGCAGCTAAAATAAAAATTCATTCCACGTATCCTCTGGAAAGGCATTTTTGCTGTTCAGATCTAGGATGGACATGGTATCACAAATTAGCATTTCTAGAGCAAATCCCAAGAACTCTTATGTTCATTTTCTTGCCATGATTATGCCCACACATGGTAAATAGCAATGAGGAGTGATGAGATGATCTTTCTGAATCAAAGAGAGCATTTAATACATTTTACCCTCACTCCTATGAGAAAAGGCAGAATCCACCAGACACAGAGGGATACATACAAATATTTCAGTTTCTTTCCCATCAAAACAGAACAGGTCTAATATAGCCACAGAAGCTAATTATGGTTGTCCTGCATTGAAATATTCTCCAAGATGAAATATCTCCTAGAAGGATTTTGTCTTGGGAAAGGTACCTTTGTTTCAAAAGAATGTAAATGGAATAGTGTGAATGCCAGGAAGACAGCCAGAACCAACAAGTTGGTATCCCAATGAGGATTGTCATGAGAAACATCCAACACATGGCAAGTAATGGAAGGTCTGTATGTGAAATTTCCTCATGACCCCTCCTCCGCCAGAGCTTGGCTAGCACCGAGAGTTCTCACATCTTTTGTAGGATGTATTTTTACATTAATGGTAGTATAACCATCTATATACATGTTATTTCCAACCCTACAGGCATAAAATGTTTTCACTCCATGTCACAGGGAAATTGTATCCTAAAAGTTCCCAAGAGAAGTTTTCTGAGATGAACCATCACGTGGTGGGGACCAGCTAAAGCAGAGGGTCACAGAGACCAGGGTGAGGCCTCCACACCGATAATATAGCCACGTCACATCACAACAAAAGATGTCAGTCCTAAAAGGGTTCTGGGACACTGCTCTACATTACAGCTGGAAAATGTAAGTGTTAAAGCAGCAGAAAATCTGTGCAACCAGGTAACAGGAACAGTGAACTATGAAAACTATTTTGGGGTTTTTTCCCCTCAAAATATGAGGGAATGTGAGGAAAACACTTCCTCATGTCACCAGAATGATTATAAACATTTCATCAAGGAAACAGTGCATGGTGCTCGGAGAAAGGCAAAAAGACAATTCTCACATAGATCACATTCTGCTGCCAAATTGGGAATCCTCAAAGGTGGGTCGTAGATGAATAAACACCAAATTTCCTGCAAAGATTTTTCCTCAACAAATGTATCAATGTGCTATATTTAGCTCTTCTTGAGTGATCTCATGCCTTAAATTACCTTCTATTTTCTGTGGCAATACTTGTATAGTGCCAGTAAATGATCTGGATTTGTAAAAAGCTAACAAGGCTAGAGCTGTAACAACTTAATAGGGCTTCTGGCCTCAATTCAGGGTGCACAGAATGGCAAAGTGATTGAAAAGTATTGGTAGAGACAAGTATCTTGTGCTAGTTCCCTTCAAGTCAAGTTGAATGGGGGGCACAGAGAAATAGTGTAGAACATGATGGAATAATGGCTCTAAATATAGCTTGAAGGAGAGGCTAGGCTATGCTGCAGAAGATTACAAAACGTATTTGAAGGAAGAAAGCAGCTTGGAGAGAACTCCACAGAGCTGGAGCCATGCACACAACAGGCTCTGCATCCCACTGCAGAGGGTGAGTCGTGCTAGGATGGGGCAAGTCAGTGGTGTCCATCCTGAAAAATACAGCTGTTACCCTGCAGAAAAGCAATGAGGATCACAGAAGGTGAGATGAGAGGATACTACACAAAACATGACATGTATGTGTACAGCTCACACAGCTTCTAGTGAGGAAAATGTTATACTTGACATAGACACCACTGTTTCCTTTTCATCATTGCTTCACCAGCAAACTATCTTGTATTCCATGTTCCCCAGATGGTGAAATAGAGAGGGTATTGTATTTTTTAATCTGCTTGCTGTACAAGAAAATAGTCTGTCCCAGAAAATGTGGGAAGAGAAAGACAATGTATGAAGTTAATTGGCAATATCAGTACTAGGAAAATTTTCAGCAGTCCTTTTGGTCACCTATACTGCCTGGAAGAAGGCTCTGTGGCCACTGGTTGCTGCTCCCACACTGTTTCTGCATCCCCACCTTCCTCTTCACCCAAAGGAGAAGGCAAACACAGAAGGCTGTCCCCACCACTGAATTCATGGAGACAGCCTTTCCCCTCTTTGCCCAGGCAGCAAATACTCCAATCCAAGCATGAGGCTGCATTAGAAACGGTATGAAATGCTGCATTGCTGCTACTATCAAGTATGAATTTCAGAGGGGAATTCAGCAGCTGATAGAAAAGCAAAAGGCTGATTTGGCACCTTTAGGCACCTGGTGAGCTCAGGCAGCAGCTGAACAAGGATTTATGATAACAGTTCGGGATTTAGGCATTGATACTTCATCTTAATCCTGCTTTAGTATCTAAGCGCCTTAGGACTTTTCTGGTGGGCTAAGAAAAAGACCTGTAGATGAGCAAATTCTTTCAGGAAAGTGGATGGAGCTAGATCAGTTTGACAAATGAGAAAGGCTCAGTTGGAGGGTGGTGATAAATGTTACAAGTTTGCCCCTCCATTTCTACTCTGCTGCTGGGAATGTGAATTCAAGCCACTTTGTAAAGAGCCGCCTTGAAAGAATTCAGAATTTGTGATGTGTTCCCACCATGATGCAGCTAACAGGGGGTGTCTCCTGTGAAACGCTGCGAAGTTACAATGCAGTTATTAACAGCGCGTTGAAAGCAGGCGGTATGGGAAGGGATGGCTACTATAACAGAACCCAAAGGAAAAAAATCTGGCCTTTTTAGGTTTTTTTTCATATGTTGCTATTACAAGTGATCCCTAAAATAACTAGAATTGAAACATACTGGGAGGATGGAGGAGAAACCTCTTTTGTTTTGTTAATTTATATATTTGGCACGAGTCAGACCTTCCTCCAGTCAAGGTGGAGTCAGTCACAAAAAAAAAAAATCCTCTAATTTTAGTGGAGCTACTCTACATATAAATAACTACACATAAATGAGATAAGGCATTCACAATCCAGCCCAGGACTTCAGTTGGTCTCCCCAGGAACGGGCGTGCATTTCCAACACAGGAAAAAAAGGCAGGAAACTCTATCTTTAAAGCCAGGAAGAAGTTCTGAAAAAACTCAGGCAGCAAGTGCCAGCGTTCAACACCATGCAAAAATCATTACATAAATGTGTATGAGCTGATGCTGTCGTCCCTTTAACTCTGCAGCAAGTAGCTTGCCCAGCTCAGAGGCAGGTCAGGAGCATGGCCAGCAGCAGATCCTCTCTCAGGCGGCCGGGGCGGGGGGTGGCTCGATCCAGCCTTATAAGGGAAGAGAGGAGTTCCTTGGGCAAGCTGGACGGCAGCATCGTAAGACTTCTCACTAAACCTGATTTATATGCAGCAAGCTCTGAGCCTGACAACATGAGGAACAGCAGGCCTCAGCTGAAGTCAGCGGCGTTATATCAAGGAAGAGCTTTGCCTGGACTCATGAAGGTCCTCAGGCATTAACTCCGCATAAAAGCAGAACATTCAATTCAAGACGGTCCTTTCCCAGAGTTAGAAGAGACCACAGAGCCGCGGGAAGGCAGGCTACATGCAAAACTGCCAAATTAGAGAAATGATCTGGGGAAAACCCCAAATAGCATATAATTCAATTAAAATTTGAGCAGAAATCTACATTTATCTGCAGATTCATGCTGGGAAGCAACAGACTAGGTAGGAATTCTGTCAAAAAAAAAGGGATCCAAGCATTATGGTAGATCAGGAATGAAATTAAAGGAGTCACCTGTGACATGTACAAACTGAAGGTGAACTTAGAAAAGAAAGTCATACGTCAACTTTATTTTTCAGTGGCAGAGCTTCAGCTGGAGAGCCACATTTGGTATGAGACATTACAAATTTCCAGAGAAAAAATCTTAAATGAGGAGAGCCTAAACCCCAAGATTTTTGAGAAAAAGAATTGAAAGAATTGGTGTTTAGTCTGAAAGATGACTGAAATGACAAGTCCTCAAATGCATAAGAGGCTGCAGCAAAGAGGAAGATAATAACCTGTTCTAACTCTCTGTACTGGGGTGCTATGGCCTGAAAATATAGTAAGAAAACTTGAGATCACAAAAAAAAGAGAAAGAAAAATCTACCTCTAGGACAGTAAAGGATGTGGATGGGTTATGGCTGCCGTGGAGTCACAAGTGTCTGAGGTTTTAAAAGCAGGCTGAGACAAGATACCTATAAAGCTGATTCCAACCCAAGATGAGGGGTGGACTTCCAGCTCTGTTGGTTTTTAAAAGACCAGGCTGACACTTGGCTGCTTTGGTTGACCCATCAACAGAGATAATACTTTAAAATACTTGCAGGTCCTTTTCTGCCAGAACGCACTATTTTAAGGCAAAGCTGATCAGCAACACAGTACATAATAAATGGGTGGGAGCCTGACCCCATGGGAACAGGATTTTTAGTAGACTCCAAAGTTTTTTACCAGTCGTATTCCCACTGAACGCTGCAGGAACTTGTGGGTGCCCTCATAGATTTCACAGAAAGGGTAATGCTTATATTCATCCAGAGAAGCAAGAACTGGTAAAGATCCTAGAGGAGGTCTGGAACACTGGAAAACAACATTTCACTTTAAATGCTCACATGGTTCACATCTCCTCCTGTAAAGCCGAAAGGACACAGATGAACAGAAAACAAATTACAGACAGAGAAAACAAACCTCCCTCTTTCTGGCTTATGACTGCTTTGACCAGGTCTTGACAGGGATTGCTGGTGCGGCTGCCAGCGGTTCCCTTGTCCTAGCCCGAGCAAATGCTTGGAAGATCAAAATGACAAGAGCAGGAGAAACATTGAAGCCTTTCTGGCCAGATGGTTGACTTATAACAGTGTTCCATGTCACTGTTTATTCCTATTTTTGTGGTTGTTGCTTGTGTTACTTCAGTCCTATAGACTTCCACTTGTGAGAGACATAAGCAAGCACAAAATAAAACTGTCACTGGAGAATTTATAAGAGACGAGACGGGAGTGAAAAACAAGCTAACGTTTCTCTCATACCGACATGAAACAGGCACAGAAACATTAAGTTTCTGCAGTTTTCCATGTGAAACCCTGCTAGTGCTTTCCAGCAAGCAGGCAAACCGCAGCATGCAGGGCGTCCACAGTGGCAACTTCGTGCTGAGCTGATTGCAGCATCAGGTGTGGGATACATCAGTACCTACACCTGCAGGGGCACAAAGTTTAGCTTTATCCTCTTCTAGTTTGGAGACTGTGCTTGGGTGATGGGTTCACCCTGGCTGGATGCCAGGTGCCCACCAAGCTGCTCTAACACTCCCCTCTTCAAACAGACAGGGGAGAGAAAAATATATCAAAAGGCTCATGGGTCGAGATAAGGACGGGGGAGATCATTCGCCAGTTACTTTCATGGGCAAAACAGATTCAACTTGATGAAATTGGTTTAATAAATTACCAATCAAATCAGAGTAGGAGGGGATAAAAACCCCTGAATCCTAAAACACCTTCCACCCACCCCTCCCTTCTTCTCAGGCTCAACTTTACTCCCCAATTCTCTCCCTCCTCCCCCCCAGCAGAGCAGGGGGATGGGGAATGGGGGTTGGGGTCACTTTGTTCCAGCCTGGGTCCCCTGCGGGGTCACCAGCCCTGTCAGCAAACCTGCTCCAGCCTGGGCTCCTCTCCCCATGGGGCCACAGGTCCTGCCAGGAGCCTGATCCAGCACAGGCTTCCCACGGGGTCATGGCCTCCTTTGGGCACCCCTTTGCTCCTGCTCCTTGATCCTCCTGGGCAACCCCGGGCTTCAGGGGCACAGCCTGCCCCACCATGGGCTGCCCCAGGGGCTGAGAGGAATCTCTGCTCCGGCACCTGGAGCACCTCCTGCCCTCCTGCTGCCCTGGCCTGGGGGGCTGCAGGGCTGCTCCTCTCACAGCCTCTCACTTCTCTTCTCTCTCCGGCTGCTGTCCCGCAGCAGGTTTTTTGTCCTTCTTAAAGATGTCACTGATTGGCTTGGCCTTGACCAGCGGCGGACACAGGGAAAGCTTCTGGCAGCTTC
The DNA here is from genome assembly GCF_000687185.1 of Egretta garzetta. NCBI lineage: Eukaryota > Metazoa > Chordata > Aves > Pelecaniformes > Ardeidae > Egretta > Egretta garzetta. The sequence goes on from NW_009258784.1 coordinate 981,424, forward strand.
TCACAGAAGCCATCCCTTGTAGCCCCCCAGCAAAACCTTGCCACGCAAACCTGATACAGCTTAACACAGCTGTGGTAGCTGGCATGGCCTGTAACGCCCACCCACAGATATACTCAGGGTACTGGTCCATGCTGGTGTCTGCAGCAACCCGTCTGCCGTGGAATGTGTGTTTGTTTTAGCTGGATGAGCCCAAAACCCTAAACCTGAGCTGCACCAACAAGAGTCTGCAATGTAGACACGGTCTAATGTGAGATGAGAGGTCGGTGCCAGAGCTGGAATCAAACTCAGCTTTCTCTCCTCTGTATATTGCCCTGTAACCACAAGAGCATCTCTGCCTTTTTTTTTATTTTTGCCTTTGCTGTCCTATAAAGTTATGTGTATTTGAAAGGTATGCTGAATATAATGTGTTTGCCAGGCAACTTGAAAGACCCTCAAACAGCTTATGAACTGAAATATTCCTTCCTGCTTGATGTATTTCCATTGCAAATATTAGAAGATCAGACATTTCTGCTTTTTCTTCTGTTTTAAAAACGAAGTTTTGAAACCTTTTCCTGTTTTGAAACAGGCAATCTAAGCCATAAATACATTTTTTTACCCTGTGCTGGCAAGAGTTAACTCCCTGCATTTTTTTTCCCTAAACACTGGTAACCTGAGGGTCACCTACAGAATTTTTTTGGGCATGACAAAGTGTTGCCACTGGTGTCACTGGGAGCTGAAAAAGCAGAAAGATTTTAAAGACATTTTAAGAAATTACGGAATTTGAGCTTCAGCAGATACCTCCTCTCAGTTGATTTTTCAGTTGCGATATGTCTAGCAGTTCTTTTAGAGTGGGCTCAAAGTGTAATTTATTTAGCACCCAAAATACAGAAGCTGTGGCTGGTTTTGAAGTTAATGGCAGTTTTTCTGACAACTTCAACCATTTCATATCCTGTGAATCTCCATTGGTTTTAGTAACGTCTCCCACCAGAAAAAAAAAAAAAGAAAGACTTATTTTGACTGGAGATTTATTTTGCTTCTGGAATTTGGCCCTTCATTTGTGATTTATTGTGATGATTGGAAAAACAAAAGGTTAGAATTCTGGTTTTTGAGTTTTAACTTATATTAATAGTACAATATCATGGATGAAGTCTGTGCAGCAATGACAGCCCAGGCTTAGGAGCGCCAGAATCCTGTGAGCCAAATATCTTGGTGACATTTCATATCTAGAAGACACATACATTTTGCCAAACCCTTTACTCATGGAAGACTTAATTCATAGTTCATTTAGTTCATACTAAAAATGGAAAATGCCTTCTTTGCCTGGGTTTAGATTAACAATGAAATGAAAATTCTGCTGGTTTGGCATTTACAACCACTGAGGCAAGTCCAGTGATTTTATTCAGTGTGTTGTGCCCTAATATTTTGAGTGTTGTATACATTTGATTAAATTCAGAGTGTGTATTTCTATGTGCATGTGTGCAAATGTGCATTTATATAGAATTGTATGTGTTTTATACATTGTCTATATAAATATAGATGCACATATACATAAATAAACCACATTGTATAGGTATATAGGTACAGAGACTATATATTGGCTATGCTACGTATTCACAACATATTGTACATTTATTGTATATGCAAGTTTCTAAATATACAAACAATGTAAGATTATGAGATGGTTAAGAAGAAGGTTTGGGGAAAGTGAATTTTTTCCCAATAAGGAACTTAATCTAGTGTAGTTATAATATATTTATAAGAAAGTACAGTTTCTGACCTTTACTATACAGAAGCAATAGGAAATGGTGCTGGTCAAAAGAAGAAAAAAAACAAGTTTCTTCTGATAAAAAAAGAGAGGTAGGAAACTCCCACTGTCACGTTTTAGCCTACTTTATCCATTTTCAGGGTAAAACCTCACTGAGTGCTTCTAGAGCACTGGCAGGTTGTCAGTCTAATCCCTCACTTGTCATTTTGATGCTTTCTGAGGTCGACCTCCAGGAACTTTGTGTAAAGTGAGTAATAATACTCTGTGTAGTAATAATCAGTGAATTTAGGCAATAGTCTTTCTAATGGAAATATACTATTTCTTTTACCTTGTATCCACTAAATAGTTCCAGAGCAAGACAGTTTGGTGTGGGCCTCTAGACTGGGAAATGTAGAGGGCTTGGGGGCAGCCCATGGAGGGGCAACAGGAGCTCTGGGGCAGACAGTGCTGGGTGGATTCCCACCGGCATAGACTTCTCGCCTGGGGATCCTGTTTGGAGGTAAGGAAACACAGACCCCTTCCCAATGCATTCCTAATCCAAAAAGTGCTCTTTTTGGTGCTAGAAATCAGGCAGCCATATAAGTACTAACAACAGTAGAGGCTAGTGACAGCACTACACCTAGGGCTAAACTCCAAGGAAGTAGAAATTACTATTTTGTTTAAAAGTAGAAGGATACCTTTTCTGCCCCAGCAACAAAAGCCTTCTAATGCCCCTTATTTTGCTCATCAAAAAGCACTAGCACCAAACACATGCAAGTTAGCCCTGTCTTTGGGTTAAGAGAGGCTACAACCTTGCTGTTTATAGCATGGGGACGGTTTAGTGTTTTCTTACTGAGCACGTGTTGTGCAGAACATGCAATGATGAGACATTCATGTCTTGATCTGCCTGATGTAGATTAAAAAGTTTTATTACCAAAACTCAATCAGGTAAACTGCTTTGGTCATTTTTTTTCAGTGGGAGGACATGTGCTTTATCATACATTTGTTCTACACATCCCCCTTCCCTTAGGACTTAGAAAGCAGTTGTGCAGATCTTCCAGACAACGTTATTGCCTACCTGCCCTTCACAAAAACCCAGTAAAAACAAGAGCATTTCTGAGCCATAAATAGGAAAATGTGTTTACTCCATTCTTTTGAGTCCTCCTTAGATCCCATATAATTTCATAAACCCTCTGGTCTGCAGCTAGGTACAAAACTTCTGGGGAATGATAACTCACAAAGTTTGCCAAAAGGCCACCTGCTTGGTTGAAGAATTATCACTAAAACTCTGAAAAGTCCCTGTTCCTTCCGAGCTGCAGTCTACAAATTACAACACTGCTTTTAGTGAAAACAACTTATGAAAAAAAAAAAAAAAAGTGTTAAAATGTAATACAGCAATAAACCACTGTGGTTTTTCGAGGTAACTAGAAGTTTCAGCTTTGCTTCTAGCAGGCACAGAAAACCTGTGGTCAATTTACTCACGTCACTCCTCAGGTTGTCAGGGCTCAAGAGCAAGGGAAGGAAGTGCATAGGCACAGGGCTGCATCACCTCACCGCTTCCCTGCAGAATAAAACCCAGCAACTGAAGTAAATCAGCTCTCATGACCCTGCCAGCATTGGAGTCATGCCAGCCCCAAAAGAAGCAGCTAGACATCAGACCAATAAATGTAAGTCACAAGGACAGTGAACATTAAAATGAGATTTCAGATTTATAAATGAGGCAATGGGCAGCCAGTTAGCAGATGTGGAATCAGGGGGATGAGAAAGATAAAAATACAGAGTGACAGCACTGCAGTTCTCAGTGTTCACTATTGCAGCATGACCCAAGGAAATATATCCAGCCCCAAATCATGCAGCCTCTTCAAGGTGTGCCATCATGGTGTCTTGCTATGATGCTTCAAGACAGTGGGACAGATGGCTGGAATGTTTCATGTTTTATGCGTAAAAACAAGACGGACTTTAGACCATTCTGAAATGAGAGCCATTTGGGAGCCAATAAAGTGGTCTAACCTTGGAGAGCCAAAAAAAAGAAAAAAAGAGCTGAGGGTTATGTTCTCATATGCCTCTGCAGGCTCAATCACTGTAAAACCAGAGCAGTTGACAACTGGGGTGAGGAGGAGCAGCCACCAGTGCAGACCTGGATGGAGAGCTGGCCCCGGTGCTCCTTCTCTCACCCGTCTGGGCAGCACAGATTTGCTGCCTGCATGGGGCAGAGGCCAGGGCTGGGTCTTGTTCCTGAGCTGGGTTTGAACTCCCGGGCTGCTGGGTCAAATTCCCTCCTCTATTTTCCAAGTTTATACGTGCCCAAAGAGGTCATTTACTCAGGGGCATCTATCTGGTTCCACCCAGGAAAATACAGCTCAAGCCCTGTGCAAAGCCACAACATGGGCTGGATGTTGGAACTGTGAAATATTTGCATTAATGAAGAAATAATGAATGAAAATAGAGATCATAGAGTCCTCTCTTCTTTTTACAAAATCTGAATAAAACTAGTACAACTTCAGAAACAAAGGAAGGAAGAAATCAAAACATTTCTCATATTTACCTATAACCTATTAATGCCGATCCATGGCAATTAAAATACAAAAAAAAATCCAACTCATTTGACCTTCTGCTGGGAGTCCAGAGTAGGTTCTCTGCTTCCCTCTCTCTTGGCTTCTCCCACAGCAAATGACCTCTGTCAGCTATTCCAAAACAGTTATTCCAAAACAACTGTTCCAAAATCCACATTAAACATGGATGAAAAAGGATTTATTGGGGAAAAAAATGGTGCAAGACAGGAAATGAGACAAAGAATTTGGAGTCATGTTTCTAGAAACAGGATAAAATGAAAATAGCTGAAGTAGATTGAGTGCACCCCATTTCATGCCTGGAGTTTTAGCCTTAGGAGTGACAGCAGGTGTATTTTAAGACTTAAAAGTTTCCATGTTCAGGGACTTACAACATTTATATTGAGTTATACTTGATGTGTGACTTCTTTTATAGAGCTTCATTTTGATGCTACTATGGAGAATTGATACAATATCTTTCTGAAGTATTGTCAGACAATTTTCTAGGCAACTTTTAAACTCTGCTGCATCAGGTTAGAATAATAATTTTTTCTGCTACATAGAACTGTTCCATTCTGCAGTCTCCAGCCTTCCCAGGCAGGGATGGGCCCGTGTTTAATTACCCATATTGGTTTGTCCACTTGGGGCTTTTTCTTGGCTGCTTGTTCCTTGGTTATTTTCCTTGGCTGGGAATAGAAAACAAACAAATACTGGAAAACTGCTGTGTTTAGATGAGAGGGAAGTGATTAATCATAGATCTAGAAGCCATGCATAAAAATTAATACATTTCCCAAACTCACCAAGGGAAAAGAGAAATACTGAAATCTCAGAAGGTTTCTTGCATCCCTTCAAGTACTGGAACGCAACCAGAGGCTTTACAGACATGGCTGGTCCAGGATCCCAAATAGTTGCTTTAGATAAATACAGATAACACTTTGAATCGTTGAGGCATGTTAATCCATATAAAGTTATCCATAGTATAATCAGAGAGTTACAGAGTTACAGAATAGTTTAGTTTTGAAGGAAGATCAATAGATCATCTGGACCAGCCTCCTGGTCAAAGTAGATCCAACGCGGATAGAGTGGCCCAAGGCTTTATCCAGTCAATTATTCCAAAATCTCCAAAAATTAAGACTACACAACCTCTGTGAGCAGCCTGTGCCAGTGTTTGAGCACACCCAGTGGAAAAATACATTTCCTGATATTTAACTCAGGTGTACCTTCTTGCACCTTGTGTCCATCATCCCTCATTGTCCTTGTGTGATTGAGATGCATAATTGTAAGTCCATGAGGGTTTCCACAGCATTTGCTGTGGCCTTTGCGTGGTTTGACTGAAGTCTTAGCCTCACGTGACAGCCTGCTTTTTCAGAAACATTGTATGGAAATGCCCAAGGCACCATCAAAATCAAATAAGAAAATTTGTTACATGTATGTATGTATATGTATACTTTATAAATATATGTAGTATATAGACATGTATATATGAGTATATGTGTAAGATGTGTACATTTATATGTGCATATATGTGTATGTATAAAACAAAGCATGCATGTGTCAGTGTGAGCGTGTTTTCCCAGCACTGCCCAGCAGGCTGAGATGGCAGGGCTTGGAAGGATTGGGCCCAGTCCATCCATCACCGGTTCTTCAAGCAACAACGGGGAATTACTGCCCCAGCGTGGTGGGCTGTGCTCTTGCATGCACCTTCAAAATTGCAGGACTCGAACTCACTGAAATTGAAGCTTTGCCACATTGATACAGAGTCAAGCAGACTTTTGGTTTACTTTGCACTTGCAGTTTGCTTGAACCTCAAATAATAGGTTTGCCTTTTAATTAGGCAGCTCCAACAGTGCCATACTTTGCTTTCTGTTTAAGAAGTCATACACAAAAAAATATACTGCAAATGAATATAAATAAGTCTGTGCTTGTGATTTCCTATGGTTTTGTCAGTCACCTTGTGCCTGGGAGACCTCATGGATGCACTGGCTGTCGTCACACTGCATTTTCCCTTTTTTTCTCCTCCTGGGTAGAAAAGTGGTGCCATAGGCCCACATCACCCAAAGCATGGGCATTGACATGCTCTGTGCATCATCGCTGCTCTTAGCTGGCTGTAATTCTTGCACCTGCATAATTGATAAGGCCTTACTGTACCTGATTTACATGATTTTAGGCCAATTTATCATCCTGAATGAGACATATGGAGTCAAATGATGGCTTTGTAGGCCATTGTGGGCATTACAACTGTGACCTCAGGCCAGGCAAACATCATATTCCTAAGCCAGGTCTGTATGCAATTTAGCTAGAAATACTCTGAAGGCACGTGTGGCCTCAGCCTCCATGACAGCTTTTCCTTAGCACCTTCATCCAAATAATCTGGATGAGAGGCAGGTTTTAGTTTGAATTAAGGCTTGTGCTCCTGCTTGGCGGGCAGGTTACATGCACACTCCCAGGAAAATAAAGCTCATGAGAGTAGGAATAGAGAGCCACCAGACCATCAGGGGCTGATGTGTTTTATTTACGCTGATGCCCAGCCAGGTCATCCATCGCATTCGCTGCTGCTGCAGCCTGCAAGCACAGGTAAAATTCAAAGCAGGCTGTAAGGTTTAATTTTTGTAGGGGTGCAACCTGCTGAAGGCGGTTTATCTATATCACAGTTGCTTACAGCCACTTGTAATGCTAAGGATAACTTCTCCCAGTTGAAACTGGGCTTTTAAGGGCCCGTTGTACGCTGTAAACAAGAAGAAATAAGAATAAGGACAGTGGTTCTGTTTTCCAGAATTAAGTTCGCTCAGGGAAGTTTGGTTTCTTTTGGTTTGTTTCCCTTTTTTTTATACCAAGATATCTGGAAAGCTGATGCACTTAATGCAATTAGCCATGACCTTGATAAATATACTTCGCAAAGTTAAGTAGGTTGTATTATAATCATTACTGAATCAATACATCTATTTCCTAACCGTACTTGTTAATTCAAACCTCTGGCCACAGTATAATGAGTTTATGTTGGCAGGACCAAGGCACTGCTGTGGGAAATAATTGTGTTCAAGCTCATTGTTACTTAGGAAAAGAGTAGATGAGGGAACATGGCAATAGAGTTGGGAAATAAAATTGTTAAAATATTTGCTTTATTGGAAAGAGAATTATACTTTATGTATTTACATACCCAGTTAGACATTTACAGGGATAGACCTAGCAGGACATAGGGTTTACTGGGACTTATGTGGACAGTGTTAGTGCAGCAAGAGGGAATGTAATTCTCGTAAACTGGAGAAAATGTGATCTGCTTCTAGGCTATGTTAAAACCTCTTGTTGACCCAGAAAATTATTATATTTATTTTGGATAGCACTACAAAAGAATTGTTGTTGCAACTCAGCTCAGTTGACGATGAGTTGTCAGTGTTTTCTTTGCCTGCTGTCCACATGTGGACACCCACTACAGTATGTTTTTTGGCAAACAAGGAATTCTGCATCTAACTCTCTTGAGATGTCTGGTGGACCGTACACCTCAGAAGCTGCGAGAAGCTGTCTTTCACTCAGACAGTCACTATTACTTCAGTTATGTTGGAACTATCCTTAGGTTTCAATTTTTAGGACTAGAAATTTACAACTGTTACTGAACTGTGTCATTGCAAATTCCAGGATGGGCCTTGCTGGGCTCTGGGAGCGTACCCTCAGCCCTGCAGGGACTCCATCGTAACTTAGCCCCCATTGTAATAGTTCCCTCTAGTTCCCCCTTACCCACCAAGTCACCTGAACTGAGAAACACCTGAGATTGCTTTGGAAGACTAGTTTCTCTAGGTTGTTGCTGTTAGACGGAATTTACTTTGGATAAACTACAGGTTTGTATTGCACAGAACAGCATGCATATAGATAAGTTTCAGTCCCATTATAAAGTTAATTTAAATTGTCTGGGTACATGGGAAGGCAAATTCACTCTTTGCATATTGCCATTGAAGTCATTGGGATGGATTAATCTGACTTGGGGCCTGCGAAGTCTGAAGTAGGAACTCTCCAACAATGTGCCCTGTGTAATTTACCTGCCAGGAAGTCCAGGCTGTCTTTGCCTATTCAAGAAGATGCATATCTACCACCATCTGTCTTCTTCTGGCATGCATCCTGTGGTCTGTGAATACACAGAGGGCTTTACCAACCATTGCATGAACTGATGTTATTTATTGTGCATGGAGAAGCTTAGCATGACAAACTGTTGGCCAGCAGCTGCTGACTGTGCTACGACAACACTGTAAAATTTATAGACATTGAAAATGATGACGTGAAATACATTTATTTCAATCAGAGTTGAATTCCTGCCTAAACCAAGTATGTAAACCAGAAATCCTAAAAATAAATGGGTACGCTTAATAATTTACTTTTCAAAAGAAGTGTTAGGCTAAGTTTAGCAGAAACAGTTTACTGGAGAGGCATGTATATGTCAACTTTGTAGTAACAAAGACTGCTTCAAAATTTTTCAAGTCTTCTGTTTGATTAATAAGGGAAGAGCTGGGATTATTTTTTCCAGAGCTACTGCAGTACACTGACTGCCATCCTGTGGCTCAGGAACTGTTCTTTGTATAAAATAAACTGAAATACATGTATTTGAAGTAATTTCAAGCAAGCCTGACAACAAGAACATTTGTTAAAAATAATCCTAATTATTTTAAATTATGGATAATTGCCTTCTCTCCTATCAAGCTCCTGGGGAACCTCATGAGGACCATGACATCCTATCATCCCATGAGACACTGCTGGAGCAGGGAGGTGGGTATACCTCACTGAGATCATCAACACACATCCTATTCCCAATGCAATCTCTTTCAGATTAACTTTTGGCTGGTGACTAGAAAATTTACCTGCATTAAATAAAAACATTTTGGTGCTTGCTTAATGCAATGATTGAATAAGTTGAGGTTGAGTGATCAGCTACAACTGATGGATTTCATAGTGTAAAGCCAAGTGTAATGGGGATTAATTTGTAAGAGACACAAATAATACTGGTGTCTGAGTCTTACCAAAGTACATGGTTTGAAGCTGTGAAACCATGAGGACAGAAGTGCACTGAGCATATTTTCATTGTGCAACTTCTTGTTACGTCACGACTTCCATGCAGACCTCATTGGTGACTCAATAGGGAATTCCCATTTTCTCAAGATACTGAACCACAAATAGATTGGGCCAAGGCTGCGCCTCTGCTCTAAGCCAAGATTGACCTCTGAAGCAGCATTCAGGCCATAGAAGTCTGTTGAGTGAAGGCCCTGAAGCAGAAGGTGCTGGTGCTTGCTTTCACACAGACATTCATAACTAGGGTTTTGTGACAGTGGATGGGACTTACCTGAGCAGTGAAGAGAAAGAGGTATTTTGAAAGCATGTTTTGCTGGCATATTTTAGATGTCTAAATTTTTCTCTGTCTTTTCAGAGACTAGAAGAGGAGCCTAGATGGCTCACCGAGTTATCTACATTGTAGATATCTAAAACAGAAGAGACAAAATCTCCAGACACATGGAACATTCATGGGTGGTTGCAGACAAACTTCAGACAGTAAAAGAACCGTAGACTCTGTGGGAGTGTTTTTCTCTTTATTTCCTCCCACTCTGATACTGAGAAATCTTTCTTGGTCCGGCCAAGGCTTGGCTTTAACACTCTTGATGGTACTACACTCAATGGCCTCCTGTAGGGCCAGAGAGAAGTCTCTGCTGAAGGCTGTATCAGGCAGTTTAGTTTCCTTAAAGTGCAAAGCAAAGTGTAAGGTCTGCTCTAGAGCGAAGAAACTCACACTATTCTTACATGATGCTCATGAATTCAAGCACAAGGCCATTTCTAGGAGAAAAATTTTCTTTTGAAAACCAGAACCACCATCTCAGGAGAAGTCATATGTGCTCCAGCACAGTCACCCAAAGTAGGCTTGCATCTTTTATTGCCAACATGATTTGATAGCAACCTGATATTGTACCTCATTTTCTGTTCATCACAAAGACTTGTTTACGACGTGTTTTTTTAAACAGTTTACTGTGTCAGTCTATTGAAGTGGATCACACCATTAGAATTGTGGAATACTTAATCAGAATCTGTTCTGGAAGCAGGGAAAATTGAGAAAAAATTGAAGTTTTCTCTTTTACAAATTCCTCAAACTACTTATTTGAGCATGTTTACGTCAGTTAGTATCATTCTCCCCTGGCATAAATGAAGAAGCTGAGGAACAGAGAGTTGAAATGGCTTGACAAAGGTCATGGGAAAATAAATTTATTTGTAGAAATCCGTTCACTAGCTGAGAGTGAGTAGGTTTCGCCTACAGTCAAAAGGTTTTTGGACTGGTTTATTTATGCCCTTTTTGACAGACTGTGCAAACCTACCAGAATATGCTCCTTGTTGTTTATAAAGCACAATGAAATATCCAAGTGATATAAAAGTGTTCATACATAAAAGTGCATAAAAATATTGCTATTAATATTGATAATGATTTAGCTTCTGAACTGTACTTTGCATGCTACATGATCTGATCTTTTTTAATGACTTTGGAGGTCCATCAATTAAAGGAGCAAAGAGTGAACTTCAAGGAGCTGAATCACAGAATATTAAAAGGTTAAAACAAACCCAGATGTTACTGAGCAACAGTTGCTTGGACATAGAAAGCACTGAAAGATTGTACCTTGTGATCCCTACTGCATGGTCGTCTACTACAGGCCGCCAGATCAAGAGGAGCTGACTGACGAAGCATTCTTCCTCCAACTCCGGGAGGCTTCGCGCTCGCAGGCCCTCGTCCTGCTGGGGGACTTCAACCACCCCGACATCTGCTGGAAAACCAACACGGCAAGATGTAGGCCATCCAGCAGGTTTCTCGAATGCATTGAGGACAACTTCTTAAGCCAGGTAATAGACACCCCTACCCGAGGGGATGCGATACTGGACCTGGTGGTCACCAATGCAAGCGAGCTCGTCGGAGATGTCCAGATCGGAGGCAGCCTGGGCTGCAGTGATCACGTGCTGGTAGAGCTCACGCTCCTGAGGGAAATGGGAAGGACAAAGAGTATAGTCAGGACCCTGAATTTTAGAAAAGCCAACTTCCAGCTCCTCAAGGAGATAGTCAGTAGGACTCCCTGGGAAACGGCCCTCAGGGACAGGGGAGCAGAACAGAGCTGGCAGATCTTTAAGGAAGTGGTCCACAGAGCGCAGGAGCTATCGATCCCTAGGTGTAAGAAATCAAGCAAAGAAGGGAAGAGACCAGCGTGGTTGAGACAGGAGATGCTGGTCAAGCTAAGGAGGAAGAGGGAACTGCACAGGCAGTGGAAGCAGGGACAGGCATCCTGGGAAGAGTATAGGGAAGTGGTCCGGTTGTGTAGGAATGGGGTCAGGGAGGCGAAGGCGCAGCTGGAGCTTAACTTGGCTAGGGATGCAAAGAATAATAAAAAGGGATTCTACAGGTATATCAGCCGGAAAAGGAAGGTTAAAGAGAGTGTACCCCCGCTGATAAGCGAGACCGGCAGGCTGGTAACAGCAGATGAGGAGAAGGCTGAGGTACTCAACACCTTTTTTGCCTCAGTCTTCACTGCCAGCCTCTCTCCTCACCCCTCTCGAGTTGATGGATGGCATGAGGAGGCCTGGGAGGGCAAAACCCCTCCTGCTGTAGGAGAAGACCAGGTTCGTGACCACCTGAGGAACCTGAATACACAGAAGTCCATGGGACCTGATGAGATGCATCCCAGAGTCCTGAGGGAATTGGCCGATGTAGTCGCTAAGCCACTCTCTGTCCCTGCTGACTGCAGGGGGGTTGGACTCGATGACCTCTAGTGGTCCCTTCCAACCCAAAACATTCTATGATTCTATGATTCTATGATTCTATGAAATACAGTTGCTTGGACATAGAAAGCACTGAAAGTTTGTACCTTGTGATCCCTACTGCATGGTCACAGTAAGGACGGTGACAAGAACAGAAAGAGGAACAGGAGACTTGGGTTTTGCAACAACAGAAACAGGAGAACAAATGAAGTATTTTGAGCTACTCAAGGTCATATACACCAGGGAAGAGCAGTGTATCATATGGGATCCCCTGGCCTTCTAAGTGCATGGAGTTCAGGGTACGCTCCTCAGCGTCACCTAACTTCTCTTTTGATAGGAGCTCCTGAAGTACAAGTATTTTTCCAAATGCAAACTTTTTAATTTATGAGTTCTATTTTCCAGAGGCCAAATTAAAATTTAAGCAGCAACATAAGCGCTTAGAAATATTACTCACACCAGGCATTTTCTAACGAATTAAAAAAAGCGTTAAATATTTACATGAAAAATGAGCAATTTTCAACATAAGGACAATTTCTACTGTTCTGCAAATGAGTACAATTGCACATTATGTGGTCTATAATGTATTAATTATAATGTTCAGCTACAAATTTCAAGCTTGAGGGAAATCTCTAAGAGACAAATGCAAGATTTCATTGGACTAAATTGCATTTTGGGACACTGCAGTCATGAGGACATGTTCTTAGTAAATTACATGGTACAGCTGCTATAGCTGAAGTACTGCCAAGATCAAACTGTATATTGTAAAGTTTAAAGATGTAATATTGAAAATATATGCTCACCACAATGTACTAAAACATGGGATATGAACTTCTCTTTGTCATAAAGCTCCTGGTTTATCAACAAGAATTTAGTTGCCATGTGCACCCTAAGTTACAGTTTCTCTCGTGTCTGGGGTAGGTGCAGTTAATGGGTATTTTCATTTATGCCTACCTGTAGTTACACTAATGAAGAAGGAGAAAATACAATATTGCTGCAGAGTAAAGAAGAACCATACTCGCCCATCATCCCTGGGGGATGGGCTGGATTTTTCTGGAGGCAGGTTTGATCCTGCCCCTCTCAAGGACTGGCCTCATCAGTTCAAGCACTTCCAAGCAGCTGAACATTTGTGACAGTTTGTGGCTCCACAGTGTACCGCGGTGCTCATTTCTGCCAAGCTGGGATTTCTCACACTTCATTATAAACACTGCTAACAGCCTCAGTGGCTTCTTTAGACTACTTGGAGAGAACGGTCACTTCTACTATATGACTCACCTGGGATACTTGTCTACCTTAAGATGAAACAAAATTATGCCTTTAACCATTTCTATCCATTGAATGTAAAGAAAGGCTAGATGAGCACAGGCGCAGAAGTCTTCATGGCTGGCATCTAAAATCAGATGAACCTGTAGATCCCGATTCTAAACCCAGTAGGATTCATTGGCTTGGCCTGGCAGTGCTCTAAAATAGGGTGAAATACACCAGATTTTAACCTGGAATATCTGAATCTATATATGAAACCCTGTAGCTCTTACTCAGGACCCATTACTGTAAATCTTGAGTACTTTAAGCTTGCATTGCAGTCTTACTCTCCAATATCTGAAGCCCTCTATAATGTATAAGGCTTTTTCCTAATAGTTAGGCATGATTTAGTTTAATCCATAATAGTGGGAGAAACCCTTGGGCAAAGCTTTGTTGATTTGGGGATTTTCTTACTGCATTTTCTTCTGTTTGGATTTTATTAAGCCCCCCTATATCTTTTAGTGAAATATGTTTGCATGAACAGAAAGGAGAACATCGAAGAGATGACAGAGTCTACTCACCATGTCTCATAATTCAAACTTAAGAAATATTCAGGGAAAAAAAAACATAAGGCAATACTTCTTCATATTAGGTTTGGTTTAGATGTGGAAGCTGCTGCTGCAGAAACTGTGAAATGCTGAGCTCAAAAAATTAACAAGATTTAAAGAAACAATTAAGTAGGTAGCAAGACTATCTTGTTATCCTAATAATTCACAAAAAAATCTGGAAACACTTCCTCATCAAAGTTATGTCAATCTTGTCTTACTAGAAACCAGGAGAACTATGTATGATGCAAATTATCTGTTACCTACTACAGATGTTCTGAAACATCTAGCATCAGCCACAGCAGACAAATTATTTGACCTTGAGTCTAATGAATGAAAATACCTTTGCTCCTTCTGTGAAACTTTTTTTGTACTCTCTTGCTAGGAAATTAAAGTATTTTACCATATTTGTCTTGCTGCTGTCTTCCAAGTAAGAGCAGCTAAAGGTTCCCAGTGAAGGACCAACGTGTTCATACAATGCATCACAAAGGTATTTTGAGTCTGGTACGTTTAATTTTTTTATCAGAATAATGTATTTGGTATTGTGCTCGTTTCAAATACTACATTGCTTGTCACACTACATTTGGCAATAGACCTCTTCAAATATATTTAACAAAGTGTTCCATGAGTAATAACTACATATAAAATATCTTCATTGAATTAAAAAAATCCATACATATTTTCTTCATGAAATACAATATATACATTACGATTTTATAGTTTTAAAGTAAGTCAAAATTTGGGCTTAAACAAATTCACAGTGTCCTTTTTACCTCCGTAATAAACATCTTCACCTTAAAAGTGCGTGGATCTTAAACTGTGTTTATGTATTTCTTTACATTGGGTTTGTGGAGATTGAAGGTGTTACCATCATCTAGCACTAGACCGCAGACCCAAATTGTACATTACAATGACCAAAAATAAAGACTTTTGATTACTGAAAGCAAACTTTGACTGTCCTTGTTCCCTCAAGTTCTGACCAACAGATTTTCCAAAGGGCTTGTCAAAGGCAGAAGATCTGCTTTGAGCAGTATGGCCTCTAATGCGGTCATTCAATGGAGCTGTAGTAAGTGCTCACTGCTTCAGAAACCCAGGCCCAAAATACTCAAGCGGGCTCAAAATCAGTGGCCAGCCCTGGCCAAGGGCGATGGGCAGGAACCATCCAGGAGCCAAAAGGCAGTGAAGGTAGCGTCACGCTGCCTTCCAGCACGAGATCACCCCAACTGCCTTTGTTTTCCACACAACGGCTGACAGAGAAACCAGAGCGCTTCTGCCAAAGATCAGCCAGTTGGGTCACCTCAGAGCCTGCAGTACCCCCTGTTGATTACGGCAGGAAATGCTGCAGGTTATGAGGAAATGCTTTTTCATGATCGAAGGTGAGTTATGAAATCGGCTGTTCTGTAGCTCACAGTTTTTCAGGCCAGCACACTTCCTTCAGAGGAAGGAGCCTTAAAAGTTCCTAAACCCTGAGTTCATTATGGCTGAGTCCCACGGAACACGGGTTGTTCCTCACACTCCATTTGTGGCTAAACTAATGGGTCAAGCAGAAGGCTGAGCAGTTCCCCCAAACCTTGACAAACACCCTTGGGGCAGGCCGGCCTCCACAGCGGCTTCCAGTGCTCTCCTGGCAGGACACAGCCCCTCGCCTCCACCTGCCTCCACGTGGTTTCAAAACCCATTCTAATACACTCTTTTTTCCCTGAAAATACACAGTGATTTCACCAACAATTTTTTAAAAAAGGACTATCCGTAAATTCAGCTAGAAACTAAACTATACCCATTAAAAAATAACACTCAGCCTAAAAGGGAGAGGTGGAAACATTCTGATACATTCCACAACAAATAAGTTTCACAAAGCTGATTTAAAAGCAATTACTGACATGGCATTTTCAGCCTTGTTTCCTACACATAAAAGGCTTTTACAGGTGTGTTACACATCTTGATGTTCCTGTTACAATTTTTCAGAGCTCTTTCACTCATTTCAACCAAACTTAAAGAGGAGCAGAGATCCCCAATGTAATATACGCTTCAAACAGTCCTAGAATTGGTGATTGTCAGATGAAAGAAACCCAAATTAATGTATTAACAGAGGGAAAAATTAGACGGAATTTAGCCTGCATCTATCTGGAGAGATGGAAACCAGCTGACACTCCTGCATGGTCGTATTAGCTGGCCAGTTGCACAACTACCAGCCAGCCACGGCATGGGCTAGCCCTTCTCCAGTTCAACAGAAGGAGACATAGAAGAAGTATTGCAGTGGGCAGGGTGGAAGCATTGGAGGCTTCTGCTGATGACATGGAGTGAAGATTCTTCATTGAAGGAGTCCTAGCAAATACAGGACAAGAGCTGAGCTTTCTCCAGTGGAAAAAGGGACAAGGGATGCAAATCCACAGATGAGATTTCATTAATTTTTGGAACATGTTTTTGTTTGCTGAGGATGGATCTGCACAAAATTTAATTATTTAAACAATTAAAGTGTGGGGAAATATGGCCCCCAATGCATGACATTCCCCAAATTCAGAGAGAGGGTTTGTACCGAACATTTTAGTAACTTCCACCTTAAATAAACATGTTACCAGCTTTACATTCAAACCCCTGCCCTGCAGTTTGCTTGTTTTAGTTCAAGACATAAAAGCTGGAGAACTTGGGAATTCTGGAACAGATGAGAACATCAAGGATTAATTATCTTTGATTAAAGAGGGTTTTTTCAGGCCTCAGCAATAGCTTTTCAATAAACTTGGTGAAAAGCATTTCTTTCTTAATGCATTAACTCCCATTGGAACCTAGCTGTATTTAAGGATAGTCCAGTGGTGACAGGGACAAGTAGGGGAAAGTACAACACAATGCTCTGAGTATTCTGACACCTACCTCTTCAAGGAAGCATTCAAATAAATTACTTTAATATCCTGCACACTTTTAAGAACGGTAGTTAGCTTTTTTTTTGCTAGTTGGGAATGCTTGAAAAATTAAATAGCTTTTGATATAAATATGTAAAAGCCTAGAATTTTCCTCTTTTGCTTGACTAAAATATATGTAAGAATGTCTACAAAAGGAAATTTGCAAAAATAACCAGTTAATGTAGGAAAAGTTTAGATTTATCCTTTTAATCTTTCATGACTGGGCTTATCAAGATTCCACTGGAATTCTAAAAGAGGTAAACTGAATATTAAAATGATCTCAGATTAACTCTTCTTCAGCAGGTAAAGAACAAGTAAGTATCTTTACTCAAGTGGTATCTCCTCCCTACTGTAGACCCAGAGGATTTGCCACTGCGGCTTTTCAATAAAGAACTGGAATGATTTAATTTCTGAATCTGTTGTAGAAATGTGAGCTAGACTTGAGACAAACAGAAATATGGCTTTAAGTGAATTGTTAACTTTCTGTTGCATTTCTTAAACATTTAGGTTATCTCTTGCTTTGTTCTTCCTTAGAGTCAACTGACAGTTTTTCCCCAAGTTTCCTTATAAGTTCTGCCAGATCTTCAGAATTTTGAGATTTTTCCTCAAGGAGTTCATACCGCAGACTTGAGATGTCCTGTTTAATTTCCTTCAGTTCACCTGTAACAGACGTTAGAAGATCACACTATTAAAAAACAAAGCAAAAACCCAGCATATCCAAATATCTCACAGGTATCATGGGTTTTCTCTGTATTTCTTTGTTGAAACAGAAAAAGCAGATGTTCTGCTGCTCATTGGTGAATGGTGACTTAAGAGATAGGAATATGAAGATGCAGTTCAGGAATCAAACAAATCTGAAGGCAAAAGTGTGAGAGATCACATCAGTTCACAAAACTCAAATGATCTGTTAAATGAAGCTGCTGTTCTGCTGCAAGAGAGACCATAGAATCATAGAATCATTTAGGTTGGAAAAGGCCCTTAAGATCATCAGGTCCAATCATAAACTTAACACAGCCAAATCGACCGCTAAACCATGTACGTAAGTGCCACATCTACACATCTTTTAATTACCTCTGGGGATGGGGACTTGACCACTTCCCTGGGCAGCTCGTTCCAATGCTTGATAAGCCTTTCAGTGAAGTATTTCCTAATGTCCAATCTAAACTTTTCCTGGTGCAACTTGAGGCCATTTCCCATCATCCTATTGCTTGTTACCTGGGAGCAGAGACCAACACCCACCCCGCTACAACCTCATTTCAGGCAGCTGTAGAGGGCGATAAGGTCTGCCCTCAGCCTTCTCTTCTCCAGGCTGAACAACCCCAGTTCCCTCAGCTGCTCCTCACAAGACTTGTGCTCCATACTCCTCATCAGCTTCATTACCCTTCAGCACCTCCATGTCTTTCTTGTAGTGAGGGGCCCAAAATTGAACACAGTATTCAAGGTGTGGACTCACCAGTGCCAAGCCCAGGGGGATGATCACTTCCCTGGTCCTGCTGGCCACACTATTCCTGATACAAGCCAGGATGCCATTGGCCTCCTTGGCCACCTGGGCACACTGCCGGTGCATATTCAGCCGGCTGTCGACCAACACTCCCAGGCCCTTTTCTGCAGATCATGCAGCCTGGGGGTGCCTGAGTCCTCCTGACCAGCAACAAGGCCTCTCACGGTCCAAAAGAGAGTGGTGCTCTCCTTCTCCTGCTGCACTAAATGTCTTTCCAGGATCAGAGGGGTTGAAACAGATAAGAACATTTCTGTGAAGTGCATTCACTAGCTGTTTCCAGCTAATAAATCACAACAAAAAAAAGGCTGAAGCATGTGTACCCCCGTACATGAATCCCCAATAAGAACACATATGCACACAAGGGAGAATTCATATGGGAGTGCTCCAAACCAGCTGCTGCATTAAATGCAGCCTCACCATGGGAAATGTGTGGGCATTACTAGAAGTAGAAACACTTTTCACCAGAAAGTCGTCAGATCAGTGATAGTTTCTGATGGAAGAGCAGAGACAGAAAGCCACATCTCTTCCTTAGCTTCAATTTTGTGTTAATTTTACATCTTGCACTTGTAAACATGTCAAGCGGATTAAATATTTTGGAAACATTTTTTCAAGTGGCATATGTGACCACTTGTAATTAGTTTGGCTTGATTCTCTCACTTGAGATAAACATACAATTCAATTCATCAACATGCTCACCTTCATTGACTTCATCACTTTCCTTATCTATCTGAGCTTTCAGTACATATCTTTTAATGAGACGCTTCATTATTTTCTGCAGAGAAGAAAGAAAGAAAGAAAAAAAGAGTTTTCTTAGTTGGAATTTCTAGTATTGCTATGACATTTCAAAATAGGAGCTGTGGTACCTTCTGTTGCATTCAGACATTTCAGTGTACGACTTGCCAGGTTAAAGGAATATAACATAAAAATCTGCTTTTATTTACAGTAGATATTTAAGCTTTATGATTTTGCACATGTATGTACATGAAAGTTAGAAAACTAAACACCTTACAAACGTTATCATTCACGAAGCTTAACCTACTACTGGAGTCTATGAGAACGATTAATACAGTTGCAGCTTTGATCTCCATGTAGGTGAAACCTTCTAGCCTTTATTGCTACCAGAAGATGATAATGACTCTGATTAGCAGTGCTAATTGCTAAACCCTTTTGCTATTGGTTTATTTTAATCTATTTTTACATATTTGATAAGTTATCTTTTCCCAGTGTGAGGCTTAGAGAAAATGGGACCCACAATTCTAGGAGTCATTTAAGCATCTCAGCGGGGACTCATCTAACCAAACAGAGATATTTTCTAATGCAAATATACATATCTGTGGCAGTCACCTTTAATCCCCTCTATTGATAGAAAAAGCAAACCTAAGAGCACAGTTCATCTCAGACAACTAAAACTGATCAAATAAATCACACCATTGGAATGACTACCCTCTCTACTAATAATAAGGGGAACCTAGGCCAACAAATTTAAATGTGAATTTTACCTTTTCAGGAAAAATGAATTCTGCCCCTGATTCTCCCATTAGTTCATATTACTTGAATAAGGTATCTAATTGCCTTTGAGGATCTATCTTTCTATCTCTAGGTTTAATATGTTCATATGGTGTAATCCATGACAACACAATACTTTCTGTTTTTCACTACAAGATGTAAAATATACATAGGATTGTGTGTCTGCTTTTGTGTCCACAGTAGCAGACCTGACCAGAGGCAGCTGTGAGGTGAATCATCCCAGATTAGTGCTCCCAGACCATCACTACAGCATGCTTGCAAGGCCAGCAGCTGTACTGTTTATTCTAATAATCTGAAAATGGTTTAAATACAAAGCTACACATCCTCACATTTATGGGATAAATTTGTAATCTTCATATCTATCACCGCATCATAATGAAACTGGCTGTGGAAAGTCAGGGAGTTTTTGGAAGAGGCTTGTGCAGATGCTGCATGATGTAAGAGTGGAGCAGAGCTAGCCTGCTCAAGGGGAAAAACTTCTTCTGTCTTATGGTTAAAAAAGGTATACTTGTTTTCTATACTCTTTTGCATCGAGATTGTCTTGTTCTATTGCCCAGGCAGCTCTTGCTTCTTCCTTTCCACCTGCTTTGCAGTATTACAGAAAGGAAAAGAGCAGCCTCTGGACCCAATGAGCTGAACTTCATGTGGACTGTGCTGGGTCTCTATACTGAACTGCACAAAGGCTCATTGCAGCTGTTCAGGAGGCAAAGAAGAAACAGACTGTATTGATAGCATAAAGGCTGAAAGATGTTTGCAGTGCTTGAGGTGTTAGAATATAGAGGTGTGGCCCAATAAGCGGAGCTGCTTCAGCAGAGGGAATGGGAAGATTTGGCATTTTCTTTTTGGTTTTCTTAATTCACACTGTGCAGTTGAGGACTCAGCCTGTCTCTAAAATTAAAAACTTTTTTCAAGTGCTTTAAAACACTGCACTGTGAGGGTAGCATTTAAGAAACAAAGAGGAGAAAAAACCCCACCCTCAGATTGTACTGCAAATATCTAAATCATTGCATTTATTTGAGATACATAGAAGGTCTGTAGATTTATTCTTGATTTATGTTGTTTAGCATATATTCAGAACTGTCCTTATGCTGTCAGTCTGCCAGTTCTCCTACTTCTAGATTTTGTTTAAAAATAAACTGGTTTTTACCTGGTATTGCCTTGGAGGATTGTTTAAACTGTTTAAGTGGATTTCATCTGAGCTTCTTATACTTGATTGCTTCCTTTGACCAAGCTGAAATGGAAACATTATTTATAGTACAAAATAAATAGAAGAACAATACGGTTAAATTACCTCCTGCATATATCAAATGACAGAACATTAAAAACTGTTCAGCTCAATTTGGGGAGTATTAAATTACCGTGGTAAAGTCCTCATACCTCTGCAGAATTCCACCACAAGAGCTGAAACAAACCCTTCCAGACTGTGATGTAGGAAAGTGAGAACTGGGAGGTTTTCTTCCTTTTCTCTGCCTCTCGCCTCCTCCTAACATGCCCAAGGGACCAGAGCAGAGCAGCCACCTCCCCGCCGGCCTTCCCTTGGTCCTCCGGTGCATGGCGGGGGGTGATCCACATCAGGAGGGAGGCAGCACTGGGAGAAGCCAGGGAGGAGAGGTGGCAGCATTACTGCTTTCCCTTCTTTCATAGCACTTACCCGTACCTAATGTGACCTCCACTACCACAAAATACACGAGGAGTTTGCTTCTCCCCTCACTTGCACTAATGGCTGACTGTAATCGGTTATGCAGTTCACGCCAGGGACCACAAAATTGTGAGCTGACATTTTTGAGTAGCATTGTCTTTACTACATGTGCTGAAAGGGAAGGACATCACTCCCTGATGAAACACCGAGGATGCAATTTGCGGGCTTCATTACTGATTTACGTCTTTGAGAAGGACTAAAGCATCACAAAATGGTGAACTGAGACTCAAGCTGAAGGACTGGGCTGCAGTAAGAGCGAATTGCAACCATCAAAATGAATGATATTACTTTAGACTGATAATGGGGCCAGTTCAAGGAGTAGTAGTGCAAGAAATAAAAAAGAAATATAAATCATGATTGATCTGGATGAGGAATAAGTGGGACTGTCACTAAAATGTCAGTTCTCTGTAATTATACATGGTCCAATACAATTTTTACTGTTTTAAAACATGGTGCTATCATTGAGGTGTCTCAGATCCTGTGGGATCATGTTGTACTTCCAGTGAGGTTCTCTATGATGGTTATCTCTGTGTCTTAATGCATCGAGCACCTACGGATAAGCAAACTGGGGCACTTTGAAGCCTGTTAACGTGGGATATGCTGGGACACAGTTTGATGGGGAGGAAAGCAGGGGAGGGTGGATGCTGATGCAGCTGTACGGGCATGTCGCACATCACGGGAGCCCAGAACACAATGCCTGATGTCAATGAAGGCTAAAGCCCTCCCGTAGCCATTTCTCCTGCCACTGAAATCTTTATGACCTCTTGAGGTATAATGGGAACTTCCCATGGTTGAACTTTGATAATAAATAGAAGTAGGAATATGGAATATGTGATAAATATTCACCAGATGTCTGTTAGAAAATGATAAAAACATCTCAGCAGAGAGCTTTAGTGAGGCTTTGTTCTAAAATACAGGTACTAACAGAAAGGTTAAAACAAAAGACTTGGGAATTGTAAAGGTATAAAAAGGCTGAATGAGACATCAGATTCAGCTGTTTAACCAGCAATGAGGACATCAATTAAAATTGTTGATTCTCCCATCTGCTGCAGAGCTTTCTCCTTAAAAGTCTCCTAGTTTTCTAAATTCCAAATAACTTCATATTCACTTTAACAGTAAAGCAAATAAGTCTTCGTGAATCTGCAAACAGGAAATAACTTAAATATTTTTAGATTTTTTTTGGCATTCCATAGAATCATAGAATAGTTTGGGTTGAAAGGGACCTTTAACGATCATGTAGTCCAACCCCTCTGCCATGGGCAGGGACATCTTTCCCTTGATCAGTTTGTACTTTGATACTTTTTCCTGAAGAAAAGATTACACTTATTGGTAAAATATATTAATGTGCAATTAACATAAAGTTTATACAGAATTTGGAATTTCTTTTTGTTCTTTAGAAAGATTCACAATATCTATATATATACACACTTCTAAAAACATTATATATCTATTCAGAATATGTTTGCGTAAGCAAAAATAATGATAGCAGAAATGTAGTAATATATGAATAGGTATATAAACAGAGTAACCTGAATTTGGATGGAAATTGAATTAAAGATGTATAAAAAGGGCAAGTTATTGTTGCTTTTTCTTGCTTGAATAAAGCTACCTTAAATGTTTTGCATATATATTAGAAAACATAAGCTTGCCTAAACATTTTAACTTAAACTATGTATTTGGTTTATAATAAAAAATAGTGGCTAGGGAGTTTACAAGACTGTGTGATCACTGTGTCTTGTAGGATTTTAGAACTAATACTACTTTCTTGGGTGTCACCTTTACTGCTAGATTAAAAGAGAAAAACAGTCTTCCTGCTTTTTCAGCTCCTGGTTTCCTAATGCACAATTTTTGGAAATAATGTAGTGGAACACGAGTACACTTCCCCTGCAGTGGCTGAGGAAAAGCCGCCCTGGCCAAAGCTGTTCTGGGGGGTGAGCCTGGGCTCCAGCTGCGTGCCTGGCGTCTTAGCCCTTCTGGATCTCTGGCTTGTTCTGCAGCTGTGATACCATTCATGATCCCATTACTTAGCAGTTTACATATAATCTACAAATGCATTTGATTTTATTATGCTTTTAAAAATATTTTATTATGTATTTTAAAAGTAATCTGTCATGCCGGTTACCAGTTTCAAATTTTTGTTACATTGGTTCACTTCAAAAGTTAGTCCAATGCTTAACTAAAATTTGAATTTCACTTGAAACAGCAAGATCAGTAATATGTGGTGAAATGAGTTAAGTGAGATACTGCAGACTTGTTAAACCAGACACACTGTAACATCCTTATCTTAACTTTGACCCTTCCGTACTCTGCATTTTTTTAACAGAATAATGCACTTTTTATTAGCTACAGACTAGAAAGTTGGCAAGTAAATCAGAAGTGTGCAACGCCATTAAATCTGCTTATGTGTAACAGTAACAGGACAGAACATCTATTGCACGTTGCTGAATGACCACTTGGTGGCAGAGATTGCCAAGATTTCATTGTAACTTCATTCATACACCAAATTTTTAAACACTCTTTAAGCCTATGGCTTCTTCCTCTCCCCCAAAATTACTACTAAACTCAGCCTCTCACAGTAATGACTGAACTAGAATTCATATTTTTAAGTTAATATCTATTGAACATCCACACATGAGTAACTGGAGGGAAAAAAAAAGTAATTTAAATAAAACCTTGATATAAAACCTAACAAAACTCTCCTCCAGGAGTGTTGTGTGAAAGAAGAAATGCAGCATGCATGGACCATTGCTCTTAGGAAACACCACCTTCTTTAAACTTGCTTCTCATTTCATCGTTCTCTAGTATTACTTAACATTCTACAATCCGAATAGTAATGTAATTACTGTAGCTCTTTTGTGTGGTGCTTTGTTAACGTCTTAAATCCCATTTTTTAGAAGCAGCTGACAACTTGGAATGCCCGTAAATTGTACGTGCCTGGACCAGAAGGGAGGGTTTCCAGAAAATGACTCAGTTTGTGCTCCCAGAACCAGAGGTCACTTGTGAAAATTTCAGAAGCACTGTTTTACACTAGGACAGTAGAAGTTAACACATTTTTATTGTTTGAGAGGGGATTTAAAGCTATTTCAATAATCAGTTTTTCCTTATTCCTATTCTGAAGGGCCATGTTTTAAGAAAAAGGCTTAAATAGGTCACCTGTCACCATCAGTTTTTAGCTCAGGAAGATGAACAAGTTCTGTGACTCTTAAACCATAAACTTTCTCATTCACAAGGCAATTTTTCGATTTAAAATAAAATCCAAAGTAGGTTTCTTTAAAACCTCCTTTTCCTTCATTTATTTCTTGCCTTTTTTGGTTTGAGGTTTTTGTTCACTTGATGTTTAAAACACCAGTTCTAGGCTGAAACAGAAGAAATCTGCAGGTTTTAATCAACAGCCCAAAAGAAAACATTTTCACAGCCTTTATTATTACATGTAGATATGTCTCAAGAAATTAATTTCTGGTGTGCTACACTTTGAACACAGCTATGTAAATCTCTCGCCGTTTAGCATTGCCAGGATCTGGTCTTGTTTTCTGCCAACAGTAATCAGGGCAGAGGTGGCTCTAGGGGAAGAATTTCCCCCTTTCCCATCTTAATTCTCGACTTAACACTCACCCTGGTGCTGCTGCCGCTTTTGCAGTGAGAAGATGCAGGCTCTGCAGCAGAAAGACCCACAGGCTGGGTCTGAATCAGAAAACTCCAGCGTGTGTTAACATTAACATTCAAGGTGTGGCCTCACCAATGCTGAGTACAGGGGAAGGATGACTTCCTTAGTCCTGCTGGCCACACTACTGCTGATACAAGCCAGGATGCCATTGGTCTTCTTGGCCACCTGGGCACACTGCTGGCTCATATTCAGTTGGCTGTCGACCAGTACCCCCAGATGCCTCTCTGCCATGCAGCTTTCCAGCCACTCTCTTCCAAGAGTTGCATGGGATTGTTGTGATCCAAGTGGAGGACCCGGCACTTGGCCTTGTTGAACCTCATACAGTTGGCCACACCCCATCGATCCAGCCAACTGAA